>NC_061534.1:8422500-8747500 GCF_022379125.1 Scophthalmus maximus
AAACTAAAATAACTCATTGCATCCATTGAGGACAACCGTCCTAGAGCTTGTCTTTAGAACGGTCAGTAAAACAGCAGTCGTCTGACGCTGATGATTTCAACAACCCTGTTTTCTTTAGTAACAAGACCTTGACTTGTGTTGCCACAGCAGGAAAAAGACAAAGAGAAATAATTGCCAGGTAAGGAGCATTTCTGTCCGCGCCATAACCCTGATTTAATAATCCTCCGTCCTGCATCAAATGTCCACCTTGTTCAAATGAGTAATGCAGCCTCATGTATAAATACATACACACACACTCAAACACACACGTACACACACACATGCGCACGCACACACACGCACACACATCCCCTTGCAGTCAGCATTATAGCAACAAAGAGGATCCCAGATAATAAAGACTTGCTTGCAGGTTGTCACATTTTCAAAATACAATCTACTCAGTTGCACCCTGCTGCTTTACATGCTCTTAGTGCTGACACTGCAGCGAGAGGTGATTACTACACACATTCGCGGTGAGTTTCAGTTTCTGTGTGTGCACCTCATCGTGTGCTAATCTCTCTTGGCATGCATGCACATGATATTTTCTGGACTTACGTACAGCCTGTCGGTTCTCAGCAAAGCCCTTGCGTAGAAAGATGCACGCAGGCCCCAGTACGTTGTGCATGTTGGCTCCGTTCTGGGCCAGGGCCACTAGCGGCTCAAGATAGGCCCCCCCAGAGCCCCCCTCCTCACAGGACTGCACTGCTTTGTAGTTCTTCTTCTGGTCCTGGAGCAGCATCCGGGGGCAGGGGGGCCAGACATGGGAGCAGGGGCAAAGACAGGGGTAGAGACCGTGACTCAGACTGTGGTAGCATGGCGCGAAACAAGGAGCCGACATGGAGGTGGGATGGAGGAGCTTTAGACACGTCTGTCAGTCATGTGGAGGCGTGTAGTCAGGCTCAGTCATTATGGAGGAGAGTGCCTCAGTCAACACCTTAGATGGAGGGAAGAGGATTCTGACTCTGTCCTGTTTGTCACAATCCTGGACAACAAGAACAAACCAAGCCTCAAAACATTTTGTAATATTTACTGTCAGTGGAGGCTGTTTCTTGCAAATATTCGGTGTTACCAAACATCTGTCAGACTCATGTAGCTGATCTTTAATCTGTTTATTACAGTCTTCACATACACATTTTTACAACAGAGACTTTACTCTTGTGAATCACTTCGTCACTTGCTCTGTGACAGGTCAGCACAAGTGTTAAGGAGCCGCCTGCCCTCCTCCTCACACACGCACACAATATGAAGAGCAAAAAATATTCAAAAGTAAAACAATCACACAGTCTGAATGTTGTAAGCATTGAGCCGTGTTTGGTG
This sequence comes from Scophthalmus maximus, assembly GCF_022379125.1. Taxonomy (NCBI): domain Eukaryota; kingdom Metazoa; phylum Chordata; class Actinopteri; order Pleuronectiformes; family Scophthalmidae; genus Scophthalmus; species Scophthalmus maximus. Next base: position 8,423,857 of record NC_061534.1, read on the forward strand.
AGTACACTGTTGTTTAGCAATAACTGTAATACAGCTAAGAAAGTAAGAAGTTTTAATAAACCGGAATATTTTAATAGCCAAATTTCCGCTTGACTATATGTGTATGTAACTGTCTGGTCGTATTTGGGAATTGAAAAGATTGATGACACACCGTCAGAATCAACTAAGACTCATACTTCAATTTTTCCAACAGTGACTCTGTGCGCAAAATAATTGTTGTGTGTTGTCCAGGAGATGAGGCTGAAGGTCGCTCAGCCGATTCATTATAATCACCAATTAGCCAGTCGACTAGGGGGCAAGAGTTGTTCTCATGACAGTCAACCCAACTACACAGACTACAGCTTAGTTAAAAACAGGTGATATCAGTGGAAAAAAAAAACCCTTCCTCTAAATAAAGTCAAGTAAGGTCCAACCACTGCCCGGACTCTGACCTGAATTAGAGAGAGTAGCGGCCACGTCTGAGGCTGAATGCAGAACGCTGCTTAACGCACTGACTCTGCTTCAAAGCTATTACTTCTGCACATCATTTACAAGCGGATATAAACAGAATTCAGATAGTAACATTTCTCCTCGCTTGTTAAACATGATAATGCACGTCAGGTCCAGTGGTTAAATACGCAGCTACAAGCAAGTGAAGTCGACTCACTGTCACAGCGAATTACCAAGGGACCATTTTGGCTGTTACTTCAGATCTCTCAGACACGAGCTAGTAGCCATCTTCAGATGGTTGTTACAGTAAAGGGTACGGGACATTTGCATGCATACTGAATATGAAAAAAAAGAATATGCATTGAAATACTCCATGTAAATGCAGATTATACGCTCAACAAATGACCTTCACTATCCATCTGTTGCCATGCCAAACCGAATGCCAGTTCGTGCATCCCTACAGTAACCACCACAGGAACGGATGCCCACCGGGTAATCTGACCAAGTGATGCATGGAGCAGGGCTGTCTTCGGGTATATCGTGCCAGAAAAAGTACGATGAAGCCACGCACTTGCAGTTACATAACGCCCCATCCCCCCAAAAAAGGCCGTAGCCGAGCAAGAACTTTTCCAGCAACCCATCCCATTATGCACAGATGGCGTCAACAGTTGCTCGTCATGCTGTGCTTCCTCGAGGATGTGCAGGTGCTGATTTGAAGGGGGAATCTATTTGCGGGATTGTCGGCCCATCTATGCAAGCACACGCCGAGGACAGAAGATGCAAGATATGCATTGTACAAACGAAGGTTATCGTCTGGAAAAAAAATGGCTCTGAATCATCGACTGGTCACATCCCGCAAGTGACTGGTGCCTCGACTTCCGCTTGCTGGTAATATGGTGTCTGTGTGCGTTCAGACTATAAAGTTTGGTGACAGGATTCAAATCCACTGACTTTGCCTCAACCTGCAGGTCAAGCACCAGCAGCACCGACCAACTTCTGTCTGAGAAGCTGGAGCTGTTTTTTCCAGGCAGTGGAACAATGCAAAAAGAAAAATGATCTATCAAAAAGACTCATAATGTGTAATCAAACTTTGTTGACTTAAAGAAAGTCAAAAAAAAGGCCAGCATCAGTAATCAATACTCTAAGATCCTTTGGCAAATACTGATTAAAACAAGAGCAAGACACAAGCTTTATCTTGAAATATCCTTCATGTATCCTGCTGTGTGTTGGGTTTCCAAAAACAAGACACAGGCAGCAGCTGAACACAGTCAAGTAGTGAAAACCCAGTCAGACAACACACAGCGGTCAACCAGTACATGTCCATTCGAATAGCCTTCAGTCAGGTCGGGGACACAGTATGAGACAAACATGCGGGGAATTCAAAAAGATCACAGCCAAATGAAAAGCCTCAGAGCGGACCTTACCTTCTTGGTGAAAATTTTAAGCGACTTTACAGAGTTGCCCATCGTTAAAAAAAAAAATCCTTCTTGTTTTATGTTTTCTCTCTAACTGTGCCTGTGTTGGTGTGCCTGTATGTGAGTGCACATGCATGCATGTGTGTGTGCATATGTCTCCGGGCATGCATGGGAATAGGAGTGACTAGAAGGGGAGCGTGGGTTCAGTGGGTCATTGACTAATACAAGAGGACATTTGGGAAAGAGAAGAGAGCGGAGTGGAGATATCATAGGAGGTAGACAGAGGTGAGGAGGGAGAGGACGAAGGAGTGTGTAGGAAGGACCGAGAGGCAGGGACACCGGGAAGTATAAAGGGGAGGAACGCTGAGACAAAGGAGGGAAAATATGTAAACAAGAACGAAAGACAGATCAGAAAAACAAAAAGATAAGCGAGGGAGAGGAAGCATGCATGTGACCAGAGCGAGATGCAAGCGCCAGGAGTAGAAAAAGCTAGATTGCTTATTCATTCCATCCTCTCTCCTACAGTGTCTTTCCTCCCTCCCTCCACTCTACCCCTCTCTCTCTCTCTCTCTCTCTCTCTTTCCTTCCCTCTCTCTCTCTCTCTCTCTGTCCGTCTGTCTGTCTCTTTTACCCTCATCCTCTCCCTCCACTCTCGCTCACTCCACAGTTTAAAAACCATCTATGCGAATGTGACAGAAGAAGCTCGTTCGGACGAAGCATATTACCTTCCCCTGAGCAAGATGCTGCAGACACTAATCCAAACACACGCACACGCACACGCACACACACACACACACACACACACACACACACACACTCGATTAAACACACATGGATGTGGGGCTGTGAAGCTAAAAATATAACATGCTTTCTCTTCCCCCCATCTCCCCACTCTACCCTCAGCATCCATCCCCCCTCTATCCCTCTGTCTCGCTCGCACACACACACACACACACACACACACACACACACACGTAAGAGCATCACAAAGTCATGTTAAGCTTGAAGGGCTTGAATTCCGATCAAAGCCAAAATGTGCAAGAAATGACAATGGGTTCTGAACCACCCATGCAAACCGCAGCACTTGAAAATACAAACACATCAGACTGGAAAAATAAATGCTCTCTTTCAGCCTCTCTGTCTCACATACACACACACACACACACATATTGTGTGAAAAGCATCATGACCAAAAGGTAGGATCATAAAAATGTTCAAGCATTGTACTTCAATATAAATTAGGGGCGCATATTCCTATTTTCCGTTCGCTGCTCCGTCTCAATGAGAAATGTGTCTAAATTTTATTTATGTTCACGTCTCTGCCTTTTATTGTACAGTTACATGTTCCGTGATCTTTCTAAAATTGTGGCCGGAAAATAAGTGGCAATCAGGCAGATACACTGATCTAAATTTTCATTGGTGAGTTTGCTGACATAGTTGTTGTCACGCGGAAATTCTGCCTTTCTTCAAAATGGTCACGTTGGTAAATTTGGGTTCAATTGGTGTCTGAGATAAAATGAGCACAGATTTCTCAGTGAGATGTGCACTTGCAATTGATTGGAATCAGGTTGCGTTCAAAGTTTTCTTTTTGAACTGTATCCACAGTCCCAGACCAGAGTCCAGCTTTTAAATATGTTGCTTATATAGTAATATAAACCAACAAAGCCATTCTCTAAGTATTTTACTTGAGGACTTCAGAAGTATTTTTTTTTGGTGGTATTGCGACCACCTAGATCACATTCAGGCATGATGTAAGTAAAATAAAGATCTGGTTTAAATAATAATTTAATAGGTCTTTTGCATAAAAAGGTTCAGTTAAAACGGCATGCCTTCATATTTACATCTTAAATTATGATTTATTGTGAGCACAGAGCAGCAGCACATGAAAACGATGTTCTGGTGTCAAACTCTGCACAAACATCATTGTGCACAGTGAAGCTCAAACATCCATGTGAAGTAAAATTAAGCAAAACCAAACTTTGAGTGGGTGGAGACTGATTTGAGGCTTTGACCACTGTCTGAAATGATGAACCACAATGTCCATTATGTACTCACACTGTGAGTTTCTACTGGATGCATGCATTTGCTCCCGAGGTGACTAGTGGCAGACCTCGCAACACAAATGCACTTCCTTAATTTGCCTCTCCTGTTCGTCCTTGTCTATTCTCTGCTCTTTTAAAAGACACATTCACGCCGGAGCCGTTGCAGACCTCGCTCCCATTCAGCATCTCTGCGGCTCCTCTGTGCTCCTCTGCGGATGATTCATCCATCCTCTCACCGGAGGCTCGTTGTGAACTTCAGAACACATCAGACGTCAGACACAGGAGCCGTCAGTTCTCATAATGTCAGACCGTAGTAGTGTGCACGGGCATGAGATCCATCTCGCCCTCTCTCTCCTTCTTTCTCTCTGGATGTATCCTTCTCGTTTCTGCCTCACAACCTCTCCTACTTTGACGCACACGCTTGACTTTTACATAACTGCTTTCATGCTGACATCATCTCAGGAGAACTATTTATCTGATTATCTGATTAGGAGAAATCACTTTTATTGTTTGTAAGAATTTTGGCCACATATCCCTCGTTCAAACACATATAAACATATTTCCATGCACCTGGACAGAGCTATTTCGAGGAGAGGATATCAGTAATTGCTTTTTAATTGAAGATATTGAGGTCAAATATAATCCACAGCCATCAAGTGTGTTAAATGAGCTGGGAGATGTAGAAGGGGGCAAGGAAGGGACTGTATGTTACAAAAAGCTCTCATGGGTTCATCATCAACCTTCTTCATTGTCGTCCTAAACGAGCTGTTCTTTTCTGAGATATGGCAAGGATCCGTATGTTTCTTTCTATTTTCAACGTGGATAGAATGTGTAATCCGTTCATGGTCAAGCAAGAGTCTGAATTAAAGTACGTCCGGATGTGAAGACAAAGGGATAAATGTGACAAATAGTGACCACGGGAGTTTTGTGCGTATATTGTTGTCGTCACCACAGGACGTCTAGGCAGTGAAAAAACCATAAAAATGCACACTTGCGTCATTCTTCTTGTGCTCGGGCCGAGACGTCACCGTTTAATCCTACAGTTCATTAATTCGTTCACATCGGAACAGCTCAAATCTTTCACTTTAACGCTGATTATTCTGGTATGTCAGTGTTATTTCAGATAGAACAAACAGCCGTTAGTCTGATTAAAGGTGGAGTGCGTCAGCACATTTCAGTCAATTAAACCTCTGTTGTTTTTCCTCTGACTCATGTATCCCCCTGTCCTCTGTCTCGTAGCGTCTCTCACTGATTTCCCTCCTCCAGCCTCAGGTGCCCATTAATATTCAGCATCATCAAGCAGATGCACATACTTAACATTGCGGCGTGTGCAGTTGTGCTCAGAGGCTCTTACGTTTCACTGCCTAATCCTCATCTCAAAAAAGGGATTTAACCAAAGAGTGAAATCGACCTCCTCCTTTCGCCAGCACAGATACAAAAATATCCATCTAAAAATGTCTAAAAATAGCCCGCTATACTCTAGACATACTGGAGGCATATGCTGTGGTGAAAACGATGATGCTACGCTCTTTTTTCCACCCACATCTTTCTCCTCATGTAGCTCATTTTTAGAATGTTTTTTTTCCCCGTTTTGTACTGCGTGCCTCATTTCTCTTCTCATTTCCTATCTGATGTCATCAAGGTCACTCTGACCCCAGCAGACGAGAGACGGGGAAGAGGAAGAGAGGTAATGTAAGGGCAGGTCACAAAGGGAAAGGGGAGCGAGAGGCAGGAAACGTCAGCAGTTGAGCGCAAGAGCAGGAAAAACCAGTCAAGGAAGTGAGCGGCCAATCTGTGTTTTAAGACCTTTCCTCACATTGTCTGCAGACCTGTCAGGTGGGAGCAGGGAAGTGAGAGTTGAGAAGTGTTTGAATTATATAACTGTCATCAGCTCTTCCAGCAAACTGACTCTCTTTCCCATTTTGTTGTGTGTCCCTGCTTCCTTCACTTTCTTCTTTCTTCTGGCTCACTGATGTGACACACAGAGGACCGACTGTTAATCTCTCTCTCTCTCTCTCTCACACTCACACACACACACACACACTATGAGTTTGAACCTACAGTATTAGCACAAACAGTACTTGCTCCCTCTGCTGGTTAAAACACACCATCCTTTCATCTATATTTAATTTGCGGGGGGGGGGGAATCATTTCTCGACAACAGATCACCGACCTCTTTCAAAAGAACGTCTGTACCGCACACCACATGTTTCCTGTGCTGATTTGTAGAACAAGGTCACGAGTGAAGGTCACAAAGTCTGAGGGATGCAGTGATTGTGGAATCTCCTAAAATAGAAACAACATTTTCTACTTGGACTGGAGGGAAAACCGTTGTCGCTCTGTCCTTGATCGAGGTGTCAGGTATAACCTGCCTGGTTTAAGGACATAAATGTGCAAACATGATGGGAGTTTTGTGAACTATGATGCATGTCTGCTTTAAAGGTATTCAAAAAAGATTCCCATTAAAAATGTAATGAATCCCACTTGGTAATTAGGATTCATCTTATGAATATGAAAATTGGGATTATAACCTGGCTGCTTGGAGATACATGCAAACTAGCTCTTTCCTTTTCGCAAATCTGCTCTGTCAGGTAGCACGTTTGTCGAAAATGTTTAATATTTCTACCAAGACAAAAAAGAAAAAAAGAAAAAAAATATCTGCCCTCCACCAGTTTCCAGGGCTATTTTTAGCTTCCTCCACTGGCAGTGAATGAGTTATGTTTGTAAAGTATGCAGATCTTGATGTTACATAAGAAAAATATGAAACCAAAGAGTTGTGTAATATCTCACCCTGCATTCTGCGACGCACTGTCACATGTAAAAACGTGCAGTTCAACATTCAACGTTCAGTTTTATTCACTCTTCCATCATTTTCTTTCTTTTCATTCCCACACGTACATCATTCACTCACTCCTCACTTTTTTGGGTCTCCGGTCACGGTCTCAAAGTCATTTTTTCATTTGACAGTTGTGTCATATATAACTTCAACGTGACAACATGGCACAAATGTGCCCACACTTTAGATTATTCTTTTACAAAAAATATCCCAATCACTCAGCTATATAAATAATCTTGTTATTTATTTAATCTATAGTTCTCATTCCTCTTACCAAATCCCCTCAGGGCTGCAGCACCCATCATAACCCTTCTAATATAGGCATCACCACAATGCTGTGATCACTGTTCCATTAAAAATCCAAGAATTTCAGGTGGAAATTATCAGAACTTTTCACCTGATCATTCACAGATCTGATGGAAATGACGAACTGTGGACTTCCACACATGTCAGCAGCTGTGGAGACTTTATATAACTCGCTGCTGCACAGATTTTGCCTCAGCGGAACCCCTAAGACTGATTGAAGCTCTGGCCTGGATTGAGAGGAGTTATTTCTGGAACACATTAGCGCACGGGGAGGTAATTGTCTCCTCTTGAGCTTTTTATCATCAACACAAAAAGGAGGATTTCAACGAGACATGGAGGGAAAAAAAGATGGGATGTTCTACAGCCTGCGTCATCTGTATGAGTAGGGGGGAAACAAGGCGCCTTGTAGATCACTGGTGCGTTAGTGGTGAACAGGTGATGCAGGGAGGAAGAGATAACACGTTTTATTTGCTCCTAACTCTGATCTCAGTGTCATAGAGAAGTTTTAGAGGCGAAATATGTCTAACTTTACTTTATCAGAATGTCTCTCCTGAATAAGGGTTCACTTACCTGTGTGTGTGTGTGTGTGTGTGTGTGTGTGTGTGTGTGTGTGTGTGTGTGTGTGTGTGTGTGTGTGTGTGTGTGTGTGTGGGTGGGTGGGTGTGTGTGCGTGTGTGCGTGTGTGCTTGTGCGTGTGTGTGTGTGTGTGTGTGTGTGCTTGCGTGTGTGTACGTGCGTGCTCTCAGGCTCTCATCATTGCAAAGTTTTCCACCGAGCGGGAAAGTTGATCCCCCAGCTGCTGTTCAGGCGACAGCCACAATGAAAGCAACTGCATTCATAACGGAATGCATGACAGGCTGCGTCCCACCACCACCACCCCGACCACACACCCACCTCCCACTCACCCAGGAGTCAGATTTGGGACTGAATGCATGCATCAATTTTTAATCAGCTCTACTTGGGGTCGACTGAGGGTCCAATCACACGATGTGGCTTCATCATGCATGTCACCAGTGAAGCTCTGCCTGCTGAGGAATATTCACGTCTGGTGATCAGCAAACATACAGTATATGGACATAGTGTCTACTGAGAGCAAGCAATTCTAACAGCGCCACACCACCTGGCCCCTCTTATACTGGGATCAGTGGGACAATCAAATTAATATTAATACTCGACTCATACTCTAAGTGATGGCCTTTGTAAATGACCTCTCTTTTGTTAGTTGCAATCTCCTATTGCACCCCCCAGCTGCACACGAAGGGGGGGGGGGGGGGGGGGGGGGGGGGGGGGGGGGGGGGGGGGCGTCTTTCTTTGAATAACACATCTATGAATGTTTTTTTCTTGTCCCCTTACAGAGTTGCTGGGTTGGGGGTCGTTGCTGATGAGGCTGTAAAACCCATTGAGATTATGCAATTGAAATAAATGTGACAGGGCTGGAAGACATCGATGACTGCACTTGTAGGCCAATGAAGCAAAAATGATCTATGTTGCCATTACAGTACCTGAACCTTATTTCATTTCATTTAGGGTTGTATATTTTCCCTATGAGTCTGGATTCCTGATTCATGATGCTGTTGTTGGTGATTTATTTACTTGGCAGTTGGAAATCGTTCCCTTTTTAAGGGACATTCTACTGCGCATCATTGAGTTTTGAGCAGTATGATGGTTGGAAATCATTTTTGTTGCATTTCATTATAAATATAGAAGAAGAAAAAAAGGACATATCATGTCAATGTGTTGATTCAGTATTAATCATGTTGTTTTGTATATTTTTCTGCAGAGTTGAGTCGTGCTTCGAGTCTACTTTTATTAAACGATTCCATTAGTGTTCATTTCCTCCGCATGCCTCCTTACCTGGCCAAACACCGACTTCACTATGGGGTGAAGACTCGAGTCATACTCGGACGCGGTCCCGCTCAGTCTCTTGGCCGTGCGGCGGGATGCGGGCGGGGCCGGCGCCCTCGTGCTCGCAGGTGTGTAAGAGCTGAGGCTGCTGGACGATGACCCGGTGACGGCTCTCTCCCTGGCCTCGAAAAAGAAAGCCGCGTCGTCCGGAGCTTTGGGGTAAGACGGAGTTGGCGAGGTCCTCCTGTCCTGCCCGGAGCCGCCCGGCTGCTGCGCTGCGGGAGGCAGCTCTCCTCGCGAGGAGTCGGGCTGGTGGGAGGGTTTGGACCTGGAGGACTTGCTGCGCTCCTTCTGATGCCGGCTCGCGCTGTGTCTCGCGTCCCCCTCGGGGTACCCATCATCCAGCAGGCTGGCTTTCCGGTGAGAATGGCCCTTCTGCACCCGGTGGTGATCGCCCCCTCCGTCGTGCCTTGGCTGGCAGAGGGGTCTCCGCGCGCTCGGCTCGCAGTCCTGCGCCCAGTCCGCGTCGTCGCCGCCTCCAGCTCCGGCGGGATGACAGTGGGAGCGGTGGCTCCGGTGGCCGCGCGCACCGTGGTCCGAGTGCGCAGACCTGCGGTGGTTGAGCCCCGACGATCTCAGCAGAGAGGCGGTCGACTCGCTTTTGGGGAAAGAGGAGCTCATCGTTCGTTCTGTCCTGCTCGACGGGCGATGCGAGTCTGCTGGAGGCTGGAGGTCGAGTAAAGGGAAACGCCACGTGCAGGTGCTCAGCATCAGCCGGTCGGACCCCCACCGCCCCCCTCTCCCCACTCCCTCCCTCCCTCTCTACTTACACATCCACACACTCGACCGTCGCTGCACATCCGCGATGACGAGGCTGGAGCAGTGAGCAGGTCGAGATGTGACCGGAGCCGGACGACCTGGCAGTGGGTCGGTCCGTCGCCTCGCACGGGGCACCAGGAAGTTTGGATGACAGCACTGCCGCATAGTCACACGCAGTCACACGCGTCAAGTGCATCAAGACCCACGTCACCACAGACAATTTCTGACACAATGGGATTCATATATGCCCATTTTCTTTAATGTGAATATGTAATAAGTGAAACATCATTTGAGCGTTTAATATTCACACTCAAAACTCAACAAGTGGCTGCTGTGATTTTAATGCCAGTGGACAGTGGTGTTCCACAAGGACACGACGGAGAGCTCTGTGTCCTGGAGATCATGGACGTTCTGTAAAATATTGAACACATTTAAAATACACTGGATCGCTGCAAAAAAAAAAGAAGACTCAGTAGTAAATGAAAACAAAAGGGCAAAACAATTCAAATGGATTGCACCAAGGGGATGACAAATACGTTTTACATATAGTCTTTTGAGCTATGAATAGCAACATAAGATTTCGGAAATTAACACTGAGGCACTATTTATTCACCAGTCAGCATTGGGATACACACACGAGTGAAATGGGACATATAAGGAAACAGAACAATATTAGAATGGAAAGTTTAAATAAAATCACAGCGTATTTGAATTTGAAAGGTGTACATACAGTTAAGTCACTTTTATCAAGAGGGGGAAAAAACTGAGACTCATCTAATCTTCAACCTGCCAAACATCTCCCTATTCCATGATAAGTTTTCAGAGGTAAAAAACACGCCCTTTTCCCCTCTCACAAATCCACATGATTTAAAATCATTTTGAACTTTTAAATTAAGTGAAATTTTGCACTCATTTAGCTTTCCAACTTGTGCCTATAAGCAATGATATGGTTGCATAATTTGGGTGAAATTATAGGTGCCAAGGCATGAACATAATGGAGCTTTTGATTGTGGTCAAATTAAGAATTGCAAAGTTCAAAAGGAACAACACTGGAAATAACAGCGTGACAACCCCTCAGACTCAATCCCATCTGCACACCCAGGGTCATAATTCTCACAGCAGATGTCCGGGGACGCGGGGCAAAAGTATGTAGAGTTATGTTCATGTACAAAGCCAATTAGACACTCAAACTCTCACGAACTGCGTTTCAGAGCACAGAGCTGAGAAATGAGCAGATTTTGCTCTCGTTTCTCTGGGGGATTTTTGTTCTCTGACATCTGTGTCTCTGTCTCGTCTGCTCCAGGGAGAGGCAAAGTATCTTCACTCCATCGCTCCCATCCCCCCCTGCAAAATCGGCCTGCTTTCTCCTCTGCTACCTTTTTATCCTCTGGCACCTCACCAAGTGCTGGCAAGTGTCACCTGTGCTGAGCAACTAGCTCCATCATTCATCTCAACACAACCTCTTCTATATGTTTTGATCTTGACCTCTGAACCCTTTTTTGGAGGATGTCCTGACCGTGAGAGGTGTGAGTCCTGTTTTATTGACAAAATTGTCGATAACCAGCACTCTTTTTTATTTGTTGTTCCTCATTTGCCTGACCCGCTCCTTTATCGCTCTACCCTTCTGTAGGCACTGGGCCGCAGCAGGGGACACACAAGCCTCAGGGTGCAATATGTCCACAGAGATGGAAAGAGAGTTGAAAAAACAACAAGAGAACACATGTGTGCTGAAGTAAACAAACGCATGCTTAATAGAATCAAAACAGGGGTGAAAAAACAGGAAAAATATATATTTTACCTTCTATTTTTTCCATTGATACATACTCTGGAGCCTTCTTCTATATCATGTAGCCTTCAGGGCCCCCGAATGAGCGAGTAAGTGGACTTTGAGCTGAGATTAATTACTCAACTGCTGCTTTAAGTTAAGAATGAATTGCAGCGACATTTATTTCCTCTCACAATAAAATATAATTTTGAGGCTGAGTGTCTCTTTGCGCTGCAACATCATGGTCTTCACAATATGGGGTCCAGTCAGGGGGAAGCATTATCATTATTATAAACATTATTCACAGTAATATTGGATATCTTCAAATAAGTGACATGGGAGAGTTTTCTAATTTTTTTTTTAACCTGATAGGTTCCCCTCTCCCTGACTTTTATCACTGAACACATCTTTGTTAACCTTGCTCCCTGGCACAGTTTGGTACTTTTGAAAGATTAATTAGCGAGGTAAATAATGAATCACCTATGGCAGCCGGGGGGCTGCAAGGTGAAGAAAGAGCTCCCTCATCTGAATCATCAAAACATTTTGTCCACTCATCTAATGAGCCGCCTCTTAAGGATGTAATATGAATACTGCAAAAATATACAATCAGGATCAGATGGAACCAGAAGCATGATACTTTGGCAACACTTTAACGTTTCAAGCTCAGATGAGAGAGTGACTGTCATGAATTGACTGATATGATGATGATAAACCATATACTATTTGATGATACATTCACTTTGGTTGCTAAGGCAAGTTTTGAATGTTTATTTCAATAGGACATTTCCACAGCAGACATTTAGACACATTGTAACAGGAATAGCATGTGTACTGTACTTAATACCCCCAATTACTACTGTGTTGCATTGAAGTGCACTAGGACCAGAGCTCTGGTTAAAATGCATGTGCATTTGTGCAAAGTCAACAAACAATGCATCTATGTGGGCATCAATTTGCTGCAATTTTTTGAGCTGGCGATGTCAGCACAAACACAATTGCAAATCCGAACACCAGATTTAACATTCCAAGTTTATTAAAGTCAATTTTAAACTATGAATACTATGAACTGAGAAAGGGCTTGAGTCTGAGAAGAGGCCTTAACAAGAAAAAAAAGCAGCAGTGTGGGTGTGCTGCACCTTTAAATCTTAAACACAGACTGACCCGTTATATCTACCCACTGCTCTGATATTAATTGACGATGAATAGTGTCATAGTTTTCGCTTTTCACCCAACGGGTGGGCGAAGAGGACACGGCGATGTGTCCATGTGCTCATTTCCAATCGGCCGCAGCTGTACGAGGGAGTCGGTAATTCCTTTGGAGCCTAAACTGCTTAATTTCCTCCCACTCCAATAAGGGTTTCATCACAGTTAATGGACTGTTGGTGCAGTTCAATCAGTGATACTGCCACCAGGCACTGCAGGTGTGTATTACCTTGAATGTGGTGGACAATAAATGCTTGTTTGTTTTCGAGGCTAAATGATTACATTTAAAGACTGTTAGGGTGGGAACACTGTCCGGACACAAACTGAGTTTATGGATACATTGGACACCAAAATCCAAGACACTTCTGCGGCACGATGTCTTAAAAACAATTAAAATGCCTTTATTATCATGTCATGGTCCGATTAAACATTACAACAACCTCGGACTTGTTCCAGCATGTAACAGGGAGACACACAGGTGGAACAAAAGGCCTGTGTGTTCTAACTAAAACGTCAGCCTGTGGCCTAGCGTGGGTGTAGGCACACAAAAGCTCCAGCAGATGGCATCATTTTGCCCAGTACGTCAAAGCAGAAATGAAGAGCATCATAGTGAATACAAGCAGCAATGCCAATGGAAATGCATCCCAAAAAAGAGGTCGTCATTTAGGCCTCGGTGTAGTGGCCCGTAATTTGTCAAACCAAATGGCTTCCGATTGGTTAAGTTTCCTTTGTCTGTCACCTTTTTTTTATTGAAAATTAAATGTGGTCAATGCCAAAGGATGTAATGTGAATGGGTGGCTGTTGTTGGAGACCAGATTGTGTGCAGCCACAGTGAGGTTAACGTTTCCTGTGCAAAGGAAATACTTTTATTCTGCTAATCTGCGCTGCAAATGTCTCTCTTTAATCCTATAGTGTTGTTTCTTTTCATTGACATTGTTTTTTTTATTCACTATAGTGCTCCACAATTCAGCTCGGATGTAGGGGGTGGGCCAAAATCATGCCGTCTCCTGGAGGTTTCACATGTCGACACCCTCTCTTGACCACATATCCGAGCCAAATTATTATACAGTATTAAGATTAAAACATGTATGATGTAATATTTTCACACAAAGCATAAACCAAAAACCTAGCATATGGTCGAATAACATCAATATTTCCAGGAACATGTAAGCTATGTATTAGTTTATTAATCTTTGGTGGTATTTTGGTTGCATATATTTATTGCATTGACTTGGTGAGTGTATATTTTCTCTGTGAATTTGTGTGATTCAAATTATTGTGAATTTATCCTGCTGCATTTCATCTTGTGACTCAGCCAGATGGAAGTTTTTTGGCACTTTTTGTGCCTCAGAGGGGGGAATATATATATATATATATATATATATATATATATATTGGTCACTCATTTGTCTGTCAGCCTGCGAGTGACAGTCAGAGCTCATTAATCATTCTCCAGAAGAATAATAGGGTTACAGACTGCAAAAGGAAGTGGGGGGAAAAGCCTGTGACTGAAAGATCCCATTGACTATGAGCTGTAATGGTGCAGCGCCTACAGAGGATGGTACATCTGGGGGAACAGAGACTGACATGGGGGGGGGGGGGGATAATAACTATGCACTATTTTTAGGAACACAATGACTTACAGTATGGTATCCCTGTAAAATAAATACCTGCACAATCTCTTTTGTGGGGATTTGCACCCTGTTATCTTAGCAAAAGAACAGGGGTCATGTTGGTATGACACTAAGCTAATGCAACATTCATTTACATGCATATGTTTTCTGGCTCCGTTTTATATTTATAAATTTACAGGTCTTGTAAAGGTGCACACTGGCCTAAGGTGAATTTGATATTTTTGTGTTATTTGTTGCAGTTGTTCTCAAACCAGCAGTGGGAAAAAAATTGTTCTAATTTTGGAAATGCTGTGCAATCAAGACTGTGTATTGAGAGGCAAAGGTGCAAAACACAAACATAAACTATGGAGAAAGACACTATTAATTCAGAGCAATTGAAATGCTTCATTTTGTAGTATTATGGTAGTTTAGTTCAGTTTACTCGTTACTCATTGCCAAATACTGAGTATGACGTTTTGTTGAATGAGAAACTGGAGAGGGGCAGATGGTGAGAACCTCCAAACTGCGCTAATGAGAAAAAAACAGTTGACCTCATCAGTTGCATGCTAAGGGTCTTTTTGTTTCATTTAACTGTTTTTGTTGAATGTTAAATGTGGTTTTACTCGTGCAAAATGAACAACCACAAACAACTTAAGAGACAAGATAAGGACGGATGTGTTACTCTACAGACAAAGTAATGCATGATGCGGTCCCTGTTAAGAGGATGTCAGCATCTGTGAGGCCTCAGTTTAAAGCTTCCTGCCTCCACGGTGTCAGTGACACAGTTCATGTCAGACTTGATGGCAGAGCAGGGAGCAGACTGTGTTTCCTGGAGGTCAGTAGCTTTTATTGGAAAATGCTGGGGCTGCAGGAAAAGTACAAAAGGGGTAAACATTTATCAGTGGTGCACAAGAAGGAAAAACACAAGGGGCCTCATGCAAGTACCGTTTCTGCGAACAAATTTGTTCTTAAGTGGTGCGTGTGAGTCATTATGGAGAATTTACCGCATTCACCAATTTTTCAATCTCTGATCTCTTGAAGTTCTGTTTTTTTAACCTTCAAATGCCATTTTCATGAATGAACTCTTTCTGACCCGGGGCAAGAAGTGTTGCCTTATATTCTTGGGGTGTTATTCATGCTACTTTGCTATTCCTTGTACACGTTAGCTCAAGTACACGTAGCCTGGCTTTTTGCACTTTCTGAAGCGTTTGATGAAGCTTGTCCCTATGAACTCACGGTACAAACAACTGTCAGGGAAATTTAATGATAAGAATACCAAAAATGTTCTTGCACGAGGCCCAATGGGTTTCATTTTATCAGCAAGCCTGGATTTTGACTGCCAGGGGGCCTCCAGACCTCAGACCCATTCAAAGTGAATGAGAAGCGTCGCCACTGAAGCCTCAGACGCGTACGTCCCCTGTAAGCGCTGCAGGGCCTGGGGACCCTAGTGTCCAGCTCATGCTTTAAGCGGGGAGGGGCCCGGTGCTTGGTCCGAGACGTAGGAAGGAAGTTGAACGCCAGGGCCCTCAGTGCGCACATTGCAAGCTGACCACCAGGCGTCTGGTTTGCTCATATGGTGAGCAAACCAGTAGGGGCCCCATACCTCTCTGCCCTTCACCTTATGTTTGAAACATTAGCTGACGATTAGGGCCCCTGAGCCCCTCAGCGCTCACAGTATTAGGGCCTCTTGGCATTTAAAGACCGAGCTGACCACTAGCGCTCCTAGGACCCTGGGACTTAAAGTATGACCTTACCACTAGGGCCCCTCAGCACATACAGTGTGAGGGCCCCCTGGGCCCCTCCGTGCTTAAAGCATGAGCTGACCACTAGAGTCCCCGGGCCTCGCAGCGCTTAAGGGGACTCACACGTACCCGTCGGAGGCTTCAATGGAGACGCTTTTCGTTCACTTTGAATGGGTTTGGTGTCAAGCTTTGCCGAACTGAATTGTGGTTCCATTGCGGCCATGGCGGGGGGGGCCCTCCAACAGACATGTGCTCACAGGACCATGATTATCAGACGCTCTCCAGAGCAGGTTTGGTAGAAATAGTTTTAGGCAGCTTCTATCCATCTATCTTTTGCATGCCTGTGATATCATGATTATTTCCCAGTCATTTATCCAGTTTTCCCTTTGGGGGGGGTGAGGCTGACAGTGTGGTGCAACAGCCATTTCCAGGATATGCCAGGTCATGGCTGTTCCCGGTCATTTAAATCCCCCCTCCTCCTCAGTCCTCCTCAGTTTCACTTTTGGGTGGCCAGTTGATGGATGGGAGGAGGGGTAAACCCCCCGTTGAAGGAAGATTAGGTATAGGCTAATCTCCACTGAGCACATGCGCACTAATCGGCCCCGCAGCCACCGTTCCTTCTGCACAAGGTTTCCACAGGGGAGGAAGTTAAATGGCTAAGTGTAAGCCGTGGCTGCTCTGCTGCTTCATCTTGGCGTGTTTAATTGGCGCCGTCGCTCTCGTGTGCCTGTGGATCGCCTCCGTGGCGGACGGAGGATGTGCCAGCGGCGGCTTCGGGCGCGCGGCGGTGTCCGCAGACTCCCAACTCTGCTCGGACATCGGCAGGTAAAGTCACAAGTCCTGACGGGGGGCGGGGGAGTTTGGTTAAACCTGTGCGCTCGACCCCACCGTGTCTTTTACGCGCGCAGTGAATGTCCTCGGCATTTGAACCTCTTTTTGTTTTTGAGACAAATATGCTGCAGTATATCATAAACATACATATATGCGTGTTGTTGTTTAAAACAAAAAAAGAAATCACTTTATTCCCAGTAATAATTTGATGCGTAACTTGCTCCGGACTCGGTGGGCATGTGGGCTACACTCGCTGCTCGCGCGCGTGAGATAGACAACAAAAAAAGAAAAAGAAAAGATGAACTGAGATGTGAGATAAGCAGGTTAAGGGATTTGGTTAGAGACAACACCTGCAGGCTCCTCTCTCCCCTCAGCCCCTGTTCAATTGTTGTTCCTGTTGTTGGCTGTGGTTGTGAGAGACACCGGTCACCGTGACGAGAGACAGCTGTCAGTCTGTCGCTCTTAGGGGGAAAGGGTGAGATCTTTTGGGGAGTAGAGTTCATTTTCTATTTTAAATGGCTGGTTTTGTTATTATTATTTTTGCTGGAATGTGCATATGAGTCGTCCGGCTTTTGATTTCGGAGACAAAGTTTTTTTTTCTTTTTTTCTTTTTTCCTAGTTCATTTCGGTGGTCGCGCTCGTCAACAGGGACGGAGACGCGCCGAGGCACCAGATCTCCGGGGGGGGGGGGGGGGGGGGGGGGTTGTCTTTGAAGGGCTGAAAAGCAAATATAGGCTCGTTTCTAATTGTGACAATGACCGTGTAGACGAGCGCCTCCGATTTGTTTCAAACTTTGCTCAACTAGTTGGATCCCTATGGAAGAGGATAAGGGCCACACGTGATTCTTTTTTTTTTTGTTCTGAGTTCTGAGTTTAAAGTCAGAATCCTGACTTTAATATTGACTTTAAACTCAGAATTCTGACTTTAAACTCAGAACTCACTCATCTTTCGGTCTTCCATTATTGAAATTGCTTCTTCCGGGCCCCATCGAACACGCCCAAAAAATCACTTGGGGACGACATGTTGGACCTGTGTTTCCCCCCTCCTGCACGGCAAAGTGACTCTCCCACCGGGGTTGGTCCTGGTGCTTACAGGTAGCCGGAGTTCTGAGTTTAAAGTCAGAATTTCTGAGAATAAAGTCAAAAGAACTCAAAAATAAAATCATGTGTGGCCCCTATCCTCTTCTGTAGTTCCCCAAAACAACGGGGGACCTTTTGAAGCACTCTGCAGTTTGTTCTTCAAAAACTGGCCTATAGTCTGCAGAAAATCTCTTCCCTCTAAACTCCCTCTTCACATACTAACAGTATACAGACACACTGCATACAAATTATATCATAAATTCAGAGTTTTCCTAAACCCAGAGATGCAAAATGTGCAACATATAGTTCATTTTCATCCTGCACAGCGGTTACTTAACTCAAAGCCCCCAGGGTATGAAGGCGTATACCAGCAGCAGTTGATAGATATGTTGCTCGGCCAGCACAGCCGTTGAGAAGCCTTTCAATGAGATTCTTCCAATGGAATTGTCGTCATTTGCCTTTGCGTCCTGGTTGGCTCTGGGTCAAACTAGTGTACACAGAGCCAAAACATTCCCAACACTTGCCTTCTCGGGCTTTCTGGGAAGCATATCAAATTTCCGATTTCTCGCCCTGATGTGTCGTTTAAATTGGTAAGGCTCATTAAAAACAAATGAGCTGTAATTTCTCCCGAAGACAGTTTACCTCGTGAGTCAAGTCAAGAAAGCTCTAGTCACTTCCTGATGTTTTCCCCGGAGTCAGCCTCAAGCCTCAGGACATGGTTTAGACTCGCCTCCTGGAGGCACTCCAATGTTTCAAGTATCTGAGTTCACACATTTCCCATAATTGCAGTGAAAATGGCTTTTTTTCTAGGAACATGCTCCAGCAGGGAGGGTCGGCAGTAGATGGCGCCATTGCAGCTCTTCTGTGCACGTCTTTTGTCAATCCTCAGAGCATGGGGATCGGAGGAGGGTCCATATTCACTATCAGAAACAAAACAGGTGGGTCTTCTCCTTCGCTTTTGCAACTTGAATATTTTTTATTTTTTTTCCAAACTGATGTTTATTGATTAGGCCTTTTATTCTATTTGCTGATCTCTTCCCAGGCAATGTTAAAGTCTACAACTCTAGAGAGACAGTCCCACAGTCATTCAAGTCAAACCTGTTAAGTGACTGTCCCACCGTATTCAAGTTATCGACGGGTGAGCAGAAACATGTTTTAATTGATTGATTAGTTTCATCTTCAACTTGATTTTTTGGCTTTTCGGGTGTCGTCTTGGCAACACTTTACTTCAACCTGTATTGCTTCTCGTTCCACCTGTACACTGTAGGCAGCCAGTGGATTGGTGTTCCCGGAGAGCTGCGGGGCTATGAGGCTGTCCACAAGCATTATGGGAAGCTGCCCTGGGCCAAGCTGTTTGAGCCAACGATCAGACTGGCCAGGGAAGGCATCCCTCTCACGGACTATCTGGGAAAGCTCCTACAATTCCCCTTGGTGAAAACGCTCGTGGAAAGCTCATCTCTCTGGTACAGCTTCGCACTCACTGCTTATTGACTGAAAGTTCCCAGTTGTATTCTAAAGTGATCATGGTCAGTAAAGAGGTTTTGTAGCCAACCTGATGAGAAATGCTTGACGACACTGATAAACTCAAAGGGTCTGTGGAGCAGTGTCACTGCAGGGATACTGGAGCAGAGGGCTCTCGTCTCAGTTTATATCATTTCATGTTAGTTTTATGTAAACCCCCCGCCCCATGATTAACCCTGAGCATTTAAATATTAGTATTCCACATTGCGTAATAGTTCAGCCAGAGCAAAGAGGTACTGACTGTTGTTTACTGACCTACAGATAAAAGCAGTACTCACATTTCAGAAATGTTTGTAAAATTAGGCCTTTCCCAAATGAAATGTTAAAATGGATTCAGCTGGGGATAAAGTGTGGTGTGTGTAAAGAGTTACAATACCTGAGAATATTCATTGATGCACCATAATTCAGTAAAGAGACTTTGTATGATTGAATTAAATTGAACAAATTTCACTTTTTGTTAATAGGGTGGCCCAGATAGTTTCCCAAAGGAAATAAGTATCTATCTTCAGTGTGTTTTTTGTTCTAATGTTATTTTGCCTCTACACTTCTTCCCAGTTCTCATCAAGTTTTCTGCAACAAGAACAAAACTGTTCTGCGCACAGGAGACATCCTGAAGTTTCCCAAACTTGCTGAAACCATGGAAACCATTGCAGAGCAAGGGGCAGATGCCTTCTACACTGGCAAGATAGGACACGACTTAATCCAAGACATACAAGCTGCAGGTTGGGGCAATGATTAAAATACTGTCACACAAACTGGGGGTGTTCGCTTGAATAGACAGAAAAAGAAAATGGACACACAGATTAAACAGAGTGTAAAAGAAAGAAGAAAAAAAAGAAAGGTGTGATTTAAGATAAACAAGCTGTCTTTATATTCTACGTGTTTCTCTCAGGTGGTACGTTAAAGATGGAGGATCTCAGGTCATTCAAGGTGCGGGTGGAGGATGCATGGACGGTTCCCCTCGGAAATCATCAAATGCACCTCCCGCCACCGCCTGCTGGGGGCGCTCTGCTGGCCTTCATTCTCAGACTGATGAAAGGTTTCATGTTCTGTGTGATTACTTTTTTCAGGCTTACCTGAATTGAACTGATCTGCTGTTGCAAGTGAATGAGAATCTAGCCTCTAATTAATGAGAACAGGAAAAGTTAAAAAACAAACAAACATAAGAGTTAAACGTACATCCTTGTTCTCTTGTTCTGCAGAGTTTTCCTTGACTCCAAACTCCCTGGAGGGTGACAAGAAGATTCAGATGTACCATCATTACATAGAGACACTTAAATTTGCAAATGGACAAAAGAGGAGCATTAAGGATTATGACTTGACTAATCAAAAGGTTTGGGATCTAGTTTATGTTCAATTGCATGCAACCAAAACCACAATCTTTTGCTGCCTAAACCTAAACAACAGGAATGTGACCATACTTTTCTAGATGTATAATTGCAAGTCAGGAGGAGAAAAAAAACACCCAAAGTTGCTAAAATATTAATCAATGCAGGGTTGTTTTTTTTTTTAAATAAAGGTGGACGAGTGGGTAAATGAAAAATAGCATTTTTGGGGAATGCACTCATTTTCTTTCAGATGAGATGCAATTATTAAAAGGCAGAATTATGTGATAGAGATGATGATAAGCAAGATGTTTCTTGAAAAAACAAAGGACGACCTTTTTCCGTTGAGACAAGCCTCCGTTGGTCGACAAACACAGGCTTGTGAGTTCATGCTCACACAGCGTGGTCGTCCCATAAATGTTCTCCTGTTCATCTGGAAAACCATCAAGCAATCTCAATACAAAGAGTATTAACATATGTGTTTTCAAGCTGGACACAGATGTAGCTACTAGTATCTGAACCATAATAAACTCTGAACATCAACTCTCGACAGCAACAGTTGACCACCAAAGCTCTCTAATGAACTCAATATATGTTGTTTGTTCATTTCAGAAGAAGTGTACAAGGAGCAATTTTTTGGTTTTATGTACCAGCTGGTGCTTTGCTCGGCCAACTGGTCCCAGTCAAAAAAATTAAAATAACTTGGCACAAAACAGTGTGAGTACAGTATCAATCCGCTCTTTTAACTCTTGGCAGGAAGGTGAATTTGCCCCATGAATGTAGACAAAGTTATGGCGAAAGGAGGCGGCAGCAGTGTGAGATTCAGTGTCCACATAATGACATTTTACCCCGACACAGTGTAGGATGTTTCAGAGCTGTTTCAGAGCAGTCTCATCGTGATGTTCTTCTTCCAGAGTGCTGGACATTTGATTGAGCCCTCCTTCATTAATCGCATCAAAGAGATGATCTCTTCAAACCACACCCATGACAACTCCTACTACAATTTGAAGCCCTCTTCTGATCACGTTGGGACAACACACGTGTCTGTCCTGGATGAAGACGGACTGGCCGTCTCTGCCACCAGCACAATAAACCAATTGTGAGCAGGAAGAGGCCGCAGACGGACACTTTGTACATGGCAGTCTTATTATGAGAAATGACGCTGTGCACTTACATTCATCCCCTCTGTTATTTTATTTTGTCGCATAGATTCGGAGGAACCAATTACTCCCCACAAACGGGCATCATCCTCAACAACGAGCTGGCTGACTTCTGTGGGAGAGCAGACACAGTGAGGGCAGGTAAAGGCACAGACATGGACATGAACCCTTTCAGCCGAGGACAATTGAATTTAAGACATTACTTAGGGTAGACATCAAGTCTCTGTTAAGTCTGATATGGAGTCTAATCGTGGTCATAGGTGAACAGCCTCCCTCCTCAATGACCCCAGTGATACTGGAGTCATCGTCTGGGGGAATCCTTGTGATCGGTGGATCCGGAGGAAGCTTGATCCCCACAGCAGTGGCCATGGTAACTCAATTGAACTCTGTTTGCATATGTGTGTTTGTCTGGTCTCTTATGTGTTTGCTCAAGTGATTCCCTGTTGTTGTTGCAGTCTTTGATAAATCGCCTGTGGCTGGGGATGAATCTGGAAGACGCCATCGCTGCTCCTATTGTGTTTGTGGATTCAAAGAACAATGTGAACTTTGAGCCTGGTTTTGACAAGGTGAAGTATTTCTGTTTCAATACTCGCTGTCCATTAAAGGGCCAGTAAGCGATTCTAAAGCAATACACGTTTTGTAAAAATCTGCGAGAGCAGTTTGTAAAAATCCCCCGTCGATAACCTAAGAAACCTGCTAGCGACTCAGGGTTTTTGGCCTAGTGGTTAGCAAGTCGGCCTCAAATACCGGAGGTCTTGTTTCGCAGCCCGAGCTGAGCAGTGAAATCACAACAACAATGAAGCTCTCTCCAAAATCGCTGACTGCCCCTTTATCGGCATTCAAATTCACTAGACTGTGATGTCTGTCTAATGAATATCATTTCTATTTAGTTTAGTAGATTCTGATGGAGATTATCAAGACATAATCCTACAACGACAGATTTAATCTACATGTAATCAGTTTTAAAATCTGAAGTGGGAAGGATAAGTGGTATTAATGTGTGTGTGTGTGTGTGTGTGTGTGTGTGTGTGTGTGTGTGTGTGTGTGTGTGTGTGTGTGTGTGTGTGTGTGTGTGTCCTCAGTCTGTCAAAAAGGGCCTCATTGGTCTCGGACACATATTTGGAGATTGGAAATTTTTCCTCAATGTGGTCAACGCCATAGAAAAAGAGAGAGGCTGCATTGTGGCTGTCTCAGACAAAAGGAAGATGGGAATGTCATCTGGATATTGACCACACAAACCATGAGGTTTCCTCCACCTTCCTACTAAAATCCACCCCTAAGACTGACAGAAGCCTTAGCCTTAAGAACAATGAGTGACACATTCATCCCTGACGAAGAAATGTGAGGAAGTTGGAGCTCCGGTTCTCAACTGAAGAGCAACAAGAAACTACTCCTCTCAAAGGCTATTTCCAGTTTGTAATAACTCCATAATTTCTATTAGATACATGGACAACCATGTACTCCCCAGAGTAATTGCAGAGATCCCGGACATTGGCTCAGAAGAAGTTAGACAAAACTTTTAGGACAAAATTATCAGATTATATTCACCAGATTATCTAAACCACTCTATTTTGAGTATATTGATTAGTCAAGTTTTTATACAATTTGTAAGGAATTGTTTTAACTAAATTTCCAGAAAAACTAAAATCTAAAGGAAATGAGAAAAGGCTCTTAGTCATCCACTGGGTGGCGCTAATTTTCTAGCCGGGTGCCTTGATGCAACTAAAGGGACGTCGGTCAAATCTTAAAAACGAAAATGTAGGAAATGTGGTGAAATTTGTAATTTGTTTGTTTCCTGTGCTACTTTGAGGACTGTTACAATCTTTGGGGTAATGAATGTGAAATGTTTTTATATATACGTATATAACCTTTAGAACAGTAGTTTGACCAAATAGAGCTCATTCAGGTGACATGGCAGTAAGTGGACCTTGACTTAGATTATGTTGTCAGAATTTGGGTAGTCTTTTCCCAAAACCAAGCTTTACTGTCTGACCGGTCAAGTTTCATTCCGCACCAGACTTCTTTTCAGAGCTGTTGGCATTTTCCTGATGTAAAGAATTACGGCCAAAACTACAGTAAAATAATAAACTGGAACTACCCTTTGAGCTGTTTGGACTCCTCATGCAGCCGGCTATATCTGCATTTTCAGTCGAGCCAGTCATCACACACTGAAGACATACCGCTTAAAAGAGCCATACAAACACATGATTAACACACCACTATGTATATAGTGGTTATAGGTCATTATGTAATCTACAGTAGTTGGGACAAAGCCAAACCCTTCAACTGTATATATTTGCAGATAATTAAGTCTGTGAATATTAAATGAATGTTTATTTTTCTAAATAAAGTGTGTACTCGTAAGAACTGTTCACTGTAGATGAGCCATGTCACCCTTTCATAGTGACATCCTGACTGACATATGCAAACAGAAAACTTTTACTGGGACCTTTTCACCGAATGTGAAAACAGCTTTATTCTGGTCCCACTGCGTATTCTGATCTTCCGTTAAAAGATAAAGGATATAGTGTACAGTCATTTTCTAAATAAGACTCAGCAGATTCATGATGAACAATATAATCTCAAAAAAATGAGTGTATTTTTAACACTGTCAACATGTCATTTTGTATTTTGTCATAATGTTTGTTATAATGTGTCAAAATGTTTGGTAAGATCATTTCAATTTTTTTTTACGATTCTCAACTGTGAAATATATGTTGTCACAATAAAACTAAGTTCAAAACAAAACCAGTCTTTTATCTTCCCCCGACCTACACCTCAAGCCATAGACCCAAACACCTACAATGTGCTTTGCACTGCAGCTCTTTAAACATTCATTCCTCTTTGTTAGTGTTGTATGATCAGCAATAATCTTCTTCATTATCCCGTTTGCCTTATTTCAGAGCAGCACTTTTGCACTGAAACAATAGACGCAGTAATGAGATGCATTTCAGAGGAGAGACTGATAAATAAGTAATGATTTCTTGTGTGGATTCTGCTCCGTTTTCCTTCGAGCTGACAGACGTGAATTATGAAAACATGCACATTTGAGTCGGCCTGAAGCCCCACTGTCTTTATTCAATGACAAATGAGTTAATGTGGAAAAGTTGTGACTCTGATAGGCTTTTGTGTCATGAGATCACCCTCTTTGTAGAAACAGCCATTTAAAGTGAACAAGCGTGTAGAAGACGCCTCTGGTCTTTCAGTCAGAGCAGAAGCTGTTGAGAATCCAGTTGACTCTTATCTTCCAGCACACTTCAGCAACAATTCCCCTTGATGAAGCAAATCATCTCAACAGTAGTTGTTAAACGTGCATTTTGAAACTATCACGATGCCATCTAAGGCAGTGGGATGGATTATAACTATGTAGGCCTTGAGACCCAAGGTAAATTGGCATGTCTGGGTTGCATAACTCTGAAGTTCATTACAACTATGTAGGAGTGAGATCAAGCTTAATTGGGCCTTAAAGTAAAACTCTGGCAGAGCTATTCCTTTTTTACTCAAACCACAGTAAAGAAAAAAACCTAGACAACTAGAGGCGGGAAAATGCAACTGCATCATCTATTTTAACAATTTGATAAGAACATTAAACCATTAAAGCTGGATATGACCAAATAAATAATAAGAATCACACTGGAAAAAATCCTTCATTCGATTTAAAATACATACTGTATATATGTAGTACATGTTGTGGGTGTCAGATCACTTTATCATATATGAACCAGTCATTTGGAGCTAAAAGCTGATAAAGGCATCACAATTTTACAGTGTTATACATTACAATAATTATGTAACACATTTACATTCCAGCTGAGAGAAGAGGGGCCCAGGATCCCAGCGGTGACAGTGAGCCGCCACAGATGTAATGTTGTTATGAGGTCATTACAGGTCGTTGCACTGTGGGTTGTGGGAAATTACTGTAAGTCATTAAATATGTGCAGTAGGGCTCTTTGTCCCTGAGGTGTTTTACAGTAGTATTATTCTAATAGCAGATCCTTCCTGTTTCTCGCTGTTTGCTGTCACATCGTACAAACAATCCCAGTGAATTATGTTGACATTTCGGTTCACTATTATCATTTTGGTTGATTTCTTTGTGTGGATATTTCATGTTCAGGGGCTAGTGATCACTGTAGGAGTCACATCTATCTTCAATGGTCAGCAGTAACAGGAAACAGCTTTAAACGGCTGATAATTGTGTGTTTCACAAATGGGTAGAAATCATTCATATTAATGACTGAGACCGAAGTAAATGACTGTTTCAGCAGTGGGTAATGATTTCAAAATGTTCTGTTCTGTTGTTTCAGTTTCAACTTTAATCAACACAAATGACCTTGTAGATATATTAAAATACTATTCCATGTCTTGTGCATTTCTTATTTACATAAAAAGATGAGTTGAAGCAAAAATGAAGCAGACAATATTCAGCATCAATTTCAGACTGAGGCACTTTGTTGTCAAGGTCATAAACAAAAGGTCTTTTTTTATCTGCTCTGTTATCTGAGTTACATGTTATGACGTTTATGAACATTATTCTAACTTAATGAGTGAACAATTGTTGCCCAAGACAGCTGACGATGGCTCCGGCCTCTTTATTGAGTCTCTACTCTTGTCAGCCGCCGCTGGAGTCCAGATTCAAACATCTACAGTCTCCCTGCACAATCAGAGGTGTGTTTTTACGACGTCAGTACCCTGCGGCGTACGCCCACTTGCGAGGATCTGACTGAGCATGGAGTCCGTCCTCACGACGAACCACCGCCTGCACCACGGCTCCCGTTGATTTGAGAAACTCTGTCTCGTGGTTCTTTAAAGCCAAACCATCCAGGATGTTCTGTAAACAGGAGCATATATGAAGACACACAGACTCTGTTCAAAATAAGTAAAACAGAACATGTGACATATACCAAATCCAAAATGTTGCTATTGATGTGATACTTATTTTGATGACATTAATTTTAAGCATTTACAGTATGCAGAGCAAAGTCTGCTTGTTGTGAAGATGTTTGTATTGTAACATTGCTAACAGGCACAATCAAGAATCCAGGACTAGTTGAGTGTCAACAAAGTTTCAAATCAGATTTAATGCTTTATGAACAGCGAATGATTTAACATTCACGTGAACTGGTAAAATCAAGGTTTAGATCACCAAAGAGCGATGTGTAGAATGAAATATCCTGACACAAAAGAAGCACATGAATTTCTAAATGGATGGCGGTATCCTTTTAACATCAGGGCTTTCCTAGAGTGCTGTAGAGGGCCTTAAGCCAAATGATTATGCGGACGACGAGCACATTATACTGTCTGTGTTTACATCTGCTAGTTTCAATAAGGAAGTCAGTTATGATAAATTTTTACAGCAACTTTTAATTTTCACCTGGGCTACAATGTGAGCTGATCAGAACAGCTGATGTACAGTATGTACAGTATTACAATAGGATGTCTGAGCAATAAACCTTACAAGCTGTTCCATTACATCATAAAATTAATCTGTCAGTATTTGCCTTTATTTTGTGGTCAGAGGCAACAGTAAGAACGTATGATTATTATTTAACCAAGACCACAAATTACACTCAACCAGTGCTGAAACATTTTTTTTTCCTTGTTATACATCATAAAGATCCCTGAAGGTGAATATAATGAACACTGTCCCTGGACAGTTTTTGGTTGAAGGATTGTCTCCCTACACACCACACTGCCCTGCTGTTAGTCATATATAGGAGAACTGTTTGCAGTCGGTGACACTCACTTTGTCAAAGTCAGGCTCGGCCTGAGTGGTGTTGGGACTCAGCTGGTTGTGGAGCCTTGGATCTGACACAGCTTTTTTCAGATCGTAGTTGAAGAACAGCGCATTCAGAATCACCTATAGAGGAGCAAACATTTCGTTAGACAATAATTTTTTAACAGGGAAGAAGTGAGTAACATTATCTATATACTCTACAATGCTCCAGCGGCTGTATCAGCATCTGCCTGTGGCATGTGTCTTACCTGAGCGACAGAAGTAGTGATTTTCGTTCCACCTGAACCTCCGACCACCATCTTAACTTTGTTGTTCTTATCGAAGAGGATGGTTGGACACATAGAGGACATCGGCCTTTTCCCTTTAAATAGAATTTAATGGTAATGTAAGTTTAGTGGACAGTATCTTTTGAATCATTTATTTTAAAAAAAGTACCCCACTTGATATTTCATTTTCTCGCAATGTTGTAATTGTATATTCAACGTGGCTTTTTGCGTGAATGGATAGACACAGATCCTCACAAGTATTTGGAATTTTATATTTTAAATGTATTTAATATCAAATTCCTTTTGATCACATTTGAGCTGTTGTCACTGAGAAATTTTGATCACCTCTGCATGACCTTCAATCACACTACTGCTGAAAAAGCCAATGTATTTGACTGTTTCTTGGGGATTCCTGTGTGAGTTTAATTGTGTACTTGTGTGTGTGTTGGTCTTAATCTAACCTGACTTGATGAAGTTGTTTGGTGAAGGAGGCACTCCAAAGCCGTTTGTGATGAGTGGGGAGCTGAAGTCGTCCATCTCATTGTTGAGAAGTATCCCAGTTGATCTTGACATGACTTTAGAGCCAAAACTGCAGGAAAAGAAAAAACCATGAAGACATGAGGGCATTTAGAGCCACAGAGTAGCTGATATTGATGTTAGGAGGTCATACAATTGGTTGATGGTGCTGGTGGCTCCCACAGCACTCCCATCTTCTGCTACCACTGAGATATGCGACGTCCCGTGGTTTTCAGGCAGGTAAAACTCTGGCTCGTAGTATGACATGGGATGTGTGGTTTCATCTGTAATCTTTTCACGGAGCACACTGGCATAGGAACTGGAAGTCATATTCTGGATGAGCTTTGGGGTAAGAAAGTTGTACATAAAGTATTGATTAATGCTCTGAGAAACAGCAAATATGTTTGGTTGGTATTTCACTTTCTTACCGCCGCCGAGTAGGTTATGTAGGTGTTTGCTGGTTGGTTTGGTGGTTTGTCAGAAGTGTGGTGTCAATTTGTCATACAATAATCTACCTAACATATGTTCTGTTTAAATTTTGTTTCTTGTATGCGGGAAAGACTGTTTACGAGAAGTAACAATTAGCTGAGCCTGGAGCGGAATTTCAGAAAAGGGAAGTGTTGTTTACAAGAGTTAATAAATAGCTGGTTTATTAGGGGTAATAAGACATTTGGGGCCAGGAAGGAAGGATTCAGAAAGATGTAAGGGTCAGGTCTCTTGTTGACCCCGGCCGTGCTGGCCTGGCTATTTAGGATGTCCTTTCTCTATGATCTGGGTCAGACCTCTGAACCTTCCCATGGTGATGAGCTCTGAACCAGCTGAACAGACTCTGCTGTACTCTTGACTTTAATAATAATAATAATATATTGTATTTATTAAGCGCTTTTCAAGTACCCAAAGCGCTCGAACTTTGTTCAATTAAATATGACTTGCAGGCAAACTTGTTATATTTGACTGGATATTTGTTCATTTCTCGAGGAAATTAAAAACTTGGTGGAAGGATGGAACATCCGCCAAGAAAGAACCTTGGGATGTAAAAACCAAGGCCTCCACTGCTGTACTTCGCACAATTTACATATGTCACAAAAATATTCACTATAAATGTTGCCAGTGAACATAATTTAGGCAGCAGCTATATTCCCTTTAAAATAAAACAGGCAAAACAAATTAATAATATTAAAATAAACATGTATTTAAAGCCACTCTGTGAAGCTTCGTGCAGTAAACACACTGCCACTTCCTCTAAAACAAATTAAAGGTTACTGAGCGATTTAGTAGAGTCTAAAAATAATCCCTTTGAAGGTTAAATAGGTTTTAGGCCATGAACTTACATCTGTGATGTTGAGGAATTTCGGATCTCCAAGCAAGGTCCTCTTTGCATAGGCAAAACGAAAGGCTTCCACAATGCGATGGTAGGTTAGGACCCTTTTCTCATTGCTGGCCATACTATCTGAGGTGAAGTTGTACCCTGTAGAAAATACAACAGTCATCAGTAAGTCGGTTTATACCACAGCCTCATTCATCTGTCTTCATTCAGATGGCTGCTCGGATGGGAAAGGACTGGAAACAGCTAAACTGGACTAGACCAACTAGACTCAGCCTGTTCCTGTGTTTTTATTTAGTCTAAAAGCTGCTGTGACTAGACCATGGATATTAGCCTGAGCTGACAGCCAAGGGAAAGCAAAGGAAAGCCTCAGGGAAACGAAGAGTTTTGGTTCGTTGGGTTTCAGCTGTCGGACAGAGACAGGAGTCGCGGTAAGCAGGATGAAAGTTTTGACACTGAAATGTGTGCATGAAGTCTCCGCCACTCAACTGTGCCCAATTAGAGGTAAATTGCTGAGCTTAGTGTTAGTATGTGACGCAGGGGGTGCACAGTAAGAAGGTGGTCAGTCAGAGGAAAGGGAAGGTTCAGGGGGATTAAACACTGTAGAAGGAAATTTCTCATCTAATCCTCAGAGGCAGAAACTGTCACTGTACATAGACAGTGTCTAGGAAATTTTGGATTTTCTCTTACAAATTTGCAAGCAGCCAACACATAAGGAAGTAAAATCAGAGAGACAATGGTTTATGAAAATGATGATTGACAGCGAGGGAGCAATGATATGGCTGCATCAGCATTAGCAACCCAAAAAGTCACACAACCTAAATGACAAATTAGGTTTGCCACTGTCTTCTGAAAAGACCCAGATTGTTACGAAGACGCTCTTTCTGATTGGTCATGTCAATGGCTTAAGTTGGGGAGAAATGATGGTCAGTGGAGTTTAATGGCTGCTACTGCTCTGAGCTAAATGATAACATCAGTATGCCAGCATGAAACAATGCAAACATGTTGTTTTAGCAGGCAATGCTTGCCATGTTCAGCATCTTAGTTTAGTGTGTTTGCGTATGGACAATTTTTTAAATTAACACGAAACACAACATACAGCTGAGGCCGATGGGAATGACATTTCTAGATATTTGTGCATGAGTCGAAGACCTGCAATAACATTTAAATCTCATCATAATACAATGTGAAAACTCACGGGATCGCAAAAGTTCAGCCTGTGGTGAATGAATATATGTTGTAATTTCCAGACAGTGGCATGATTATATTTTTGATGGATAATTTTGAACTTTTTGACATGCTAGTGCTGTCAAATAAAAGGTAGGATCACCAAAGTCATTGTGGTTCATCTTCTCAGGACCATGAACGTATTAAAACATTGATAGATGGATATGGATGAAGACATTACAACCTGGTGGACAGACCAGTGATGTTGCCATTCAACGCCAAGTCACCAATGCTGGTTGTCAGAGGAGAAGGTGACTATAGCGCTTTAATGGCGCTCCAGTACGTCTCCTGTCTTTTGTTTTGATAAGGAGTCGTCCTTTTTCACACGACCACAAACATCACAACAATGTGAAAATTACGAGCAGAAATAATAATGAAGAAATACTGTTTTTGTTTACAGCCTACTTTTAGAGTAGATCAGTAGTTTAACCTGCTGCTCACAGCGGAGTCCTCTCTGTGAGCGTAACTGGTGAAGGCAGCTCACACTAAAGCACACTCTCTCCCCCACTTGGGGTGTTTTGGGACAAAGCATCAAGGCTTACCATTCAAGATGCCTAGTATCAGCGAGAGCACAGGGCCGCTAGCGGGGGCATTTGGAACCGCTATGTTGTACTCCCCCACATCCACCCTTAAAGGGTTCTCATCCAAGACAGCCTTATAATCCTTCAGATCCTCCATTGTGATGATACCGCCTAAACACAGATTGACAAACACTGTGAATGCACACTTGGACAGAACTGGGAACACAAATCCTCCTCACCATGGAAATTATGTGTACAGAGAGAGGGGCATGCTATTTATTCTACTGCATATCCTGAAATCCCTTCAGCTTGTCATACTTAGAGTCGCAGTAATGATGAGAACAATATTGGCTATGTGGGAACAGAAATATGATCTAAAAATGCCAGTTCTGTTTGTTAAATACAGTCTAGATTAAAAAGAGGCAACTTTTTACCATACATCACAAAACTGGAAACTTGCTATTGCCATTACTTGTAGTAGGAGGCTTCATCGTTTTGCTCTGAGTCTAAAGTCAAATCAATTCAGCACACTGTGACCTGACGAGGAAAGGGGAAATCTAAGAAAAGCAGCTTTTATATGAATAGTATATGTGATTTCATATTGGTTATATAATTGATGCTCCTACACTCTTTTTTTTCTTCTTTAGATACAAGTAAATTAAGCGCTTAAGGATCAGGTTATATGAAATCTGCTTATTTAAAAAAAATTCAAGAGGTTTCTGAGACAGTCGGGGGGGACGCCCTACCTGCGGCCTGAATATCTGTCACAAGGTTCTGAGCCAGTTGTCCCTCATAGAAAGCATTTGGACCCTCATCAGCTATCTTCTTAAAGGTTTCCGCAAGCTTGGGAAACGTAATAATTTCATTTTCTTTCAGGACTTCCCCATTGTTCCCACAAAACACTTCACTGAAAGAGAGAAAATAATCACTTAAGATGGGGATGGACAATGTTTGAGGATACTTTTAAACCTACAGTCAATTATTTTAATGATTTTAAACAGATGGTTCAGGTTGTCGTTTCTCACCATAGAGCTTGGTCCTTTATAATAGTTTTCTTGTGCTTGGACAGAGCAATGGCAAGTGCCCTGCCCAAAGGAAAACCTTTTTCTGCAAGATGAATGCTTGGCTGGAACAAGTCTTTCCAAGGCAGTTTACCATGTCGCCTGTGAGCCATCTCATAACCTCGGATCTCCCCTGGTACAGCAATCGACAACCCTCCTACCAACCAAGGAAGTCAAGGAAACAGAGCTTTATTGCCCCATAAGTTATTTCAACATTAGTTTAGGGCACTCATACAAATCGTTTTCATTCTTACTTTTTGTGGATACATTCAGACACTTATCTTTCTTTTGTCTGTCAGAGTCATAAGGCCCGCTTACGTCATAATAATGATAATAAATAAACTATAGCTTAGTTGGCTGATAAGAAGGGTTAAACATTACCTTTCTGGGATAAATCTGTACTGTTCCCAAACATGTTTACTGTTGCATTGCGTGGTGCAGTCTCCCTGGCGTCAATGGTCTCAACTTCACCTGTTGTTATGTGACATTGGAGCAAATGCATTTGGGATTCAGATTATCTGGAAATTGTACAGTACAGGTTTGGGAACGTAAACAGCTGGAGAATTTGTGGTTGAATGTTTGTGTACCAGTTGTTGCATTGTAGATGGTGAGGAACAGCCCTCCTCCAATGCCCATACTGAAAGCATTCATAAGTCCAACACAGAGTAAGGCAGCTATAGTGGCATCTACTGCAGATCCCCCTTTCTTCAGTATGTCTCTGCGGTAAAAAAAAAAAATGAGTCAAGACGCACGCAGGAGAGATGGGCTAGGGGATTAGACCATGTGCAGGTAAGGCATACAATAAACACATCAGACAAAGGAGGTTCACTTGGTTTACGCGCATGAGTGTGTCTGTACGCAAGCAATGATGAAGCTTCTGTGTTTGTTTTGTATGTTTGAAACGCATGAATAAGTGTGCTTACAGGCTCTTCGGTTGTGGAGACATGCTTTTACCTGCCGACCTCTGAACATGGCCCAGCATCTGCTGCCACAGCTGCCCTCGAGTACACGTGCGAACTTGGTAGTTTCCTGCTCCCCACACCAAAGAAGACACCCACAAAAGTGGCAACGGATGCCAATAGCAGCAGCGCTAGGGCCACAATTATTGTATTCCTGGACATGTCGAAGGGCCCAGGAACGGAACTAATGTCTGTTAAGAGGAAAACATTAAATGTATGAAATTTCACCTGAAACTTTTCACTTAACTTTGTGAAATCCACTGTATAGTCAAACCTCAGGAATTACAGATTACATGTTGAATAACAAAGGATTCAATATTGCATTAATAGTGGATCATGAACTCCAGAAATCTGAAGCAATATGATGCTTCACCTTAAACCCCCAACCAGTTGAAATACACACAAAATACATATAAATATATCCAGCCAATCAACAAACGTAACTGTCTATCAAGACCAATCTCCCTGCAGAAAGAAATTGCAAGCACGAGGTGACCTCATGTGAAATATTATATGTAGTTCCTTTAAATTTTCTAAATGTCCCTGCTAGAATGATCAGATTAAAAACGAAAAAAACTGATTGTCAAAAAGCACAGGTTTTCTTTGTTGTTTTTTCACATTAGGAGGGCATATGGTTGTCTTGTTTTTCACTACCAGTTGCATTTTTGCTCTCTCTTGAAGAGCTGCCGTGGGAGCCCTTTTTTCACGTGATTTTGTGCTTTCAGATGTTTTGCTGGCATCAGACAAACCAGTGGCACCAACACTGCACAGTTAGTCGGCCAAAGAACTGGGAAGGTGCACAAGGACAAGAACAACTCAGTCAGTCCTCGTGTCACTTCTCTCCTCAGGCGGTTTCAGGAGCAACTTGGAATGCTAATGATTTTGAGGGGGAGGGGAGATTAACAGCAAGACCGGTCTCATTCACTTCACAATCATTTTCAAAACTGCTAATGTGAAAAACAAATCAATTGTAAAATATATTCCTCGACAACATATTGTTTTGCAAAGAATTTACAGCTATTTACTGGCAACTCTAGTAATCTGAAATGTATGCACAACATAATGCTGTAAACTATACCCTGTAATATATGTTAATTCTTTTTTTATAGTAATTAACAAGCTATTTTACAATATTTTATATATTTTTTAATTATTTTTAAATTCTACAGTCAATTCTTCACAGTGTGCATCTTACTGTAGAACTGTGAGGTGAGTATGATTGTGAAGCTGATAGTGTGTCCTCTTGGCTAAACTTTCTGCAGCCAATAAGAAAAGAAAAAGAAAAAGCCCGGAGTATATAAGCCTTATAATACCTCAAACCCCCCTAAATCCTTCTGTCATGCAGATTTTCCCTGTTTGTCAGAAGAGTGAAACCAGATTACGTAACAGGCAAGTGAAATGACGGAGTTGCATAACACAAGATATTCTGATGTAAACTACAGTACACAATCATTTAAACGAATGTTGCTGCCTGCCTCCACACCTTTTGCTGCAAAAAATAAAAGATTCTAATAAAAAATAAAAAGGTAAGGTTTGCAAGATCTTGACTCCAAGTCCTAGATCTGTGATTCAAATTTAAATATTTTTCTTGGGCATTGCACCACCTGAATCGTTGAAATGAGCTTTTTTTTAAATATTCAAAACAATTTTCTATCTTACCGTGATTTCTGTTGGGGGGCCGCAACAACAGGCTGTTCACTGTGTGTGCTTGCCACAGGTCTGCAGTGGTTGATAGATAATATGCTTACGGTGGCTCTCAATATATAACTACCGCAAAGTCATTAAACTTTAACCCACCCCACCATAAAACACCTAACCTGTGTTACCAAGGAGAGTTTAAAAAATGCACACACAGAGACAGGAGCGACAACCTGAGGAGACATTTTAAACTCTTAACTCCAATAATTAATCATCTGTATTCAATCTTCACATAACTTTCTAAAGTTACCGCGGAGCAATTGCATGACCGTGAAACTGAGTGTTAACAACAATCCACTGGATGAATGGGTCTTTATCTGCAGTGATTCTTACATGTAAACGTGTCAACATTAACTGGCTGTAGCTTCAGTTGGCTGGTGGTTCATTTCAAATAGATGACATATGACTCAAGGTAGTTGACACAAAATGAAAAAGCAGGGCCCTGTTCCACAGAACTAATGCAACACAGCCTAAGCATATATTCATCTTTGCATGACTGCTCACAAAACCCCTGACATTTTTTAAAGTTTTTCTTTTTGAAAGTGCCTCCTCACCAGGAAAATGAAGACTTTCAGGGCTGCACGGAGAGGATCACATCTGCCAAAGTGTGGGAAAGAAGACGAACAAACTGCAGGGGAAGAGTGTGAAGGGTTGCAGAGCTCGATGAGTGGGGTCACTTAAATAAGCAGCCAGGCAATAGGTGGAGGGCAACAGGGACATTGCAGACGATTTTCTCAACTCTGACATGGAGACCCCAGGCCAACTATCGCAGATACCAGAAACCCTACTCCCATTGATTCTGTCACTTTTGAGGGGGATGGGAGGAAAAACATACAGTAGTGCTCAGAAAACTAATTTGGCTCAAGGAGAAGTGGTGCGTATGCAATTAGGGCAAAAGCCCTGGCAGCCAGCCTTGAATTTGTTTACCAATCAAATTGTTATGTTTGGGTCATATAGGTTATTCAGGTTGGCAGAGCTAATGGAGCCATGGAAAAACATTCTACGACAAATCTTTTCATCTCCAAATATAAAATTAAATGTGTATTATTTTGCCATTTTAGCTTTAGAAGGCCAGGAAACACTGGCAACACTTATAACTGACACCGATAGCAGCATCTAAGGAGTCGCGATAAATGAAGTCTCCTTTTCGTCCATTTTGTACCCCACATTTCACAATTAGCTCCAGCTGCCACAACACCTACAGTTCATGTTTTGTGTTTTCACAGCTGCAGAACCTCAGCTGGACTAAGTTATTGACAAAGCTCCGTTGCGAACAGAAACACATGGAGCAGTGTTGCATGTCAGAAAATAGTGCACACTTCTGAGCAGCTCCGTCCTGCACCGCCACAGAGTGCTGTTTTGTTGAAGTGACAAGTTGATGGCTCGGTCTTTTTGAGGATTACCATCTTCTTGCACACAAGAGCAACTATAGCTTCCTCAGGCTCCCGCTGGCACTCTGCCCCTGACAAAAGTTTTGTTCAACAATTTTGTGCAAAATGCAGAAATAACCTTGTACCACTGAAAAAGTGGTACATGTGCAGTTATTACAAAGTGGATTTGCTGCTTTGTTACTTTTGGAATATAAAGAATAGATGACAAAAGCTTGATGATAGAACAAGCAACAGGTATGTCTGCAGACAAAAGGGGGAGATCACATTTTATGTGTACAGTACATGGTGGCAGCTCACAGTGTTTTTCTTTATTCCTCTCAAATGTCCTCTTGTGCCTACAGTAAGCAATCATTGCTAGCTGTCCCATGAACCCTCTC
This sequence comes from Scophthalmus maximus, assembly GCF_022379125.1. Taxonomy (NCBI): domain Eukaryota; kingdom Metazoa; phylum Chordata; class Actinopteri; order Pleuronectiformes; family Scophthalmidae; genus Scophthalmus; species Scophthalmus maximus. The sequence continues at coordinate 8,460,862 of NC_061534.1, forward strand.
ACATCACTTTTTGTCTTTGCTGGATGTGTTTCTCTCTGGTGATTCGAGAGCAGCAGCTCCTGTCTGCTGCAATCACTGATAATGATGCTGTCAACTATATGCAGAGTTGGGTGACAAGACCCTGCCCATTAGGTGCGAGAAGAGAGTTGGTGATTCATACATCCCAAAGGGAGACAACACAAATAGGAGAAACCTTGTTGTGATGAGAATGTGTGTTTTTGTCTCCCTGAAATTAAAAACCCCACTCAATTCCAGATTCAGGGAAAAGCATCAACCCTGCGGTAGACAATTAAATCCCTAAATCCAGACAGACAGAGCCAGTGAGAGCTATTGGACTTTAGTAAAAGCCTGGTAGGCATGCCTCAGGTGCTGAGGGACTACTCTTTTACTCTATTCTCCGGCATTTAGTCTGAGAGGTCAGGGTGGAGTTTGGTGATGGTACCTGTACATTGTATCTTTTAGTTTCCATGTTATTGGAGATTCTCATTCATGCAGGTCATAGTTATCCGTAAGGGTGTTGATTCAGTTCAGGCACAACTGGACTTGGTTGTAGATTCTTGAACACGTTTCCATCTCTCATCCACACTTCACCACCACACCACACATTTTCGAAAATCCCTTCTCTGTGCAAAAAGATATTTGGCAAAAATAATTAACTTCTATGAGACCTCAATAGTCTGAGTTGGACAAAGCACATGCATCATAATCTTCCAAAGTCAGTCTTGAACAATTTTGCACATAAAAAGGAATTTGGATTTTGTCTCTCAGTACTTTGAAAACACATTATGTGGGATCCTTCAGTAGCGTGAACTGGAGTAATAATTACAGCATACCTGTTTTCAATGTATTTGAGCACTTGACTATTGTTTAAAGACAGACTTGAAAAACTGTGAACCGTTCCTTTAAGGTATAGTCATCCAAGTCATGATGGGATTACATGTTATCAGTATGAAAATCTACGGGATTTGTTATCTTAAATAGTCATATAAATCCAGGCTTAAATGCTCTTGTTGAGTTCCAAGTCTTCTACATCTGTATCCACGCCCAGCTGGGATGTCATAGTGACTCACCCAACCATGGGTGAGTCACTATGACATCCCATCGCTTGGTTGGATCTACATCACTGCAGCATGGTGTGTTATCAAACCAATGGAGGGAAGCTGCTGTTTTTTTGCTCCTTAGAGGTGAATCACAATGAATAGCTATGTTTGTCTCTATCATTTTCATATCTTTAGATCACACTTTCCAGAAACACTTTGACTATAATTGCGTCATTAATGCACTGACATGCAACTAGTGCAGGGCATGATCTAAGCAGGCCTGTTTGCAATGGGCTGTTTGCTTGTCCGTGCTGCTGCACAATTTTTTTTTTGCATTTTAATTCAAAAGTTGCTGAAGCTCGACACAGTCTGCCAAACCCTGAACTGGAGAATAAAATTGTAACACTTGCTCAGCAAATCACTTACGACACATTTTAAAAATATTATTTCGTTTATACATGACAGATAAATTATGTATAAGCCAGCGCAGCATCATTTTAAACCAAAGTAATATGTGTGTGAACGCTAACATTTTACCACCAGACAGAGTAAACAGGTGTGCCTCCACCACGTCCGTTACTCTTGGCGATCATTACTTTAATAATAATAAAAAAATAAAAATAAAAAACTTTATCCGGTTACTTCATTCTTATAACCAAACCAAAGTTATTCCTGTGCACAACCAACAAACCAGAGCAATTCCAGGGAGGTTTTTACACACTATTAACCTGAAATACAGGAAAGAGGGATGAGACTTAAAGTGTAACCTCACCCACAGCTCGGAGCCTCACTCCACCCACTGCATAATTTTTTTTAAACACTAAAAACTTGGCCCTGGGCTAATGTGACAATGGGGGCGGGGCTGGATGTCAGACTGACTGTCAATATTTGCGACATCCTCGGGTCATAAAAAGGGGGCTCTTTTGGAGTGGAGGCCGTTTCCCCTCTGGAATCCCCTGAAGTGTGCATTTGGTGTAGGACCATGGTGGTCCTGAGCCGTATCAGTTTGAGCTGTTTGCTCCGGCCCAGTTACACCCAAAGCTAAAGCCAAGCCAATGTAATTGCAAGAGAGGATGGGGGCAGAGTGGTAATGAAAAATAAGGCTAATTTGAGCGAACAAGTAAGACATTTTGTAGCTATTACATAAGCTGTCCCACAAATAAAGAGCGATACACTGCCACCCTTATCAATAATGTCCTTTACCCAGGTGTGAGTGTGGGCACTGCAGTAGCCTGTCTCCATTAGGAACATGTGTTGTAGTGAGGTGCCAAAGGTAGCGCTACGCTTTTGGATTCAAACCAAACCACAATATGTAAAACACAATATCCCCTGTCTGATAATGAACCTACCCACATTAGATTAGACGACGTTGACTTGGTTAAAACTAAATTTCATGGTGTAGAGATCTCCCAAACGGTTAACTCTGTCAGCATTGGCCTCGCAAGGTCCAAGACGGTTTGAAGCAGTGGGTTGCGTTGAGAGCCAGGTTCCACCCATGAAATGACCAAAATTTTATTAATTTGAAATGTTAATAAAAAAAATGTGTTATTAATTAATGTGTTTCTTCAGGGTAGAGTCATATCATTTAGTCCGCAACTCCAAGAACACTTTTTTAAGTGTGCAGTATCTCTTTAACTATGAGGAGAATGAGGTTGACCATAAGTATAAGTATAACTCCTGCACAGTCTCGCACTGCGACCTTCTGTCAAAAAACTGCTAGAACAAATCATCTATTTTGTTTTATAACCAAATGACTGATAATATAATTAAAACCAGAATGTGTAAAAGAAGAAAGACAATACAGCTACAGTCTCAAATTATGGAGCACAATAAAACCAAATAATATCATGATATTCACATGCTATCTTGAATAAGAATCCAGGTCCGACCTGTTTTCATCTTCATCTTTCTTGGATCTGAAGTGTTTTGTCTCGATTTGACTTCCTCTTCTAGGAGCATGTTAGTTAGAGCAGGCAAGTATTCCCTCTAAGGGTCATTCTCCTCAGGGACCAGGGTAAGTTGTGGAACAGTAAGTATTCAGACAGAGCGTTTTGTTGAGTTTCCTCCCTTGCAGGTGTTTAAACATCTGACTGTTACCCTCCTCTATTTGTCATTGCTGGGAGGTAAATATTACTGTGTGGGATATTTCAAGGTAAACTTAGCATGCGAGTGAATAACTTCAACAGATAAGTCATTCACCAGCAACAGGAGGTTGTGGTGCAGTGTTAATTGTCTATGGACAATGTAATTTTCGATTTGCGAGGAGGGTGACCAGTTGTTCAGGGCTTCTTTCCATGTTTTGCTGAAATCCTGCAGGGGCATTTGATAGCCCAAATGGGATGTGAACCCATTCATAGATACCACATGCTGGACGCTTTCCCTTCTTCCATGTTACCTAACCAGGTGTAGTTGCCAAGGATGCCTGGACTTCATTCTGGGAAGTGGGCCGTGGTAGATGTACAGGCACAGGCTACCATCCTTCTTCCTGACTCAGAAAACTGGGGTTGCATACGAGGACTAGGATTCGGTTTGCCAACCTCTCAGTAACAGTCCTGATACGTCCTCAAGGGTGATAGACATCTGCAAGCTTGGAATGCATCCAATGTCATTGCTCTCATTTGTTTCTTCACACAGCATTTTGTTGACTTTTGCTTTTTTATCTTCACCGAGGTAACTGGGGTTTAAGCCAATATGACTTTAGACCTGACCTGGAGCTTACAGACAGTAGATCTGAAAACAAGTTATGATCATGTGGTAGGGATTAAATCATTATGAATTCACTATGAAGTCAGAAAAATTACACAATGTAGTGTAGTAATGCATTCACTTTTGCAACCAATAACATTAGAGACACAATCTACATCTTATTTAGATGAACCAATTTATAACTTTATTCATTAGCACAGAAATTTCCAAGTTTGATAACCCTGAGGACACAAACAACTGGAATGTGGTGTCTTCACCAGATGTAGCAACAGCCAAACAAAACAATGTTTCTTCATCTATGGATGGTCAATGATATTATCTGAAGATCTTAGCGGATCTCGCATCATCAGGCTACTTTGGCCGAGGTTTTGGTAACACTGGATCAGCTTCCAGACATGAGTGAGCTTGTACAAGCCCTCAATAAACTGTTACAGGCAGTACCAGGCTGCAGCATATATGTATCGGGCAATTCACGAAAGAGGGACGTGACAGCGATATTTGACTTGTTGCTGAATTCTCCACAACTATATCAATGTATACAGCAAAGTATGGCCACTTACCAAAGTATGCACTGCATTGGCCTTTTGTTGTGTCCCAGTATTCATTACTACTGCGTGCATTTAGACACCTTCAGCCATGTCGATAGAATTGAGCATCTATCTTTCTGTCTATCTACATCTCATGAAAATATTCCAACAATGACACTGGATTACTTTCTCTGATTGACTCGGTTTAAACACCCAGTGCATTTTGATCTGAGGTCAGATTAAATAGAAGAAGAAAAACACTAAGCCGGGGGCTTCGTTTCCCACACGAGTGTCGCTCCCGGGCTGAGCAGGGAGTCGCGATCTGATTGGCCGAGGAGCGCACCAGCTCTGAGTAAAGCAAAGGATGCTCAGAGTGCTCAGCCAGTGCATGGATGCATGCAAAGAGGGGCCGACGACGACACCGGGACACATGCTTATTATCATGGCGATGCTCTACAGTTCTGACTCAAAACTTTGAAAGATCATTTGTTTTCCCGGCGGGGGGGGTGGATGTGTTTGCGCTGCGAGTCAAGTGTGATGTTTTGGCCGCACGCTGTGATCCCCCACTCACCGGCGCTTCCACCGACACATCCTCGCGGGAGTGATGGGCTCCAAGTTGACCAGACAGAGAAGTGTCGACCTGCCCAAGAGGAGGCGGCAGAGGCACGACGCTCACGGGGAGGGCGAGCGAAGTGGCGGCGGAGACTTGTTGTTCGCCTCGTTGATGCTCCAGTCCGACAAGCTGCCGGGGATGCTGCGGAGGACCAACCGCAGCCCGTACGTCCGGCGTGTGGCCTGGCTCCGGGAGATCCAGAGGCTGCTCCGGGAGCAGAGGATGGAGCAGGCGGCCGACGTGCTCAAACTGCTGAGAAAGGTAGACGACGATCGACGTCGGTGTTGGATCCGGTTGTCCTTTCATTCTCGGAGCACTTGAACGCGTTTAATTGTCTCGGGGAACTGGGCAGAAAAAAGTTCCCGAGTTTAAAGCCAGTTTATTTTGAATCCGCAAAGCACATATGGACTTTTTTTTATATTCACTGTGTCGATGTAAGTCTGCGAATGCTTGAGCTGCAACATTTTTATTCTCTCCAACTTGTGTCTTATACAACCGCAGTTCATCCAGTTGTCGTGTCCCTATTCCAATAAAACTAATCTGACATGCACTGGCCAGTGATGAAATAATCTGGTAAAAGCTCAGACAGACACATGATGATCACAGCAACTGGAGTAAACCCCCACTGGTAACAGGCACATGCATCTGCAGGTGTTGAAGTGAAAATCTTTCAGTCATTTACTTTTGACAACTTCACGTTGTTAAGTAAGCCCTTTTCTGTTGCACTTTGAGGACATGGCAACGACGCTGCCCCTTAGAATGCCTCAATTGATGAGGCGCTGCTGGTCTGAACCACCCACCTGTGCTGTCTGAAAGGGAACGGTCGCGGAGCCAGCTAGTTCATGTCCTGAATATTCAGTGAGCTCCACAGCAACACTGAACCCTGTGTGTTTGATGCCAGCGCTTTGAAACATCTACCAAGAGCCATTGAAAAAATAAGACTTGGCAAATTGAACAAATGTTCCTTTCGTTCTCTAATGTGACAAACCATGTTATCTTATGTGAATGACTTATGATTTCAAATAGCCTTTTCAGGGTTAAAGAGAGTCTTAATAACCCAGATGAATGGCAGCGTGCAGGCCTATCTGATCCCCCTTTCTGACATTGTTGTCTGTTTCCTGTGTTACAAAGGTTTGAAATATACACATACACATAATACACATCCATACAACATGCACGCCAATGCACACATGGCGGTGCAGTGTATCCCAACTCAGTTTCAGTATTTTGTTCAATATCTCTAATCTGCCCCTTCTGCACAGTATTGTGCCGTATGGCAGATGTGCATTGATCAGACAAGAAGAGTTTTGAAACTCCCTGCCCGCCCAGAATTAATTAATTAAAGCACGATAACAACATTGATGAGAAGCTATGGGGGTCTGCCTCCACCGAATCCTGTGTCTCTGCGCTGAAACAACTGACTGAGGATATAATACTCTTGGTGAGGGATGAATTTAAACTTCTCCGAAATGCTTCATATTCGTATTTTTGTGAAGCAGGAGGGATATGACTCATGCAAAGCTTGCTCTGAGACTTCAGTGTCTTTCCATATTTATTAAAGCGGTCCCGCAGTCAGTCATATCTTTTAAGAAAGAAAAAAGTATTTCAAAGATCAAGATGTAGATTTGTTGGTGATGGTTACAGGAGGCTTTCTCCTTAGCTCGGCATTTAAACTGCTCACGAAGCACGGATACTCTCTCCTTCGCTCACTGAGGTGAAGCCAGAGTGCTGCCACTGTTGTATGTTGTTGGGGCTGAAGCCAAGTGTCTGACTGATAATACTTCAGGACTGAAAAAAAAATAAAAAATAAAAACTGGCAGTAGATCTCCTGTTGTTGTTGTTGTTGTTGTTGTTGTTCTCCATCCGCAAAGCAGCTTTTTTTTCCCTCTCGGGGACGGATGGATTTGGAGATTATCACCTTGAGATGATGGATGCTGGAACATGTTGCTTTCACAAAAGAAAAAAGGAAGTCATTACAGAAGGGAACTAATAACACCAGCCTCCAATCTGTATCTCCACTGCAGATCTGCCTTCTGGGCCATTAAGTTGATTAGTTTGGGATCTTCTAGGTATTCACGAGTAAACAAACAATCAGCAAATCATATCAAGTCACATCAGTTATGCTACAGGATGCACACTGTAACCAATACGCAGCAATGGAGGGGACACTCATTTTGTAATGTACTGGTTTAGACCCAAGCGCGAGACACACGTAGCTATGCTGGTAATCAGCTTTATTGTTCACAAACTGCCGGCGGGCAGACAACGCCGATAGAACTGTCCCGGTGGATGACACCAACCAAGAAATCGTCAGTACGCAGGCAAGGCTCGGAGTCGGGGGCAGAAGGCATGGGTCTTTACCGGGATCGAGGCGAGACGGGAAGGTCGGGGGCAGCAGGCAGAGGTCTTTTCCGGGGTTCAGGTGAAGCGGGGAAACCAGGGACAAAGGCAGGGTCGTAACCAGGGCTGAGACGTTACGGGGAGGTCGGGGGCAGAACCAGAGTCGATACCGGGAGATCCGTCCGTGGGTAATCGCTGGAAAGTCTGACATGGAGTACAAAGAACAATCTGGCGAATGAGTGAGAGGAAGTTATATACGGACCTGATTGGTGATGAGCTGCAGCTCCGGGGCCAGGTGAGGTGCTGAGGTGGGTGTAGCTGAGTGCTCGTGCGGGACAGAGGGGAGGGGACGTGGGAATCTACTGGGCATGAAGGTGAGCTGACTGTGACAAATTTAAGTGAAACCTGTGGTGTATGAAGACCTTTTTGTATGAAGCCTAAAGTTAGCTGTCACAACGCACATTTATTTATCTCTATTTTAATCAACTTTAAATAATTCAATACAAAATGTATTAAAAAACCAAAATATCCATTAATCTATAGTAGGAAGAATCAATACTGGGCAGCTCCGGAAGTGCAACGTCTCATTTCAATTCCAGACATGGACAGTTGTTGCACATTGCACCTGCAAAGATTGACAGAAAATTGATCCTAACTTATTATCTTCATAATAGAGAATAATCTCTACTCAGTTAGTCACATGTCCTCCCTCTCTTTCTTTCTCACCACCTTTCCTCTCTGCCTTCCTGTATACATAAAGACAAGATGAATGAAATTAATTGACAAAGAGCCACATTCATGGAATATCTTGACAAAATTCAATAGACTGACACTCTCATGTCTGTACACTAATTAAGCTACAGCCTGCAGCTGATTAGCTTAGCTTAGCATAAATATATATTTTTGTGAGAGCTTTGTCAATCTTCTCACCTAACGCAGCAAAAAAAACAAAATGCACATTGTCAATCTAGGTGCATGCAACCTACAGTAATCAAGTGTACGTCAGACTCGCCTTCAGTGTGGTGAATTGAATTTCAATAAAATGCTGATGTATGTAGATCTGAATATTGGATACAAGAGCGATGTCTGTTGAAAGTTCTCCTTCATTTGATGGGGGAACATCACATACGCAACTGTAGAAATATTAATGGAGATGTGAGAAAAATCCTCCTTTCAAGTGAAAGTGCCATACATAGAGTGCAGAAGAAGAAACGATCCCTCATATGTCCTGTCACATCTGACTAACCTGACATATTGACCTCATCCTCTGGGCAATTAAGTCTTTGAAACTTCAGCTTTATGTTTTCACGTGACAACCAATCTGTTTAGACTTCATGCCCTGGATCTGGACATGATTGCATAAAGGGTCACGACATTTTGTCAAGTCAGTGAAGAATATTTAATTCTTCAAGTCCAAGGAAGAAAGTAAGTAGACAAAGCTGGAGTTGGAGTTGACAACTGTGAAGGGTTTCTTCCACTGTAGCAGAAAAAAACGTGGGCCCGGATTTGGTGCACTGTGCAGTGTATTTAATTGGATTCTAATGAACTGCATGTGTGGGATGATGTTCTGCGATTCAGAGCTCAACGCTTTGTTCAGACTGTTTGTGATGAGGCAGACATCCGATTAGGTATGAAGCTTTCACAAGGACATATGTCGTGAGATCTGAACTCATCCTGTTGATGACATGTAGGCTTCTTATGATTAGGAATCAGTCGAATTAATCCATGGGATCAGATCTCTGTATGTATTTTGGTTCCAGCTGTGAATCCCCAACAGAGCTGCACAAAAACAATCATATCTGATGCTGCAGCCGCACTACACAGTTGACGCACATGCTACTGTATCATAATTTTTTTTGGACACGTGTGGTACCCACCGTCTGCTCTAAATGAGGTTTATTGAAGGGCGGGCTGGTCTGGAGGAAAGCCCAGCATCAGGGAATCCCACAGAGCTCCGTTGCGATAAATCAACTCAAAAAGCCGGAGGAGGAGAAAATGCTGATGGGAGTTTTCCTCTTTGCCTCCACTGTGCCCTGAAGTGTTGGGACTGTCAGAGCTCATGGAGCATGTTTTACACAGCTTCAGCCTCCAGCCTGCTATTTGAGGAGCTTTTCATTTCCTATAGAGCTGACAGTATTTGCTCCTCAGCTTGTACAGCTTTACATGACAACAACAACTCATTGCTTTAAACAAGGGGATGGTGGTCCACTGAAAGACATTTTTCTATTTTAATATGAAAGCAGCAGTCCTTTAAATCATATAACAATATGCATTAACAGACTGTTAACAGTTGTAATGGAGTAGCAGAGACATACTTCATTTGACTTTCTTTTCTGTCTTACTCAAAAATTTTCATCTTCGTCATATTTTGTTTCCTCTGCTCCATTTCACATGTTCCCTGTGTGTGTGTGTGTGTGTGTGTGTGTGTGTCTGTGTGTGTGTGTGTGTGTGTGTGTGTGTGTGCTGTTGCGGCCATTTGAGGTGTCTCAAACAATGGCTGTTAATGGCCCGTTAGCACTAAAGCATCTTCAATATATATACAATCGCAAAAACAAACAGCCTGCTTATATACTTATTTACTTCTATGGAGATATAAATCAGAAATGCATTTAACTGAAATCGAAACATATTTTCCTCTGCTGGCTGTGTTTTCTGAAAAGGATGCGAAGTACCCTGTGCAATGTGAAACCTGCAAGAAGAATCTGAATTATCAACTTCCCTCGAGATATTTACTAATATTTTTTTTTAAAAGATCACTGCTTTTAGTTTACATAAACCCAATGCCCCTCACACACATGCAAACACACACACACAAGCTCAACACCCCCCACCTTCCCCATCAGCTGGGTGGGGAACACACGACGACTCTGATGGGGGAACCTTATCAGCTTGCAGCCTGATAAGAGGGCGAGATGAAAGGGAAATAATGAACAAAGCTTATAAACACTGACAATCTTTTTCCATAAAACTATCCATGAAATATCATGAATATTCAAACAAGCTCGGCTCAGATACGACTGCTTTAAATCAAGTGGGTAGAAGGAGTTACTCAAATGACTTTCCTCTCTTTTCTCCCAGGACCTGGGCCTCCAGGGGACGTCACTCAATGACATCTTGTACAAGAACGCGGCTTTCCTCAACCTGGTGGACCCCATCTCTCATGAGCTGCTGCTCAGTCTGGCCCGGGACCTGCAGTGTCCAAAAAGGGTAGGAATCCTGAAAAATGATCTGTTGGACTCCACATTTAATTAACAGGACACACTACAGAGGTGTTTGTTTGCCGAGCCCAAATTACATGCGCCAGGCTTGTTGTCAGGCTATTGTGACAACAATAAATGCTTTCATTATTCAGACATTATTTACCAGAAGATTGAAGGTTTGTTTTACAGAGGGAATGCAACAGCACACAATATTTTAAGTCGAGTCAAAGTAGTTTTATTTTTATAGCACAAAAACACAAATTTGTTTAAATTGCTTAGCAATGTCTACAACATCCATTATCTTGAGATCCTCAATTCAAACTCTTTAAAGGAGGAGCCTGGAAATGGCTGTTATATACACATCATCCGCCTGTGTAAACAGGACAACCTCCATCCTTTAACCACAATTACATCTGTGTGTAGTGAATTTGATGCTAAATATCAATATTCAAGGTAGGTAGGTATTTTTGTGTAATTTGAAAGTTCTTAATTTTAAGCATGTTATTTCAGGCATTCTTTTAGCCTTTTGAGCAAGTGCAGTCTGTAAAATTGTCATAAAGTCTTAATGTGAAAAATCTGAAGGTCACAATGAGAATTACCACTGATTCGCAGCTATAAAGAGTCACACCTGCATGAGGTATGGTGGGGTAGAGGGTTGAATGGCAAGGCCAAAGGGAGGCCCTGGGTCAGGGTTTCCCGGCTGCTGCTGTGCTCTTTCAGCACACAGTGGCAAATGGCCAGCTGCTGTGCTCCAGGACCTGCCGGTGTGTTTGTGTGTGTGTGAGATTATCTGTTTCGGTTGCTTCCTACCAGCAAGTGGTGGCAGGTTCCGACAGTAGTCATGATGCTGAGGTCAACAGGGCTGGTGGCCGTGGTCGGTGGCACTGAGGCCCGTGGGCGGCGCGGCTTGGGCACCGACAGTGAGAGCAGGTTGAGGGCAGTGACAGGTGGCAGGTGGCCAGAGGGATCAGACCGGAGAGGTTGATGCTGCTGGAGTCTTCACTGGCGTTGTAAAAATCTGTCATGTCACAGGCTATCAGTATCAGTAGCTATATCTACATATGCTATCTGTGTGTGGGTGTGGTAGTCTGACTTGACTTGGGAAGAAGCTTTTCCCTATCACTATATATGTATTTGTGCCATGAGTCATGAAGTTGCTCTTTGCCATATGGAGAAAACTGCAATTCGTTCTGTGTTTCAGGGTCCTGAATGCACAAAAAGCAGACCCCCTTCGCAATTATGCATATGGAGGTCAGATTTATTTGGTCGATAATATCAAGGGCTGATCCTGTAAAAAACAAACAGTAATTTATCCAGACCTATACATCCGCTTGTAACTTGGCATTCAAATCAAACATATTAAAATTCAAATTACATCTCAAACTCGGGTGTGAGGGCGACGGCGCTACAGAGGCAGCTCAGAGAAGCTGTAAAACACAGACCGCGGGGACCATTACTGTCTCATATCTGTTCTTATCTGATTCAGGGAGAAGATGGGTTTCCTTGAGATAAAGTCACTGTGGTGTCGTTTTATTACTTACTGAGTTCTGATGATAATCACCTGTAAGACACTGATCCGCTCTCTGTTTGCTTAGGCGAGGAAAGCCCAGGAGGAAGGGAGGGAGAACGAGGAGCTGGCAGCAGTGTTCTCCTGACTGGCTGGCGACCAGTGGCAGGATACTGTGTCAAACGTGACGGGGATGTTGAGAGGCAGTGTGCTGGATTCAAGGCCTGGCAGCGTCTGTGGCCACTGTTTTATCCGCCACACAGAAATTTACTCAGATTATATATTCAAGAAGATATTAAGGTCTTAAAATATACATCCTAATCTTATGTAATGAAGTTGTCATCAGCTACAGACCGTTAATTTAATGCATGTTTTCTTCTTCGATGAACTCTGGTTTACAAACCCACGATTCCTTTCCAACAATGTTTACAGAGTTATAGTACCGCACATTAAGGGTTGATTCTTCCAGACCACCGTTTTCTTAACAGTACGGTCACAATGCGAATCAGTATGCGCTGCTGCAACATCGTGCTCAGTCATCCAAGTGGCTGAAACAGCAGCGTTGGATGTTTCAGAGTATGAGGCATGTTTTGTTTGTCGCCCCAGAAAAGAAGTGGCAGCGGGCGCTGGTTAATCGCCTTAAGGTAAATTGCCCCTGTCCCTTTTTTCTCTCATGCCACATTGCCTCTTTCTTGTTGTCGTGTCGTACCATTAATTAGATTTAGCCTGCTCAGCGCAAACCGTTCCATTTAAAGCCTTTGACGGGGAGGAAGAGAGAAAAGAGAAGGTAAAGAGAAGGAGGGGACACGGAGGAAGACCGAGGCGCAAAGGGAAACTGAATTAATGTATCTATGTAGAAAATGTTTGAGGCAGCTGTTTTCAAAACGGCATGAAGGAAATGCTCTGCTTCCGTGTGAAAATCTGTACATCAGTAGTTTGCAGGAATAAAGAAAGGGAGATCATACATCCAGCATTTATAAATGACTTCTGCTTTGTAGATGTTTGACCCTTGTTTTTGAGTTTAGGTTAAACATAATCATAAATCATTTATGAATGATTTTTACATAGTAAATTCCCCCATGCACTCCCTCCCTAAAACAAACAGAGGAACATAGAAAACAAATAACTTAACAAATATCTAAATCTAGAAATAATATTAATAGATATTTGGGCCTTTACAACTCAAGTCAACGGGCATCCCAGTTAACATCGGTAAGATTATCAAAGTGAAAAGATATCTAAGATATTTATCTTCTCCAGCTTCAGATGAAATATCCCTGATTCATCTGACATGAGTTGGAGGTTTTTTTAATAAGGAAGTGAAGTCGACCACGTGGATATTTAACCTTTTGCCATATGAAATAGATTTGCATGTTTCATTCCTCCTTTGTGTGTGTGTGTGCGCGTTGCAGGAGACTGACTCCTTCAAGTCGACCAACAAGATCTGCCGCCAGCTGACGTACCACCTGACCCCTCACTCCAAGTGGACGAGACAGAGCGTGCCCAGAAGGAAGTCTCAGGCATGGTGAGTGTTTTTCTCTCCCCGCGCCGTCACTCTTCAGATCGAAAGATGCCACAGAACGCACATCCTCACACCAAGAGCATCAGTGCCACTCATAATCCTCCAAACAGCCGCTGTCAAATACTTGTCTGAATAAGGGGGCGTCTGAAACAAGTTCTTCGCCTTTTTTCTGGGATGATTACCGCCCCCCCCCCCCCCCCCCCCCCCCCCCCAGAATTGTAAGAATGTATTTGTGATAATGTGTTATTGAGGGATTTTTTCTTTTTCTTAAAGAACAGAACTGCAGATACATAAAGACATTTGGTAAAATCTTCTAATGTTCTTATTTGTTTGATTACGTCGTGACATGAAACGTACAGTATCATTGGGGTGGAAAACAGCACGATGCCAACCCAAGAGAATCATTTGATCCTCTGCTTTTCAGCATGTCATTACTTTTACAAATGAGTGGTTATGGAGAGTTGGACCTTTTCTTTATCTGGCTGACCTGAGGTCATTACTGAGGCAGTGGCATGGAAGGAGGATCCATCACATGCAGACATTTTGATTACCATTGAGTACCATTTCAGTGGCACAGAATGAAGAACTGGAGCCCGTGGACAGTGATAATGTTGGGAAAATCCCAACGCAGAACTAATCCACCCTACTGCTCGGATTTTTGTTCAGCAAGTTTCCCAAATGAAATGACAAAATGCCATGTGTTTAAGCTATGGTTAGGTTTGGGTACAAAAACAACTTAAATAAGGTCAGGAAAAAAGATTGTTGATTTTTGTTAATTATCATATTAAGGTTAGATTACCATAATAATAAGTGAATCGTTACGGGAACGATTGTGATTATTGTTAAATACACAACTGTCTGATTGGAATCAGGAAACAGACGGTGACCTTCCGGTGTTAAAGGTCATAGTTTTTGTGTCCCATCTATCCAATCTCCGCCCCATGTTGACTTTGCTATTTCATAGTAACGTTACATGAACATAGTATCCATTGTTTTCTAGAATTTGTTGGGACCTACTGCTCTGATTTGTGTTCAGCATGTTTTCCAAATTAAATGGAAAAAATGTGTCGTTCTTCTTGATAGGATCTCAATCCCACAATGACAAGAAAGGGTGAAATACATTGGATTCTAACAACCCAGAGTTGTTGTTTGTTTGCCATTATCCCACATCATGAATGTGTACTTCCAAAACTGTCTCCAAGAATGATCTGCTAAAACAAGATACTAAGATAACCAGCGGGAGTGAATTGTCTGAGATTTGGGCCATCAAAAGGCCTGATGCTGATTATCCTTGCGCGAGTGAAATAGAGAAAGAACAAGAGAAAGACACAGATTGACATGTCAACTGTGAAAACGCTCTGTAAACAAATGAAAAATGCTCAACAAAGGCCACAGGTACATTTGCGGAGACGTTATGATAATGATGATCATGAGGCTCCCCTCTCCCTCAGCAATTAACCCAGATTGAAAGATTTTCTTTTGACAGCCTGAGCTGACTTCCCGCCCCGCGTCTCTTGGTTGCAAGGTTTCGAAATAACACTCAACAAAACAACAAGGCAGACTCTCCCAGTGTGCTCATTAGTGAGCTCGGCTCTGTCTCTCCCACAGCCTCCACTGCAACCATCCAGACGGCAGCCCTTTACTGTGGGACCGTTTCCTCCCTCCATGTTTTCACGCCAGCTAGAACATGCAGACATGGAAGTCTTTGGATCTTAGGTCTTAGGACACAATTTACATGGTTTCAGATGCTTTGCGGATATCGATCGTTCACCCTGATCCTCCATTTCTCCATTTCTGCCTCTTTCTCAGACGGTCTCCTCATCCATCACCTCTCCACTGTCCTTTTCCTCTTGTTTTGTTCCTAGCCCTTTGATTTCTTCTATTTTAAAATCCCTCCCTTGCATCGATTTCCTTCCTCTCCTCTTTCCCCGTGGGGCTTTTCTCTCCTTCTTTTGAGAGTGAGTCCATTTTGTTCAACAGTTGCCACACAGAGCAGTTCTGCAGTTTGAGCCGAGGCTCTGGGGAATCGCTCTGTCAGACGGAGGGAAAATGAGGAGAGGTGAAATTACTGCAGGGTTGTAGATTAGAAGTCGTGTGTCTGCCTCTTTCTCCTGCCTCGCTTAAGATCTATCGAGAAGGTGATCAGTTCATGTTTAGGAATGGAAAATCAGTATTGCGTACTTACATTCTCATTTTCTCCATGAGGTGATAGTGAAAAGTCTGTTTGATAAATGTGAATAATATGCCCCGGCCTGCTCTCTAACCGTGCCTCAGATTGGATTGGTTTCATTAAATATATGCAATTGGTCTCAAATCTTACAGATATAAATCATAACTCAGGCTTTATTACTGCAGCCAGCTTTGCTTTTATAACACTGTGAGTGCAAAGCAAGTGTGTCATGCTTATTATATTATCAAGGCAATTTCATTTTTCTTTCTCTGCAGCTGCACGTGCCAGGTTTCTGAGAAGTACAGTGGTGCCGAGCCCCCAGAGGAGTTTGTAATTTTATTGTAATTGGTATTGAATTTCAGATTCATCAAGCAGCCGGCGCACTTTGATGTGATAAGAGTCACGATTGCAGATCCAATCTGAGACTAGAAGACTCATCTACTTAGTGCTAAACTTCACAAACTATGCAGACAATTCATGTTGGAAGGGAAATCTTTGTCCACATGACTTTTTAAAAAAACATTGAAAACATTGTTTAGTAGGATTTAGTTTAGTGCTAAATATTCAGTCCCGCAGATTGTGCCGATGATAAGAGTGAAACGAGTCGTGGCTGTGACAGCTGTTCGGGCAGGTGTCACCATCATGGGTGAGCATTGATAGTCTGTCTGAGTCCTGATATTTCATGCAGACCTCACACACAGACTAAAGTGCCTTTTCCTCCCACAGCTCTGTCAGGCTGTCCAAAAGTCATTTCATCACCTATTTTTTTCATTTTCACACGAGGCTCAATATTTACCAAACAGGATAATACTGATAGTATTTTTATCAGCTGACAGAAATGTGTTTAGTATGTTAAAATAACACCGTCTTCAGATAACAAGAAGCTGACGTCACCGGTACTCAGTAGAGCGCATACCTCCGGCAAGGCCCAACATTCCCCTTTAATCCAATCAAGTTGCACCAAAATAGCTCGTACTCATAGATATCAGTTTCCTAAATATGCCACTTTTTGCTGTATTCTCACATGGGCTCACTCAGACATTTTCCAGATATTTCACTGGGGGGTCTAGCTGGAAAAGTTGTAGAAAATGTCTGGAGCAACATTAGCGAACATTTGTGTTCTCACATCCAGCCCCTGGAAAATGTCTGGACTTCGTGCATGTCTTGAGTGTGTGAACTTTTCCCTCAGGTTCCTTTTTACATTCTTCACACAATTACCACCGCTGCCTTTAGTCTGTAGTCATGACGCAACACCACGAATGAGGAAGACTCCCCCCGAAAGGCCTACCCCCCTCTGTACTATCCCCTTTTTGCCTAAAGACATATTTGGACAACCCCTCATATGGACGAGGCGAGCTGAAGCATTTCTAGCAAGTTATGGTACAAAGTTGACTCAATAGCTGTGTAAAGGGAAAAAAAGAGCTAAAGAAAGAAGTTCAGACTTTCTCACCTGTGCACAGCTGGCATATTGCTGAAAGAAGTGGACATTAATATTTCATTCTCACACACACACACACACACACACACCATAGCAACTCAGACGTGGGGGTGGGGGCGTGTCAAGCTTCCTCTGATGCAAACCGGCAGCTTAAGTGTCCTAATGTGACACCAGGTGACGGAGCGCAAGAGCCACGTCGCAGCTGCAGGCCAAAGTGTGTAGGTCGGAACTAAAGTTTCAGGCCCCGACTGTCCTCAGTCTTCACTAAAGATTCTGCTCCTCTTAAATCATCTCGTATCCAAACTACCGAAAACCCTCTCTCCTGGCTCTGGTCTTGAAATACTTTCTTCCCCCTGCAACAAATCATCCTGCGCTACATCCAGTGGTTCCCCGTGGCTGCTCGGATTTCAAATCCCAGATGCTGACACAGAGAATGAGGCCAAGGTATCCACTTCCGAACTGTGCAGACCTTTTGTCTATCGTGCATTTCCGGACTACAGTTACAAATTCTCTCCCCACTTTTTCGCCAGTGTTTGAAAGATCACCACCTTCCCTCTGTCTCTGCTACCTGGATAAAATACTCATTTTCTTTAGTGGCACCTCACGTCATCCTCTTACTGCTGAATCGTACCCTGTGAGAACCCGTCTATAGGCATTTTGACTAAAACTATAGATTTGGCTGAGCGGAATTATTAGAAGTCTGTGTCTTTTCAATCGCATTTCAACAACTACTTCTATCCCTGGTTTCCTTGTCAGCTTTTCACCTGCTAATCATTAGAGAAGTGCTCGATGGGATTCTCTCACAAGTTTCTCCCTGCTCTGCTCAGGATAATTTGCCTTTAATCTTTGAAAAGTAAATCCCCCTCTACTTTCCTTCCCGGCAGTTATTTTTGAGCCTTTCTCCCGTACATTCTTCCAGGGCCACAGCAATACTGTGGAGGCACTACACCCCTCATCTTAGCTGTCCTTACTGGTGTTGGTGACATATGAATTTAAAACTTATTCTGCAGCTGACTCATACAACTTCTTATGTACAGTATGTGAAAATCCATTTCTATTTCTCTCTTCCATCCAAAGCAAACCAAGGAAAATTCAGTCTAATCTCCATCACCGGATGGATTCCAGAAAAATGAATCCTGACACTGGTGATCCCCTGACTTTACCAATAAACAAACCTTGAGTTTCACATTTGTAGTTCAGAATGAGGTCTCATATCAATCACAGAAGGGATTCCAATACAATTTGGTTCACATTTATTTTTTTTGGAACTGCCATTTTGAAGCCTCGAGTTTGGCATTTTGTCCAGCGCCATCTTGTTGTTTTTTTGAAAGCAGACGTGGGAGCAAGGGGTGGGTCTGACTGAGAGACCGTCCACTAAATATTATTATACACTGAATGGGGCGACAATTTACAAAATGAACAGCATGCTTTATTGAGGAAGACTTGAAACTAGAGATTGAGACCATAAACTCCTCAGGAGAATGTTTACTGTCGTTATAAATCAAGTGAGAAGTAGAGTCATTTTCTTATAGACTTTTGCAACCAGTGGAGTCGCCCTCTGCTGGTCATTCCAGAGAATACAGGCTTCAGGCACTTCCGCATTGGCTTCATTTTCCAGACCTGGTGACTATACGTCCATTTGTATGTACAGTCTATGTTTATGACTAAATAACTGCGAACCAATGATGTCATTCACAGCCTCGGCTGGGTTTTGTGTTTAGTGTTAATTGGAAGGCGTTAACATGCCAACAATCTAACACAAGATAGTTGATATGGCAAACATTATAAACCTGCTTGGTAATACATGTAATCATTATCACTCTAAGCATGCATGCTGACGCTGTAATTTAGCATGAAGCACAGACGCTGCCTTAGTGCCTTAGTGATTTTAATTTTTTAATCACTTGACCTCTAGTGACTAGATGATTTTTATTTTTCCATGTATTTACTACATGTGTCATCTGTCTTTCTGAAGACAAGTCAGAAATAGGACTCTCTTTGTCTCTTTCTCGCTCAGCATGCCTGACCTCTTGCTGACTTACGAGGTCAACTCCTAAGGCGTGGGAGAAAAACCTGACAACACTGAGAGAGAATATGTGAAAAATAGGAATTGGAATTTTTTCGAGCGCACAATCGCAGATGTCAGGTTTTTGAGAGGGTTTGCTCTCTCTGGTCATTTCTCTGTTTGGATCTGGAATATTCCACTCGAGTGGGTTCTGCACTCATTCTTCTCAATCTGTTTCTATTTGACCTCCACTTTTAATAGAGACTTAAAGATCCAGCCACCGTCCTCAATATGAATAATTGAGGGCTCTCGCGGAACAGTTTCAGATGCCAGAGGATGAGGGGAAGGAGGAAGAGGAGCTCAGTATCCACCGCTCCAAGCTTCAGGGCATGGGGCCATAAAAGAAATGATTAAAAAATGATTAAATATTTCGATCAGTGAATGCAGGGTTGAAGGTGTTTTTAATTTAACAGAGATTTTAAAAAACTCGAGCACGCTGCTCAAGTCTTCCTTGGTATTTATCCAGAGATTTAACCTCTCTTAAACCCTCATTGATTGGATAATAACTGTAAATCTGACATAAGGCTGCTGCTTCTTGAGAATAACAGAGACAAGGAATGTTGTGCTTCCGCTGATCTGTGGGTCTCGATCCGATAAAGATCACTCCGACTATCAAGCCCCTCGGTCTGTGTTCGGAGCCCTGCATTTTAATGCTGGTTTCATAACTGTGCCTTGACACAGGCGCACTCCTCCATGATAAACAGTTATGTAATGCAAACTGTTTTCTATGTGTTCTGTCGCAGTATTCTTTTCTCCTCAGCATCCAGTTTGTCGCATCAAATCAAATCACGGGTGAATTTATAGCTCCCCCGTACATTTTGCATTTTACACGCTGCACAGTTGAATTATGGTACATTCTGTACCAAGCAGTTTCATAATCATTGCAAATATGTTTTTTATTTTTGGTTGTAAGTCAGATTTTATAAGGTGTAATCCACGTCACATGCATGTTGGGCTGTTTGTGTCGTATTTGGTGATAACTTATAATGGTAACAAAAGTGAGATTTGCCCCCCCCAAAAAAATGACATTTAATTTTTTCCCTTCATTCTTTTTGCGGTTTTTCTTCTGTGCTCCTCCTGCCGTTGCTCTCCCTATCACTCCAGTGCAGGATGTGGTTTCCATTGAAGAATAATGTCCCTGTCTGTCTGTGCTGTTTGGCGTGTTTGACACATTCATGTCCAAAGAGCCCATTGTGGTTGTGTGAAGGAGCAGCTGAGCTGCACTCGACAGACCCCTTTTCTTATTTATGTGCTATTTAAAACTGCACCTTCACATCAGTGCAAAAGACTGGTGGGAATTGATTGTACTTCCTCTTCAAGGATTTGACTTTGCTCTGTAGAAGTTGGAGTATTTGGGGGATTTGGCCCCGTCTTTTAATGATTTTTGTCTAGATTCTCTTTTTTTTTTTTTCTTCATAAGGGCACGCTCTGTGTTGACATCAGCATTGCGACTCTCCTCCCAGACTTCAAATTCCAAGGTACCAAGAACTAAAAGACTGATCTGACCAGCCCGGAGCTGCTCCATTGACGACGTACAATGGCAGAAGCCTTAATCACCCCGTTCGCTAAATGTTTCACTGAAATTTAATCCAAATCCAAATGAGCTTCCAGGCTCATTTTTTTCCCTTCCCAGAAAATGTGCCATTATCCCTATGAAACTGGAGGACAGTAGATAGTATATGCAATCACCACTTTCATGCTTCCCAGAACATTCTCTACAGAACCGTAGTATCAGTGTGACAGTCTTTGCTCAGATTTGCATTTAAGGATTCTCATTAAAAATGACCCAAGGCGTGAGAGTCAGATTATTTGATGCGAAAACTGAGTTGAGTTAAACAAACTAGTTCAGGAAATGTTCAGCTCCGTAGCCTTGCAGTCACCGGCCTCAAGGCACGTTCAGATAAAACACAGACACAGAAACGGAGGAGCTGTCCTTTACCAGCTCACCTCTCAAGCATGAGTTTGTACATTAGACTCTCGTAGGATCTCCCACGGCTGAGCCAGAATACTGCCACTGTATTATACAGATGCCCGGAGGCAAAACAGCTCAGATCGATCCGAGGAATAAGCAAGTCAAGACCAAAGCGTTGATGAAGCAGACATTGATCTGACCGATCCCACGAGTCTGTGGAACGGCATTCGTGTTTCTCAAGTGCTTTTATTTCATTCCTCTGAAATGAGTCGAGTGTCTCTCTGCGGGCTCAGCAGGAAATAAATCTGAATTTACAGAGCCGCAGCGTTTCTCCTATTAGCTGGTAGGTATTGTCTCTGCTCAGTGACACTTTGAAATTGGCCAGATCTTCACAGTATTTAACAAATGGGCCACAGGGTTTTAAACCAGACGAGCAAGAGAAACACATTGCAACGATTGCTACAAAATATTAAGATATAAATATTTTCTCATTCGTTACTGTCAAACTGCCTGTGGTACCACTTTCTAATAAAGCATACTTTACTCTAAGAGTTTATTAGTCGTCAAGATTTATTAATGTTAATACACGATTTAGTAATATTTAGTTATATATTAAGTGTCAATATCTTTGCATGTGTATTTATGTCCCTGCAAAGTGATTATTGCTGGGTTCTGGACTGTTGGTCAGACTGTACAAGACATTTACTTCAGACTCTTGTAAACTGTGGAGGACTTTTTTTCTTCTTGTATGCTTGTTAGGGCAAAAAATATGAATAGAGATTAATAGAGAAAAGGATCAGCAGATTAATGGATGGTAGGAAAGCTGCAGCCTTAATGGTATCAACCGTCTCATAAATGTCAGAGGCAAATAAAGCAAAAAAAGTCAAACCATTAAATATATTTGTTTACTAAGCCAGACAGTCTTGAACACTCAATGCCCATTGCTATATTAAATCCCACATTAAATGAACATGGGGAAGAAGAGATATAACCTTTTGCACTCCCCCGTGTCTTACTGATCATTACTGATTCATGAGAGTTAATGAAGGGGAACATGTTTTCTATGAGGGTGAGTTTACAAGTTCCTCCCGCCATTTGTTTTAATTCTCACCCTGGCGGCAGAATATTGAAGGTTTGCAAAGACTCTCCTCTTAAAAATGTCACTGAGACATCCGAGAATGTCCTGGAAGGCTCAGCCCTTTTTTAAAATGTCCTCCGCTCCAGTTCCCCGTCTCCGTGTGGTTCAGGGGTGTTTGGTTTCATTCGAGCAGAAACTGATTGGCAGACCGGTGAGGAGGGGAAGCTGCAGACTGACGCTGATAATGAGCTCTTCACGTTTGTAACATCGGGCGAGACGACTACAGGGGACTGATTGGAGACTAACCTGACAACACTAGAAAATGAGTGTGACCGCTGAAATCGATGGCTCTGCCACGACCTTGGATGGAGAAGCCTTTATCTTGTGTTGGAATGTAGAGCGCAAAACAATAAAGATGGAGGAACACAAATGACATGTGGTGAAAAACAGTGGAAACACCAAAATGTAACTAGACTATTATTATATTATACACTCAGTTGTCAGTTTATCGGGGGACACAAGGTTATCAGGTGAGGGCACACGTCTCATGTGCATTAACGTCTTGAGCAGCAGGTCGTAAGTTCCACTCCCGTCCAGCCAGATCATCCATTGCATGTCTCTCCACTACTCTCCCATCCCTTTGCCCATCTATCTCAATCAGTAGATCCAGGTAGGATCTATTGCAGAACTGTAGCATTAGACTTCATTAATTCAGCTAGTTGTTCCTAATAATCGGAGTGTTTTTGAACATGTTAAACCTAACTGCTGGAGCGGACGTGATGTAGTTGTTAGAGTTGTCACTGGGCATCTGAGCTTGTCTCGAGTAAATCTCTGTCTCCAACGGTGGCAGCCTGTGACAACGATCAAACCCCTGTAGGCTTGTCATCCGGTGCAAATCCCATCCAGTGCAGTTTAAAAAAGACAAATTGAAATGCCTATTCCTCCGCAGCGTAACCCTCAAAATGCAGTTTCTCAAAATGCCTTGTTAAAACACACATCTTCTGGTTCTGTTCCGACCTCTTCTGTCAAGTGCGCTCCATTTCGACAACACAAACCACAGATGTTTTGATTCCCCACCTCTGGGGGTTTGCATAACCATAGTGCAGCAAGGACCCGTATTCAGTGCGTAAAAAGTTAACAATATCCCGGAGGAAAGACAGGCTATGGAAGGCAATTAGACTGTTTGCCTGAACCCACATTTAAGCAGCCAATAGTTTGACACTTGAGAGTCGGCTCTTATTAGATTCCTGCACTGTTGTATCAGTTGCTCCTGAGGATGTCAATAGATGGATTCGCCTCAGTTGTTTGCTTTTAAATGAGTCCGAGCACAGGGGGAGGCTCTGGATCCGCGTCGTGTTTATGTCGGTTGACTATCCTTTGAGGTTGTTTGTGTCTGAGCGGGTCCAAGAGGATATGCACCACTGCCTACGAGCATGGCAGCCACATCAGAGGCAGCGAGATTAGACACTTCGTTGTTGTTATCGTGTCATGGTGATGGAGTATAGTGTACACCGTGGCTTTAGAAGTCCTAGCTGTGCGAGCCTGGGCCAGCGGACAGCCGAGCAGCCTGCGGGCGGAGCTGCGCCCACGGAGCCGGGAGGCTGCGGATTTGGAAGGAAGTCTGAGGTCGCCGTGGCTCAATCTCATTAAAAGCACATTAGATTTCCACCTTCCCCCTGCACCACCCACTCAGCGACAGGACCTGCCCCTGTCTGACTCTGTCTCATCGAGAAGCCCCTCCTACGCCATCATAAGCGCGCAGATGAGAGGGCAGGGCTCCAGCAGGGGCAGGAAAACCCTCCTACAAGTTAGTCCAGGAGAACAAAAGTCAATGCTCATAATTAGCTTCATTACAGCAAAGTGCATTGACTGCACAGTTGTACAGTAAACCTTCTGTAGTCGCGAGTGTGCCAAGAATTGAAATCAATAATATTTGATTCAGCCAATGAATCTATTTACAGAAAACTAATTATTAAATATCAATCAAATAATCGGTTAATTGTCAAGCTGAGAAGGTCGATCATTTACTGGTTACAGCTACTTTGGGATGAGGATTTTCTGTTCATATCATTTTTAATTAGGCTTTTGACTGTTGGTCAGACAAGAAGAGCCATTTGAAGATGTCATCTAACTTTCATGGTAAAGGGGGACATTTTTCACTATTTTCTAACATTTTAATGACTCAACCTGAGCTTCCCAGACTTTTTGGCTCATTATCCCCGAAACCTGAGATATTTTTACTGTTACTTGTAGCATATATCTACAGGTAGTGGCCCAATTTACCAAAGAATGGAGAGGAATGAGGATTTTAAATACTTTATAGGGGCCTGAAGATGTTAAATGATTCAATAATTCATCAGCAAAAAGTATAGTTTATAACAAGAAGATTAATATATATATAATTTCTGAACTATTGATCATCTCACAATATATATTGCAGTTTCTTATAGGGCATTGAAACCGTAATATCATTTACCTTAATCGTGAATAAATAAATTATTAATTATTGACAGGATAACAAAATATCTAGATCAGCTTCAGCATTATGCAACTGCTGAGGCTGATCTAGATGTTTTGTTCTGTACATAATTATTGGAACCTTATGTGGCCAGATGACAATGTTGAGTCCAACAGACACAACAGATACAGTGAGAGTGCAATGAGGAGGGGGGAAAAGAAAAAAAGGCCATGAAACACAAAGAGCATGGAAGTGAGCGGCAATGAGCAAGCGTGAGGATATGAAGGAGGGAGAGATTTATTATAGCCTACTCCCGGAATCAATAGTCTTGGAATCACAGCCTCGGTGCTACAGATCTTTTTCTTTCCCCCTAACCGAGCGGAGAGGGTGACTGATGTCGAGAGCGCAGCCTCCCAGACAGAGAGAGATGCGAGGATAATCCTCGCTGTGCCTGAGGAAACGGGGACGAGCAAAGGCAAACAGACTAAGACAAAAGACAGGGTCGACTTCAGGCCGGTTAAACGCAGCGCTTTTCTCTTGTTTGTCGGCTTTTTTAAACAAGGTCTCCCCACACTTCCACCTCATCGTCGTTGGTTCGGCAGATGTCTTCGCTCTGACTTCCTCCGAGTCTAAATGCCAGTAAAACAAAGGGGGCTAATGCACTGCAGCAGGGTCTCTCTTAACCACTCCAGCAAGTCCTGCAGGCAGCTGCATTATAGCCCCCATGAATATTTGACCACCTTCTGGTATGGAGAGAACATTTTGTTTCATATTGCCCTGTGATATCGGCGAGGCAGCGAGGGTCACAGTGATCCAATCTGACAGGTGTGATAGTTATAGTGGTACCTTTCTCGAAGATGGATTCACCTTAAAACTATTGTGTGAAGTCATCTGGAATGAAATAGATGATCACTTGCCTTTATCACTCTTGTTTCTCTCCCAGTTATGACCCTCTTCAGTGTGTTCGTCCATCCATCATCGGCCCGTTTATCCTCCTCTCTGTCCCAAACAATATCTCCAAAGACCTCCATCAAACTCTGACAAAACCTAAAGGAAAAGTTATTGAAAATGCAAGTATTTGCTTTTTTTGGCTGAGAGATTCTGTTAATGAGAAGATTGGTTACTACCTTTGCATGTGTACAATACATATAATTCTGCTGGTCGGCCAACTTTGCTTTGCTTAAAGACTGGGAACTCCTTTCTTGGTTCTGTTCAACTCTAAAAAAAATACCAACGCGTCTCAAATTCACATGGTATAGCTTGTTTAATTCATACGAAGCTAAAGTATAAAATCTACAATTCGGCAATTAGGTTCATTTGCCAAATAGCTGGCTGCTGGCAATAACTTCATATTTAACATGAGCTGTTTTCAGACATGAGGTCTGAAAGCAGTTATATCGTCATCATGCTTCTCAACTAATTCTCAGCAAGGAAGCAAATACCAAATGACAAACCTTCCGTGTTTTGCTGCAGCGGTGCAGTTTGGTATTGATATTGATAATTTTCACTGTCTGCTACACAGCCCTTTACTATTTGACGAAAAACTTTGGACCAGATGAGATCCATTTGTGTTTGATCTGACAAGCACGATGTATATGGGCCAGATCCGGGCCGTGGCCAGAAGATACACACAAAGCATGTGGCCCAAATATGGGCAGGATTCATTTTGCTATCACAAAATACTTCAGACACAAGTGACCTGGTTTATGAAAATCCAAACAAAAGGATCCATATCCTGAACGCTCCTGAACCTCTCCTGTTTTCAATGGGTGCATCTACTACCCGGCTCAGAACAAGGTGACTCATTTGTTTCTCATTGGCTCCGTCGGCAGAGCAACTTGTTTACTTTTGCCTTTTTTGCTCTGATTTCCAAACACTTGGGAGAGAAGTGATTCCCGGAAACTGAAAACAGCTGGTGCCATTCAGTTGATGACATCCAGCCCGAGAAGCCAAATCTGCTGCTTGAGGGACTCGGACCAAGACACATTTAAGAGCAAATTCTGTGCATTATTCATTGCTACACTTTATACACTCTTATGATGAATGCTGTTTCTTTTTTTGCACACTTTGCAGTGTGGTACCTCATTACAGAGCCTTAAAAATCAATAACCTCTGTATCATTATGTAAACTTTGTTTGTTTGGAATGCGGACCGCTACAATGAGGAATTAATAAACTTTTACCTCCCTCTGCAACTGTTGCACATTTGTGCCTCAGAGATCCAACTTGTAAACAAAATGAACGTTGTTTTTGTCTCCTCTGTCACAGTCTGAAGACCACGCTGAAGAAGAAACTGTCTGGTGATGTGGTCAACCTCTCGGGCATCCCGCTGTCTGGCCGAGACGTCCACCGCGTGGCCTTCTACCTCCAGAGCAGCAGTGACGCGGTGACGGCCGTGGACCTGAGCTTCACTGAGCTCCAGGACGAGAGCTTGCGGCTGCTGCTGCCCTACCTCGGCGGCCTGCCGAAACTCACCATCCTCGCTGTGAACGGCAACCGTCTGACGATGGCAATCCTGAAAGACCTGACGGAGACAGTGAAGGATCCAAAGAAGTTCCCCTGCCTGGCCTGGATCGACATGGGCAACAACGTTGACATCTTCACCGTGCCGCAGCCGCTGCTCGTGGCCCTGCGGCGCCGCTTTGGCCTGCGCAGCAGCCTCCCCACCATCTATGAGTACAGCGAGGCGCAGGCGTTCAGCCGCTACAATCCAAACCTGGAGACCTCTGTGGAGGAGCCCAGTCTGTACGAGGAGGGAGAGGCAGAGGAGGACGATAGAGAGGAGGAGGTGGACAGGCTGGAGCTTCAAGCCTGGGGCTTTGGAGAAGTGAACGTGTCAAAAAATGTGCCACTGCACTTCTGTGGGAGGTGATCGCCCGGAGCTGCGTTCTCTTGGACTGGCAGCCCCTTATCCTCCTCTGTATCACCTGGCCCCGAGTGTAGCCTCCTGTGTGAGCAGGTGTCACTGTGGCAGAAGATGCTTGCAGTGATGCCCGTTTCTGAAAATAACTTTGAAAATAGGTAACTGTATTGTGATTCCCCCTCCGGATGCTCTGACCCGCTGAAATCCAGCAATGTGATGCGGACCGCTCTGTGTTTGTACAGACAGATTGACTTCACCTCCGTCCGTCCGGGAGAGGTCGTCGGACTGAACTGACGAGGCTTGCTGTTTCCCGTCGCTTAATGTTCTTAAAGTTTTTCTGCACTCAAACCTTGAAGCTTCCTAATATCTGTCACTATCCACTGGGGCAGCTGGGGGTTAAGTGCCTTGCACAAGGGCACCTCAGCAATAGCTGTTGAGGGAGAGAAGGAAGCGTTACTAATTCATTTATCTAGTCTGGCCTTTCTTACAACTTTGCCCCCGCTGCCCCCTTTCTGAGAAAAATCAAAGCAACTACTGTAAACATCTTCCTTACGAAATCAAACAGTTTAATTTCAGCTGATATTTTTGCTATGACATACAGTGGGGTTCAAAAGTCTGAGACCGCTCTCCAGTTCAAGTGAATTTTAAATTAAACACCAATGCAGATTATTTTTAGTCAGAGCTCACACCGAGATTTTGTTCACATCAGATGTTCTTCCAGTTTTGCCTCCAGTTGGGACACAGCAATTATTCAGGAATTGTTTTTTCAGATAAACTGTGACTTAGGGTGAATAAATGAAGCTGGCCAAAAAACATTTTTAATGACGCTTCAGTACACGCTGATGTTGCAGCCGCGCTGAGAAAAGCCAGATGCAGACGACACAGAGAGTGTTTATGCGAGAACCGCTGATGAACTGATCACTGCCTCGGCCGGGTCTCATTAGGCCCCTTCAGTCACAGATGGCGAGCGCTAGATCTATATTTTTTTCCCCGGCAAATAGGACTAGCCCCAGATAACTTTGTCCACTGGTGGTTCATGAATGATTCTATTTATGGTTCAGACCTTAAGCAACGAGAAACATGCCCATGCTGTTTTTAAAGGCACACACAGATTTGATAATGACACGATTACGAACCGCTCTTTTATCTTCTCCTGTGATAGTCTCCACATAAATCCTTGTTGTGGCATGAATAAATTGCTATAGTTTCTTTGTGACTATTCTTTTTTTTGTTGTTGCTGTTGTGTAGGTGTCATCTTTTAGTGCTGTTTTTAAAATGTGGACATGACTGTTTACTGTGGCTCAATATCAGATGCCACAGACAGAGTATGTTTATACAATCAGGTCCAAGAGTCTAACACCACTTTCCCATTCACTTAAATAGGAGAGTGCTCACAGACTATTGGACCCCACTGTAAATACTAATACATCAATAAATATCTCATAAATTTGAGTGTCTTTTGGGGGGATTCAATAAAAAAATTGTTGCATGTGAATGCAACTCTGCAAGAACACACACTGGATCCTGCCTACAGATATATTTTCCCCATGCTGTTATTCAGGAAAATCTGCTTATTTGTGTTTACAGGGATGTTAATGAACAGGATGTTGGTGTGTGTGTGCGTGTGTGAGTGTGTGTGTGTGTTTGTGTGTGTGTGTGTGTGCGCGCGCGTATGAGAGCATAATTAGAGTGTGCATCTGTGTGCATGAGCGTGTTTTGGACATGCAGAGTTAATTACTACCTTTGACCATAGAAATGAAATGTTTACTAATTAGCACTTTAAGGACATCTGCGTTCCTGCATACACAAGCTTTGTTTTTAGGGATTGCTGTTGTTGTTGTTGTTGACGACATAAGAACATACGGATTCAGTCACATCCTATCGCCTTTCAATGTGATAGATAAATCCTCAGCATTCATACAAATCACTGCCATGATGAAATCATTAGTAAATATTATTTAATGTCGTCTTCATGGCTCATGAAATCATGTCTCCCTTTTTAAGGGAAAACAATGTTTGCCTGCTGTTGCTTCTCAAATAAACATGACTTGAATAACAATAGCGTTTTGTGGACTCTTCTTCTTACACTGTCTGGGCATTATGAAATAATAAAGTTGTGTTTGGCAGCAGATGGAGATTCATTTATTGATGATAAATCTCCATCATTTTGATTTTGACTGCTGCAGGTTGTAAATCTTTTAACTAGAAAGATATATTTTTGGTGGTTATGAGGGCACATCTGAAATGTATTAGTTGAGCTTTTTAATAAATAAACGTTAAACTTGCATTAACCCTGGCAAAACTGTGACCTTTAAAACTTGGTAAACTGTTGCCTATTTACTCATCCAGCCGGTATAGAGCTAAATTTATTTGTTGTTTATTTGTTTCATGTTTCTGTCCATAGTAACAATAAGTTTTAGTTGTAGAGCACTTTTCTTACCAAAGTTACACAGTGCTTAACAAAAGGATCAAAAACTACAATAGACTTAAATAATTACATTAAAATAACATTAATTAAAATTCACAGAAATGGAAGCATTTCTGCAACTACAAGGTCTGTGCGAATAATCTTGGTATCTATATAAAGGTAACACTTACAAAAAAAAAAAAACATTAGTATAAATGTTACTGGGTCCGAGTAAATGAAAATGGAACACAACATAAATAAAAGATTTCATGTCTTCCTAAAAAAAAAAACTGAGTGAATATCCCCTCTGTAATCATGCAGATAAACCCAATAAACTTCTGAAAATTATCTGTGCCAGTAGGGACGTGTTCAGACAGACTCTCCAAATTGGAACAACTTGGCACAGCTGTTCCACGTGATGTTTCATGCGGCAAAACTCGTTTAATTTCACTTACTCTCTGTTAGTGTATTACATCTGTTTTAACAAAGACGAGTGCTCATCTGTCTCTTAAAAACGATCTTTGCAGTGCTGCGTAATGACGTCAGAGTCGAAATCCCCGTCAACAACACCATTCGCTAACTTTGAGAGGGGCGAACACGCTGTGAGGAATTTGATTGGTCGAAGCCGGTTTACGTTAGAAACACCAGCTTGGCGGCAAACAGCGCTGGAAACAGGCCGTTTAACATCTCAACGTGATGAGTAGCCTTTGTGCTAGCTTAGCGGAAGCAGATCAATGGATCACAACACAAGTTATCATGACAAAACATCAAAGGTAAGACATCATTTATGTATGTCGCTGTTTGATACAAACGTTTTTTTCTCTCTCTTCTTCGGCTACTTGTTCGATGACGGTTGGTCGAAGAGTGATACGACTAACAACGTTGGCATCTTCGCAGTCTGTGATATATGTAGCATTGTTAGCATGAAGTATCATGACGTCATATGTGGACATGGACATGTGCAATGGTTGTGTTTATGCCATGTGCTGATTTAGTTGCTTGGTGTTTGAAGTGTGTTTTTAGTTTAGGTTAAAACTGATGGTATTGGCGTGTAGCAGAGTTTCTCCCCGTCTGTGCGCATGCTGTGTAGCTAATGTTGTTTAATGGTTAGCATAATTAGATGCGACTTGTCTCAACTGGGTCGAAACCGAAACCAAACGTGGGCTCGTTGGATTAGGGCTCGGTTGTGTAAAACATTAAAAGTCATCAATGCGAAAACAAACATCTGATGAATCTCCTTTAGCTCTTTCCTGGTCTCTGGTCCTTCGGCAAATCTCCAGATACATAGCTGCCATGTAAATGCTCCGCTGTGTCGATCAGCTGGTCACTGACTCGGCAGGTGCTGCTCACTGGAGTTTTTCTTTTTGAGCTTTAATGAGCTGAAAGACAAAGCTTCATGGAGATGAGGGGAACTGGAGAGTCTGATGAGGATTCTCTGTGTATGAATCACTGCGACCAGCCGCTTTCACATTACAAGCAGTTTCAATTATGTAAATATTGATTATAGGGAAAATGAAGGGACTCCCACACCCACTTTCCTGGAGATGTGATATCTTTAATGTTTTTAGTTGTGTACGTTGTTGTGCAGGGTCCCAAGAATATTTTTGCTTTTTGAAAATCACCACCAAGGCTAAAACGTCCAACATATAACAATCAATCGATTTTGATTTCATATCATGTCGTTAAACAAAGAAAGGTGGGACCTGCTCTCACATTTTATGTTGATCAGAATAACTTTGTCCTGTATATACTCGAACCTACGTCAGGCATAATTTGGATATCATAGCTATGGAGGTTAGTAATTGCTTTAACCCTTCAGGGATAAATTGAAGTACCCATGCACCTAGTTTCCATGTCAGCATCTAATATTGTGTGTGTGGATGAGAACGGTGCCCGCCCTGTATGGACCTGTCAGATGCAGAATAATAGAAACATCCTGCTGACTTGTAGAAGCTTTGCTAGCGAGGCATTTTCCTGTTTGCAGGGGGAGAGCCTGAGGCCATCCATCTTCTACTCCCGTTTGTCCCTCTAAACAGAGGAGCGTCAAATTACACTGGATCGGTTTATAGCCAACGCTGAAACAACCTTCCGACTGATAGTGGTTCACATCCTTCACGTCTGTGCAGTCTGTCAGAGATAAACAGTGTCTCAAAGCATAAATATAAATGCGACAAAGCATATACTCCAGGAAATGTTATGTATGTACAGTTAAGTACAGCTTTGAGGTACTTCAGGAAATGTTATTCTCAAACTTCACATCATTTCAACAATAACTGTCTGACGACTTTTACTTTCGAAGTAAAACAGATTAATATCATATCAATGCTATTTGGTAGGGAGGGAAATTTATATAATGTATCTCGTGGGCTGTGGAAACAGCCCTGTTTTAGCTTGATGACAAAGGATCTCAAGGTGATATTTTTAAGAAAAGGGAAGAGGTTATAAAATGTCATTTAAATTCTCTAAGAGCACGTAACAATTCAGATTAATTAAAAGCAAAAAAAATTGCTTAATACTGCAAAAACTGAACGTGAAAATATAATGTGCTGTACTGCCAGAGTTAAAACTGACAAACAACAGCAAGAACAGTAAAATGGTACTTACATGTGAATTTGATGCCAAACTTTGAAATGGAGATTTTGAGAGCACGTTCCTCCACGTACTATACACTTAGACCTTTTGTCTTTGCTAAAGAGTTTTGTTAACAACTGGCATGTGCAAATGTTAAGATGATTAACTTTCCTCATTTAAAATTCTTTGCATTGATTTTTTTCAGATACACTTGTTTCCTAAACCAATGGTTCAGCGAAGTCACTTTTCATTGCCCTTGTTATCCGTGTGGGATGACCAATATCAGGCCACGTGCTGGTACACGCTGCTCGGCGATGTGGGAGGCGGAGGGAATGTTTTCTTTCGCAGTGCAACCGCTCACAACCTCCCTTCCCTGCAATAAAGAGGAGCTCTGTTAATACGGCGTGAGATTATAATGCAGTTTGTGCTGGCTTCTTGCACTGCAAAATACTCCATCACAAGTAAAAGTCCTGCATTCTCAAATGGACAGAAGTATTGTCAGCAAACTACTTAAAGGTTACGTACCATACATCCACTGCCACTAGATGTCGCACTTCATCGGCCACACAGGCTGGGGGGTCAGTGGTGAACTAACCCAGAGTCACAACTGACTAAAATGACCCAGTGTACAGCAGAGCTGACAACAAGAAAAAAAACCTGTCCAACTAGCTGACGGGCAAACTGGGAAAACTGGATCCCTTGCGTCCAATCCTCAGGTTGACGATCCTGTCAGTGTCTGTGGCAACGGGTGACGCCATTTGCTACTCTAATTATAAATGTTTACGTATTTGCCAGTAATGCCAAGTAGGTTGTGACTTCTCCAGAAATATAAATCTTAAATCAAACACACGATGAGCAGCAGAATCTTTTGGAAAGAATTCATGCGCCATCTAGTGGCACTTGTTGGCAGCACAGAACAGCTCCTCACCGTGTGTGTGTGTGTGTGTGTGTGTGTGTGTGTGTGTGTGTGTGTGTGTGTGTGTGTGTGTGTGTGTGTGTGTGTGTGTGTGTGTGTGTGTGTGTGTGTGTGTGTGTGTGGGGGGGGGGGGGGGGCAATGTACGTTCTGTTGCTCATATCTCACAAATCTGGAGACAATCTTGTTGGACTCGCTCCACCATTTTTTAGGAGCCAAAAATCCCCCTACAAAGTCTGAAGTCATCACCTGCTTCTTATCCAAGCTTGTAAAAACGTGTTGAGTCGTGTGTGGGGGAAAAACCCGATTTCCTAGTTGATATGTTGTAATGTTCAAATGTAGTTTCCATGACGTGGCTGCCTCTGTCATGAACTGCACAATTGGAAGCAGAGTTTAAGAATTGGACGATGCATCGGCTGAGTTGTGTAACTGCATGAACATTGGATGCAGCTGTGAGAGGAGGAAGCACTGACGGGATGAAGCGTGAGAAGAAAGAAAGTGTTTGAGAGTGTGCTATCTTAATTATTACGCTTCACTTAAATGATGAACAACTCTGAAGCTGCGGGGCTGAAACACCTAGGTGATCGATTGGCAGGAAAATTAGTCGATAACAATTTTGTTAATTGAGAGTTTATGTAATTGATTAAAACAAAATTGCCACGGTTCCAGCTTCCAGTTTTATATTATCATAAATGTAACATGTCAGGGGTTTCGCCAATCGATCAGGAAAAATAAGCATAATGAAGACGACACCTTGGACTCAGAGTAAATATGATGGGACATTTTTAACAATTTTTTGTCATCTGATAGTCCAAAAGATCTCTCCACACGGATGATGTATGTGTGCAGAGTTTGACACTAGAAGGTTGATTTCTTGTTACTCATCTGCTAAAGAGAGAAAAGCTCCTCTGTTGTCCCTCTAAATCTGAGTTCAACACATATAGGCCCACATGGGAGTGTGAGACATCAGTTAAACTTCAGATATGATTCAGTATGTGTGTGTTCATAGATTTTGGACTTTCCCATGAAGAACGGGGAGCAGATGTGATGTTTTTTTTACAAGATAACTGCATTTTGCGGTGGGTGAAAACTGAATGAAAACAAACAAAGATGCAAGAATAACAAAGGTTCGACACAAACAGGAAACAGATCAACAGACTAAGAGGATTCTCTTAACAGCACAAACAAATCACAGACGGACAGAGGGAGAGAGGGGGAGAGAGAGGGGGAAAGAGAGGGAGAGAGAGGGAGAGAGAGAGAGAAAGAGAGAGAGAACCTCTCTGCAGACTGTACCTTTCACCCACTGATGCATTCAGAGTCGATGCTGTAGATGTAAATGAATCGATATTTTTTTCTAAAACTTATTTTTATAATCTGCCATCCTGCCTCTGCTTTAGATTCATTATATTTTGTAGCCATCGCTAAAAAGGAGCATATTAATGTTTTATGATGTCACACACAATTTCATTCACCTCACTGTATTTGATGTCACACATCTCAGATTTCAAAACCTGGGCAAATAAAACCTGATGTATCTGCATTGCATGGCACTGTTATAAGTGGGGAAAAATAAGTTACATAGTCACATTCGTCATCTATCTGCAACTGGTTTTTCTGGAAAAATAATTTCACATGTGAGAAAAGAGTTTGTACACTTCCACATTCCAACACAACTTTGATGTTTGAACCCTGTGGGGGAATATTCAGGCCCGTTCCTAAAGCTCTAAAGTGTGTCACTCTTGGCCGGGGGCCACTACGGATCTTTTAATGTGGCTGTGTGAAATAAAATCCACGTAATAGCGCCACTGTTTGATGTCTACTGGAAATGGCAAGAGAATTTAAAGGGACTCGGGCAGAGCAGCAGCGTAATACAGTAGTTGCATCATCGCTGGTCGTGAAACAGACACCTTGCTTGTACTTTTGTCTCCTGCACAACTGCTGCAGCAACTACGCAGCCTTTGAATTCTGTGTGATTTTTTGGGATGCATTACAAAGCAGGAACAACACGAGGGGCCTTCCTCCCCCTGCGGCTCAGCAGTGTCTGAACGATGACAATACCGATGATGCAGCGCTATCTGCTGCCCCCTGCTGGCTCACAGTGGGTCGCACAGGCGCTGTGACGGAAGAAAACCCCTTTAATCTCCTCACTGCAGACAGCAGCCTCCTGTGCATACAGTACATTACACGCACGCGCACAGGCACGCGCACATGCATATGCAAAGGCTTAGTGGTTCGGTGAAGAAAAATAAGATTGTAGAGGCTTTTGCTTTTTGAATAAAACAAACAGAGATTACGTTTAATATCATGATGTATCGCTTGATTTTGCTTCCAGATGGAAATAAGACAATAATAAATATAGAGGCTCACGTTTATAAAGCTATAAATATATTTGTCCTCGCAACTAAGTCGATTATTTAAATTCCTAAACCTGAAAATAAAACTAAAACTAAAACTAATAAATAATAATATTAAAAATGAGCCAAATTTGAATCAGGGCCGCTGCAGCTGATCGCATTCCACTCACCACCACGCTTATTGTCGACTGGACATGTGAGACCGAGGCTGTGTGAGGATGGCATGACGCGTCCGTCAGGCTCGAACATGCGTCTTTACGCACGGCACGGAACGCCCACTCCGGCGACATGTGGAGGCGGATTGGCTGCTAAAGATAACGGCGCCTCTGTCCGCGCCGTGGTTGGCTGCGGCTCCGTTGGCCATTACGTTATGCCTACACTCCACACACACACACACACACACAAGTCGGGGGAGAGGGAAGACGTAATGGTTTGATTCCCCGTGCACTAGCCATGGTCGTCGTCCTGACATTACTCGGCAAATTCCTCACACGGGAGGCGCAATGAAGGTACGAGATATTCCACCTGCAATTCTTTATTTTATGGTGCGGATTCACTAACGAGGCCGACTGCTGGGGGGGGGGGGGGTGCTGTGTTTGCGCACGATGCTGCACCGAGAGGCAGAGGAATGCCTCCATCCTAATGTCAATTCGTGTTGTTTGTGTGCACTTAGTGGCCCTTGCGTCAACTGGCCTGCCTTTTAATGCCGAATCGACTGTTTCGTCGTGGTTCTGCCACTTGCCGCCGCTGCTCCTGCTCTTTTGTCGCTTGTCTTGGCGAGCGTGCAGCCTCGGAACCGCTTCCCCGCCGTGGTTCCGATAGACAGTAGGTCCAGTGTGTTGTCCCTTTTCTCTCTCTCTCTCTTTTCTTTATTAATGAGTCCGGTTTGACCTCCACCGGGATGGTTCAGTGGACTGGAGCCGGCGGAGCGACGTCCATTCATCGTCGGGCTCTTTAATCCGCTCTAACGAGATAGAGACTGCGGTCATTGAGAGAGTGCGGGGATGTTTGGGAGACGTCTCACGGTGCACAGAGAGAGGGGGGGGGATCACCTCTCAGGTCCGAGCTGTGTCAGGTTTCCACCGGGGGTCTCCTTCCTCTCTCCGTGGTGGAGGCTGCAGCAGCAGCACAGAGGAGAGAAGGTGATGCTGCGTGTTTCCGGCAGCTCGAGCTCAGGACTCGATCATAACCAAGATGATGGGCGATGATGTCATCGGTGCGCTGGTGGCGGCAGGTCTGTGCCACACGGGGAAAGGTTACAGTGCAGCAGGACCATCGTCACCGTCATCATACATCATGGATATCATCATACACAGGGGAAAAATATGGTGCTGCTGTCTGATGCATCTGACAGTTAATCACCTGTTATTGTTGTTTAGTGATCGGATGCGTCCTTTTTAAAGGTGACAGGCCTGATTTTGAAAAGTGAACACAGTCCATGCATTGACTCATTCTCATTCACCCTCTACTGCTTTGACGTACAGGGACTGTGTCTGAGCATTTATTATGTATTTATTTATTCAGATATCGTCCTGTGCCAGAACAGAGGGGTTCCCCCAAGCACCCACTGTAAATACTAAACACTCAGTCTGACAAAATTAGTAAGTGTTGCTATTAATTTGGGATGCAATAAAGATGACCAAATGTATCGCTTGAGTTGGATTGATTCACAAGTACCTCCTCAATGCAGCTGCAATAATTGCAATAATTCTAATCTTCACCTTCGGTTTTCAGTCAGGGTTGGAATTTTAGGAAAAAAATAATGATTGTTATTTTGTATTTTTGCTTCCATATTTGTAAATTACAGAAATGAGAAATGTCCCTTAGCTCCCCACTTTTTATCATAAAGTTCACTGCAGAACTATATATATATAAGTATAAGGTTTGTGGAAGACAAGAGGTTCTTAACCAGGGATGTAGCCCCATGACTTGATCTATGACATTTCATAATGCATATGCATCTATATATATATATATATATATATATACATGGATGCAAACACGTATCTCTGCTGAGATTATAAGATGTCACACTCCACAGTGGCTCATACCTTATTCCAGTCTGAGCCTCGGTTGACTTAGGGGCTGACTTCTAAAGTGGATGAAGAGGTCTGAAGCTATAAAGAGAGTCCGGGGGGCGCAGAAGATTTCTGGTGGTGGTTGTAAAACAGTCTGGTTATGCTTTAATATTCCAGGACAATCTCTGCAGCAGGCAATATCTGCTTGCATTGCTGAACCCAAAAAATATTCTCCAGGCTAAATCCTCCCCACGTTCTCCTCTGCCCAGCGGAGTTAACTGTTTAAAACTGTTATTTTTTCGCAGACAAAAATCCAAACTTAGCCGCTAGCCGGGGTTTATGTGCATATCTCTCCAGACTTCGCTGGGTGTGATGTCTGCAGGCTCCGGCCTCACATCACTGAATCGCGTGCAACCTCGCGCCCAATTGAGTGATGTTTTTCTAAATGAAAAATTACACTTTGAGTCTTATCATTTTAGACAAACGACAAAAAGGCTGAAAATGAATTTGTTTATTTTCAATATTGCTCCCCCGGTCTGAGCAGCCGGGCAGCCGAAATTCACTTGTCACAGCGTTGAGTGACATTTCCAGAGAAAAGCGGGACTCGGCAAACAGACAGAGGAAATGAAATGTGTGTGAGAGAGACAGTTCATGATGGAAATATGACGATGATGATGAATGATGACGCTCTCTACAAAACCCGCAGTTGTTAACACTGCAAGCATCACAATACTCTCACTTTGATATGTACTGTATCCGAGTATTGATCGCTATATCATGCTTGGTGGACATTGCCATTACATAGAGTTTGTAATCTGTCAGAGATTTTGTTTTACAGTATGCAGTCCTCCATCAATTTAGCACTGTATACCAACATTCAGACTAAAGAGGGACAGCGTAAAAAAGGATCACAATCGATGCCACGAGGCAATTTATCATGTGGTAGTAGTTCTCCCCAAGACCTGATATCACACTTTGATGTGTAAAATTTATGGAATTCCCTTTAAATAGCTCTATTTGGATGTGGTGGACACGTGTTGCACCTCAAGGACAATGGATTTATACAAATATTTGTTTTGATTTGATTTATTTTTTAAGCATTTCTCTTCTCTCTTTTCGAACCTATTGTGTTTAGATACAAGAAAGATAGAGTATGGCATGTGACAAAGGGATGTGGATGCTCCCCGTTATGTGGTCAAGTGCCGTAACCATTAGACAATCAGGCGACCTGGTTGTTTTCAGGTGTTTAATTCACTTGATTTAATAGACACTGACACTTACGATGCATTAATGACAAATCTGTGAAAGTGAACATTTTGTGCAGTAAATAAATCAGTGTCTCTCCATTCCTGACTCCTTTCAGTTCTAGTTAAAGGCTCCAACCTTCACGTGACCCACTTAGATTTTCTCTGGTTCTGTCCCGTATGGTTACACCATGTCTGTGTCAATACAGTTTTGGTGTTTTGATCCTCAAGAGTTATTTTTTTTATGGGGTCAGATCGCTGTTCGTCCACACAAGGGCCCTGAACACTGCTGATTTTCCTTCCGTGTGTCTAATTAAATCTGTGCCACAGTTACTTTTTGCTGCCTTTGCCCTCTCGGGTTTGTTTGTGCACAAACTGGGTCTCGGTGTGTTCGCTGTGTGACAAAATATCACAATTATTTGGCTCAGACGTGGCACTCAAAGTGTCCAGAGGTGATTGGGATGACAAAATAGGTTATTACAATGCAGCACTTGCAGAGGTGTGTGAAACACAAACGATACAACGAAGAGCAGTGTTAGTACATGTGATGTTTGCTCTTGTCACTTGTTTTGCCCGGGACTCCCTCCCCGTGGAGCTTACAGTGTGCTAATTGAAGTGACAGAGGGATCTCGTGCTGCTGGCTCGAAGCCAGACGACACCGTTTTCACTGGGAAGACAACTGCTGCGGTAACGCAGTAAATATTCCTTTTTACTGGCTTCACTCCCTCACGAGGAGGGTTGTGTCTGACCTGCAAGACTTTTTAACATCTGAACATCAGGTCAAGTTTAAGCCTCGGGCAAACAATTCAAGTGGTTTTATTGTGCGCATATATAGAAGCCAAGGGAGAAGCCAGGCGATAAACAGAAAATGTTTGATTACACACTTTTAGTCATGTATCAAACAAAGCAGACCTTCCACCTCCTCCACACCGTGACTCCACATATAGGGCCTTGTTCCTAAGATTACGTAACGGATCCCTAAGCAGATGGGTGAGGTCAGATCACAGGGTGTTTGTGACAAGTCGAGCGCAGAGCGCCGCCTTAAGGAGAGATGTGGCAGGACCGTGTGAACTCCATCACCTTCTGCACGGGGCCGGGCAACCACAGAGGGGCGTACATTATGCTCATGTCAGCTATTGATTCTGCAGGCTGGGGAACAACAGAAGACATATTCTCTCCTCGCTGACCTCCCCCTCCCACCCCGTCTCATCAGTATGCTCCAAGGAGCCGTGGCTCCCATCACGCCATCTTTGCTCCCTGTCTCTGGCCCGTCTCGTGCTCGGCAAACACGTCCGACTGATTCTCTCCGGGTGGGCTCTCGCCGTTACTTCACAGGCTGAATACTCTGACTTAAAGGTAGTCTGCAAGTTTCCTTAAGGACATCACAGAGTCAACACAACATGCCACATCTTCTTGTTTTGTTCTTGCTCAGACTCACATGCTCGCACATCATCTCGTTTCCGCGTGGCTTCATTTGTTTATCAGATTGTAGAAAATAATGCAGCGGCTGAGACTTTTAACCAGCAGATCTCTTTGGAGATTAATAGAAGCTTCTAAGGGTCTACTTCGGTCTAATTATCTCTAACCTCGAAGGGTCTTTCTAAAGAGCACTCTCGATAATGTGCTGCCGGTCTCTCTCTCCCCCTCCCTCCTCTCTTCCTCATCCATTCTCTTCCTCGTTTTACTCACTTAACCCTGTAAGGGACACCATCTCCCCGAGCCACACAAGGAAAAATATAATCTGTGATTGTAATAAGTACATTGTCTTCTAGTTTCTTGAAAAATAAAGAGAAATGACCAATGAAAAGATCATTTCATACAGGACATGAGGCCACTGAACTGTTTGATAATAATCATTTGCTCAACCTATATTTGAACAGGTGTTTCAGCAGCAGCCTTCTCTCCGAGGGTGTAATTTCCTCCGAGGATGAGAGAGGCATGTCCCCCCTGACTTCATTCACTAAAAAAGTTGCCTGCAGTTTTTATCACCATGTGCTCACGACATTTCAGGTTTGCAGTCAGTAGTGAATCATTTGACTTTTTCTTGCCCTGGATTTTTCTAGTCTCAGGCGACATACGAGCTGCCCTACTTTGTTTTGCGGAGGTTGTTGGGAGCCGAGCGCAGATTGCATACACGATCCAGGACTGAAAAAAGTATGAGAGTTATTTACAGATGATTCTCCCAAAAATACACGAGAGCCGATCATCAGAGAATAAAACCCATTGCTACTCTTTCTAGTTTAGATAGAAATAAAACATAATTTATATATATACACAGATCCCAAAATGTGCAAACACACCTCTAATTTGGTGGGTTTAGTATTTTGAAATTTTAATAAAACGACTTGTTGTATACATGCAGAAGATTCCGTTTAAGTGCAGCAATAACA
This sequence comes from Scophthalmus maximus, assembly GCF_022379125.1. Classification (NCBI taxonomy): domain Eukaryota; kingdom Metazoa; phylum Chordata; class Actinopteri; order Pleuronectiformes; family Scophthalmidae; genus Scophthalmus; species Scophthalmus maximus. Next base: position 8,502,198 of record NC_061534.1, read on the forward strand.
AATATGGAGTTCAGGGATTAAATAATGAATAAGTAGAAGTATTGTTTAGCATCAATGAGGAGCTGGAACAAGCTGATTCATAATCATAATACATATGATACTGTCACAAAGTGTGGATTAAGGAGATTTTCTGACCTCGAAGCTGTGTGCAGTATATGATTCATTGTATGCATACCTGCAATGTTTATGTGCATGTTTTGATGCATGCCTTTCATTATTTACACTTTGTAATTATTTTAATATTACATATGCTTTATGTTTTGTCCTTTTCATGTTGCATGTGTTTTATTTTGACCTTGGGAAGCACTTTGTGCCTATTTGCTTCATAAATAAATAATAATAATGATTATTATTATTACTATTAAAGAGAAAAAAGTGGAAAATGTGTATTATATTTTCAGTGTCTCTGTTTGTGTTTTTTCACAGGCGGGGGCGTCGTCCATGTGGGCGTCATGCTGCGGGCTGCTGAACGAAGTGATGGGCACGGGCACAGTGCGGGCGCAGCAGCCAGGCTTTGGAGCAGGGGCGGGGCCCTTCCGCTTCGCCCCCAGCGCCGGCTACTCCACCTACCCACCCACCAGCTCAGGGAGCGCTGGGCAGCTGTGCAAGGCCTGCGGACTGGCCTTCTCCGTCTTCAGACGCAAGGTGAACGAGAGTTGTGCCGCGTGTAAAATGCTTTCAAAGACCAGTGACAAGTTCTTCAATACTGTTTGAAGCAGTAATCTACAGTATGGTGGCATTCAGCAACAATGGGAGCTGTTTTCTAAAATTGGAGACAGCGCATATGATGTTTTTGTTTTTTAAATTTAAAATCTTATGTTCAGAATTATTATACCAGCTGCCTGTTCCCCCCCAAGGTCGATGCTACAGTGCTACATTCAAATCAACTTGCAGTGACAGAACGTGCTTGAATAATCCTTCACATTCCACATTTACTCAGCGTTTTTTTTGTGTGTGCGCGTGTGAATTACGCAAACATTGCGTGCAGTTGTGAGAGGGACTGCTCATTCATGATGCATTCAAGGAAACACTGACATCCATAATTACTGATTCACTTTCTGAACAGTGACCTTTTTCATTTTAAAGTCTGCAAAATATATTTTTTTAAATTCAGTGTGAACCGAATCCAACAATTGTAAAGGCTGCATGTTGTTTTTCCGTCATCGGGTTAGGGTTAAGAGAGATTCAAGTCATGAATGTGCTTCATTTTGGGAGGTTGAAACAATACAATACACACCCTTTTCAAGAGTTAACGGAAATACAAATAACAGGAAGTTATTTCTTGAAGTAAAGTACATTTACTCAACTACTATATGGAAGTACAATTTGGAGGTACTTGTACTTAACTTGAGTATTTCCGGTTGATGTGACTCACTACACTTTACTTTTTACTCCATCGCATTTATCTGTCAACGGCAGTTACTACCTTTCACATTATCAGTTGCTACCATTTCCACCAAGGTTTGATATTTGTTCCAAATGTCTTTGATATTTTCATTTAAATCTTTCACCTGTGCAAAAAGAGGTTAAAGTATCCTTTTATTTTTAATCTTATGACCTCTCATATTCAATCCTGTGACCCTTGGGGGCCCAAAGGCTGATGGGAACCAGTGAACTAAACTAAATCAAGAAAAAACGAAGCTCTGTAGTTAAAAGTAGCTCCACCTTCACGCATAAAAGTTAAAATGCTGCTTACACATTCTCACTTAGTGTGATTTTGAATAAGGGCAAACAGTGTTGGGCTGTGTAGAGGGTTGTATTGGTATTTTTGCTCAAGTAAAACATCTGCGTATGTCTTTCACTACAGCTTGAAATTATAATGCAGCCTAAAAACTAAAAAGTCAGCTCAGGGAATGACAGTTAATTATCCCGTCAGGAACATACACCATACATATTCATCCTGGTATTTCCAGGAGCGGCCCATGTCAGAGTGTAACTGTGTCTGTCTGACAGTCAGATGCTTTGAGACACTGATGGAAACGCGGCAGTGCCCGCGTGCCCTTCCTCTGCGCTCGCAGCTTCAGATCGCACTATCGTCATCCACACACCGGGTGCCCGTCTGGCGGCGCGGGTCGATTCCCTCGATACACACGTTTGTGCGTGAGCGTGATATTTCCGGAATGAAAAGAGACGTGGCGGAGGATTAGCAGCAAATGACCGAAGGACGGTATCTGCTGCGGTGGAAATGTGCTCCTGGTGGACCGGAGCCTATGTGTGCACCACTGATAAGAAAAATGTTTACAGCCGTGGCCGACCTGCTTTCCAGCCCATTTGAAGTGTCAGTCCACTCCGCTGCTCTGCACCCGGAGACAGTCTTAAGCCTGTAAAATGTCAAACATCCCCAGGAACTATAGACAGTTTACATCTCTCTTCGTTATCCTTTCCTGGAGAATGACTGAGCATACAAGAAATGGTTTCTCCATTATTATTATTTTACATTTCCCAAGATCTTAAAAATGCATTTGTTCAACAGCGCAAAGATATTAAGTTTAGAATGCTAGAAAATAGCTAAATGCACCGAAAGCTGACATTTGAGGCAATTGATAAAAATGTCATCATGCTGGAATTCCACTGAAAATCAATACATTGTAAGTCAGGATTATCGCTCAGTATTAATCAACAATATCTTGCAAGTAAAACCATGGGTTGATCAGTTATTCTGGTGCAAACTAAAACATTGTGAACAGAAACTGCAGTGAGCTCAGTTCCATCATATGACCCATTTTCCATAGCTCAAATTAATCAAGTCCCTGCCATGGTTAATTTATTCATCTAAAGTGACGTGGAGGATTAATAGTTTAATATGCCAACAGAAGTCCGACATCGGGGCCTACTTAGAAATAATGAAAAACTTCACTTTCTTAAATGACATGTTTTGATGAATTTACTCTGCAGATGAGTTTGGTTGCTTCAGTCAGAAGAAAAAGAATCGCTGAGCACATCACGTCAACCACTGACTGTCTTCTTCTCCTCCTCCCTCCAGCACATCTGCTGCGACTGCAGGAAGAGTTTCTGCGCCCTGTGCTCGGTGCTGCAGGAGAACCTGCGCTGCTGCACAACCTGCCACCTGCTGCGCGGCACGGCTTTCCAGCGGCCGCGGCTCATGCAGCTCCGTGTGAAGGACCTGCGGCAGTACCTGCTGCTGCGCAACATCCCCACCGACATGTGCAGGGAGAAAGAGGACCTGGTGGACCTGGTGCTCTGTCATCAGGGAGCAAGGGAGACCCAGAGAGCGGTGTTGGAAGAGGACGACGAGGAGGAGGAGGACGAAGACGAGGAAGAGGAGGACACGCATGAGGAGGAAGAGGAAGAGGAGGAGGAGGAAGGGGGAGATGACACAGACAGTCTGCACTCGCACGCTGCCTCGCCCCGCTCTGCCACGCGCTCCGCCTCTGAACAGTCAGTCCTCTCCGCCTCTCAGGGAGACGTGCTCAGCCCAAGTGACAGCTCAGGGACCACCAGCCAGGTCTGACACACAGCTAACGTTCACACACACACACACACACACACACACACACACACACACACACACACACACACACACACACACACACACATGCATTCACTCATCCACATATGCCACACTTCCTTCACATCCGTCCTCATTCTATCGAAGACAATTAAATTCAAAGGTGAATCTATTAACAAGTTTCTCCGTGACGGCTTTAAGTCAGGCGAAGGCTTCTTCCTTTCAACTCCCTGACAAACAAATACCCCTAATGAAATTTGTCTATTTCATTCCTTTCTTCTTGTCTTTTACTTTGGCTCGTGGTGATTTGTGTTAGTAGTGTTTCTCCATGAAAATCCACAAAATGTGTCGATTTGATTTCCCTCCACTGACATTGGAAAAAACTCAGCACCACTGGCTTGTCTGATGTCCACGTGACATCTGGAAACAGCTGTGTTAGCTCTGCGTGCGTGTATGTGTGTGTGTACTTGTACTTCTATCTTTGATTTATAGGTTAATTGTTTAAAAGTTCACGTTGATGGTTAAGGGTTGGGTGAGGAGCTTGGGGGATGCATTATGTAAATCAGTGTCCTCACAAAAATAGAAGTTCAAGTGTGTGTGTGCGTGCGTGCGTGCGTGCGTGCGTGCGTGCGTGCGTGCGTGCGTGCGAGACACAGGCTGAGTCTGTTACGTAACAGCCACACAGGTTGAGAATCCCCACAGCATCACAGCTGCAGCTAAACAACACAAACACTATGGTCCAACCCTTTTTTTTACCCTCCTCTTTGTATGTCGGCTGTAAGTGTATTATTACTAAGGGATGTAACGATTCTCCAAAATGCATGGCTCAGTTCAGACCTACATTTATTTTTTTTTTTTAAGTCACGGTTCGGTTCATACATTTGGGACTCTGCATGTTCACTGATGACTTGAATGCACCGGGGGGGTTCTGCAGTTTCAGGGTGATATCCATCTTGAGCTAATTAAACTAGCCTGTCTTTTACCACGGGCGTGATCGCTCAAACGTAATTGGACCAAAATAGTGACATGACACATGCAGTTATGTGCAATGTGAAATATAATAATAATAATAGAGTTGCACTAAGTAGATCACATAAAAGCAGTTAAAAGCATTTATGATAAAATAGATGGAAAGAAAAAAGGAATTGAATTGAATTGAATATAAATAGCTGGTTAAAGGGGCAGTATGCGATTTTGAAGAGAGCTTGTTTCTTTCTCCTTGTTGTTGTTGTCATTTTACTGTTCTGGCCAGGGACCCACGACCTCAGGTACTGACCACTAGGCCAAAACTACGGAGCGCAGCGCCACCCGCTAGCACGTGTCTTAAGGTGTCGACGACAAATGATTTTTACAAACTGCCATCGCAGTGTTGTGAGGTGCAGTCTGCACCATTTATTTTTATTTGATGTATGGAGCCTGGGCTGAGCCGAAAACCCGTATTTTTTAAGTATTAGCTGATTTTTACAAACAGGATACTTTTAATACTTGTTAATGATAATGATAAATTATATTCTTTCAAACTACAAAATTCAAGGACATATTTTTTTTTTTCCGCATCATTTGACATTGACACTCAGGCTGTAAGCATGTTGGTCCCACACCACACACAAGTGGAGTGATTTGATAATTTGGGTGATGAATCAGTAAATATTCAATGTTTCAATAGGCTGAGCAGCTGTGACAAACTTGAATTGACTTGAGTGTGTCGATTTCCACCTACACAGGAGCACGAGGATACTCCAACAGCGTCCCTCTTGAACCTGGAGCCCACTGAAAATATCATAGAGGTGTGATGTTTTTTTGGTTTTTTTTACATATTTACAGAACTGAACAGTGTCAGTATCAGTCTTGATACTAGAAGTAAAAGAGCTGTTGCTGCTCATTTAGTGACTCTAGCACCTTTTCATGTTGTGAATTGTAGGTCAGCCCGGCGACACAGAGGAGGATCAGGGCGTCACTGTCCGATCTGGACAACGAAGCCGCGATAGAGAACCTCTCCGTCCGCCAGCTGAAAGAGATTCTCGCCAGGAACTTTGTCAATTACTCCGGCTGCTGCGAGAAGTGGGAGCTGCTGGAGCGAGTGCACCGACTCTACAGAGAGAACGAGCAGAACAGGAAATCCAGTAAGCGTTTTCCATTTTTTTATACAACTGTTTGACCTCTGGTTTTCTATATGATGAAAATAATAACCATTTTTGTCTCTTTTTTTCAGTGGAAAATGTGAGCATAACTGCAGGTAATTGTGCTTTTGATTATCATATTTGAGGTTGTGATACGACATGATGATATGTGACTTACTTGCCTTGTCTTATGTAACGCACAAAATCAAATCTGTTTTTCGTTCGCTGCTTCAGCGTTGTTGTTGTTTTTTATATTTATGGACAAATCCGTTGTTTCCTAAACTAATAGATTTTCTTTGTTATTGCCTTATTCTTATGTTTGAAGTGGTTGCATATCCTCCACCTCTCTGCAACAGTGGAGTTGGAGGTAAGATGTTTTTTTGTTTATTAAAAGCCACCTCTTGCATATCCGCCATGAACAGATACTGTACATTGCACTGATCATCTCACAGTGATAAACAGCATAAGCATGCCACAGCCTCTTGATCCTTCACATCATCCTGTATATTATCATATTATGGCCAATTGAGTCATTATCTCCCGTCTTTATCGGCATCTCCACGTTCCATCACTCTTCTCCCCTTTTCCATTGTGCATCATCTCATTCCATCCTGGAGAACGGCCTCTCGTTCCGTCATTAACGCACTAAGAGCTCTTACCTCTTGATGAGTCATCGTATTACTTGGGTGGCAGCGTGTCTTCGTCAGGTGTAATTACATTGTCAGACTTGCTCAGCGCTCTCTTGGTTGATAAGGGCTCGACGGTCACATTAACAGTCAGATGTGCCGGGACAGTGGACGGACTGCTGCTCTATTGGCTTTTTTAGAGAGGCGAGCGACAGGAGGCAGATTTAAGCCGGCGAGCGGATCAGTCAGCTGTCAGACATTCAACTCCCATTATCCAGTGCCATGATTGATTTGTGGCACTTGAGAAAAAATGTTTTTGTGTGTTTAGTTTTCTATAGTTATACAGATATATATAGTTCTATAGTTTTTTAATCAATTTAATGCTTTTGATAAAACATTCTCACCAACATGTCCACCGAGTAGCTGTTCTGTCACTCTCACATGATCTTCATCAGCAGACGGAGTTTTTACTTCTTGTCCATGGTGACTCAAAGACCTTCAGGTTCAGTTTAATGTTGTTGAAATGACTTGTTTTATATCTCAACTCAAATTGGAGATCTAAAACCTCTCTGACCCGTCTGCTGTTTTTGTTTTTCTTAATACCACTAAACCAAAGCCGTTTATGCGTAGCACATGTGGACATTATTAGATTTGGACAATGCTGAAAAAACATTTTCATAAAGATTTGGACTTAATGGCTGCAGTAACCCACTGGAGAGGAGAGATTTGGAAGTGAGACTCTCCAGCTGGTCACAGTAGAGCCCGGCAGAGGTGAACGATGTTCTGCTGAATAACCCTCGACTGCGAGAGCTTAAGCTTCGTGCGACATCACAACATCACTGAGCATCCGCACAGTTTGTTAATGAGCCTCGGAGAGAGAGAAGCCGTTGTCAATGGAACATAACTTCACATTTCCGTCCACAGATGGTGTCAAGGCTCAGCTGGCGGCCGACGAAAACTTGTGTCGCATCTGCATGGACGCCATCATCGACTGCGTGCTGCTGGAATGTGGTCACATGGTCACCTGCACCAAATGTGGCAAGAGGATGAGCGAGTGCCCCATCTGCAGGCAGTACGTGGTGCGGGCCGTGCATGTCTTCAAGTCTTAAAACTCTTGAGCGTGTGCGCGTGGCGGAGCCGCCCCTCGAGGCGTGTGCACGTGGCCCGAGCTCTGACTTTCTCACTGAGGATGAACTGCTGTGCATGACGTCTCGCAGGGCCGAATGCTGCAAGCAGGGCGCGAGCAACTTCCCGGTCTTTGAAATCAGACGGTTGCCTCTGGCCTACCACGGTTAACCCCCCCCCGCTCATACTTACTCATGTTCCAGTCGCACCTCTCCTCCCTGGCGGACAGTCATCAGCTGCACCGGGACACTCATTCTCTCTCTCCTGGGTCTGATAAACACACAGCAGAACCCCTGCCATCACTTTCTACTCGCCGTTCTGTGTTTAGATTCTGCTCACAGCAGAGGAGAGGAGAGGACAGTGGTCCTGTGGTTACTGGGAACGTGGATCGGATTTGTTCCGTGCGGTGAAGAGAAGCAGCGCAGAGAAAAATATAAGATCCCAGGGTTTGAGTCAATACGGTTTACACAGTCATGCCACATGACACCGTGTCATCTCCCTCAGTGTTCTTTAGGATGTGCAATATCAGACAAAAAAAAAAAAGAGAGACTTACACGTGTTTTTAGAAAATCTCTCTTTGTTCATTTGAGCACCACATGCACCGAGTCGTCTCGCCTCACGCGCGGGAGGCTGTGAGGTGCCAAACATTCTGCCTTTGATGGATATTTGGGTTCGAGTTTCACTGTAGCTACATGCATCTCATAACCAGCGAGCTTGGTGTGATAGTTTACTCTTTTTTTTCTTTTCCTGTTTTCTCAAATGAACTTCTTGGAAAACAAACATGTGTTTGTGTATACTTTTCGAACACCTACTGTGTGAATGGGAGTTGCCATTTTTTCCCGTCTAAAAAATTCAGTGCACAGATGTGATTTCTGCCGACAACACGAACAGTGTAACCGCCGCTCAGTCACGTCACACGCAGCGCTGCATTTACTGTTACATCGACTGAAGTGTGAAATAGACAGCAGTGCGACGTAAAACAAATCCAAACCTGTTTACTGACTTTTCCCGAGCTTTCGACCACAGTTCCCGGTCTTCCTCGGCGGATAGTTTCCTCTCGTGGCCCGAGGTGATGACATATGACTCTCCAGGGGGGAGACCATGAGATGCAGCTCAAAGAATTTTCAACTATATTTTGCAGACTCACTTCCTCTTTAATTTCAAATAACTTCCACCAAGCAATACCGTTTAATTTACAGGTCGAACCAAGTGTCGATGTTTCATTGTGTCGTCCGTCAACGTAGAATCTTAGCTAACAGGTGCTACTTCCTCTTTTCTGAGTGTCAACGTCAACATACCTTTTTCTTTTGTCATGTTGTCGACGCGTCCTTCCAAACATCCATCACACAGTGAGAGGTAGAAGACTCCTGGTTTACTTTGACCTTTGACCTGTTATGCAAATGAAACACGTTTTGTTTTTTTCATGAGATCCAGTTAACTCCGATGTCTCTAAAAATCCGTGTGTACAGTATGCCTGTGGTATGTAAAAAAAAAAAGAAGCTAATTTGCTGTTAAGTGAATCGCATACCGTAGATAGTTTATATTGTTGTTTACTGATAAGTTATTAAATGTATATTTTTCCATGTACCTGGGAGACGACATGATTTAAAATTCTAGTCAGTACAGAGGTTTAAGAATAAAGAATATACTGTTTTTTCCAGAATGTATTTCTGCTAGTTTTGGTCAGGAGAGTTCCTCAGTCCTCTCTCGCCATTAACGTTGCGCCATGGTCTCGCTTCCTAGCAACATCTCGTTGTCGTCCGCTTCGGATCAAAAACTGACACTGACACCGTGCACTGTAACAAACACTGTAACTCTGTAAGTCTGCGTGTTGATGCTGCTGTTTCTCAAAGATGTCATTCGTGGGGCAGCTACAGTATTATCAGAGTAGGAGGGTAACATGAGCACTCATAATCCTGGATCTTTATATTTTGGAATGTTGAACCTTTTTATTTTGGTAAACAAGAGAAAATGATTTATTAGATTCAATAAAATGCAGTACTACAAACCAGAACGTAAAAAAAAAAAATGCTCTTTATTTTAGAACCTGCCACACGTTTAGGTTGGTTTTGTTCGGACCACACTGCACCTGGCATGTTGTACACTTTTAAACTAACTGTTTTAATCTGTACGATTTTTATTTAACAACATATTTAAATACCATTAATGGTGGGCACCTTTTTTTTCCACCTGACACTCAACATATCTACATTCTGTTATTTCTTTTCCACGTGTTAGTGGTGGAGTCTGCCATCCCTGCCCAGGATTCACGCGTTCTACATGAGGTCATCCACTGACCACGAAGGTCGGTGGTTCCATCCTTGGTTCCTCCAGTCTGCGTGCCTAAGTGTCCTTGGGCAAGACACACTGTGAATGGTGTGTGACAGAGAAAGTGCTGTGTATCGAAGACGTGTATGAATGTGTGTGTGTGTGAATGGGTGAATGTGACTTGTAGTGTTAAGCACTTTAAGACCAGCCAAGTGCTATATAATTGTTGGATGTAGTATTAAATCAGTTGCCAGTGTTAACACGGGAACAGAAATCTTAAAAGTTTTTTTTAAAAGACCAAAACCACACACAGGTTCAGTATTTTAAATGAATTTAATATCCCAAAGGTTGACTTAACTTTTCCTAGAAGCTTTACATGTACATTATGTACAAAGGAACATTTACATTCACGTAGTAAAATATTTAAATGAGACACGGTCGTCTAATAAAAACAAATATGATTTAAATGTAAACCCATCCACTGAACTGTATCAACTGCCATTCAAAAGCTACACAAAATACTCCCGATAGCAAAATCTGTGATTTCTGTATCACGTTTAAATATTAGGATGATGAATACCGGCACACAGTAAGAACAATACTTCTGAAAAAATGCTACAAAATGATGCCATAGGTTGTGTTTTCTTGGCGGGGACAGAAAAGTAATAAAATTAAAAAACTCTTAAGAAACAATTTTTAAAAAAATGTCTTACTGGAATGTGTAACTAAGAATGAAGAATATACAAAAATCCCTTTTTACAAATTTCTCAGGAAATATGTTTTTGCAGGCTCTTCACATGTGTAGGTATAAGATGTATGGACATATGGAACCTATGAACCTCTCATGTCATTCTGTATTTCTTATGTTTTGCCTTAAAACATTTTTTTCTCTACCTTGTGGCCAGGATCCCATGATATTGATTTTTCTAGACTGATATACTAATATTGTCTTGATATGTTTTACATAAAAGATAAGGTTGTCTTTCACCTTTAGAAACCAGAATACATCACTAAGCTTTACTCAAATTATTGGAGTCATGGGTTTTTGGGATATAGCGTATAAACAGGGTCATGATGTTAAGAAAAGAAAAAAAAAAGAGTTGAGGAACAGTCATTTTACATTAATCATTTGGCCTCTTGTCTGTTTGACTGATTACACCTGAGCTACACCGTCTCATCTAAAAGATTTATGCAAATGTATTACCCTATATTCCTGGGCTTTGCTTATTCTTTATTACTTGCATAATTCAGCACTCTCTTTTTTAACATGGGGGTTCTGCTAAGGACATGAGTAAACAGATGGTGATAATATTTAACAGTTATTAAATCTACTGACTGTGTTGTAAACAGATTTCGTCTCTGCATGCAGCGCTGAAAACGCTTCCTTTCAACAACACTAAAGACTACATCGTGATGACGGACACCTTTGTATGCAGGTATGTCGTAATATAACTAGGAGCCGTTAGTAGAATTAGCAGAACATATTGAGTGTTGGAAAAATAGGCTTTATACACATCCATATTTACTGTATCAGTGCAAATAACATTTTTTAAACGTTTTTTCTACATATCTCATCCACAAGGACAAAGCAACATAACATGTAGTCTTATGAAAAAACAAAAATGTACAGTACCTTTGTCCATTTACAAACAGGGCACTGACACGTGTAATAAAATATAAAAAACACACCCACACAAACACAAGCTACCAGCCAACAGACTTTTGCCTTTCAACAATGACGAGCTCAACATTAACCGATTATCAATTTCAATGGAGTGACACTGTACACTGGTGCAGTCAATACTGCACATACATGTATGAAACACTTTCTGATACAAAAATATTACTCTATGCAATAAACTTTACATTGGAACAAAAAATAGTCTATGGCCACCGAAAAAAAGATAATCAAGATACGTCAATACAAAGAAATAAATAAATTATCAACAGGTGCAAATAACAAAAAAAAAAAAAATTGCAATATTGCCTTCACTGGACAAGATTTCCTTTTTTTTCTTTTCTTTTTTTTTTTTACATTCGAGCTTAGCAGCACAGTTTCCCTTTACGTCCGGCTGCACGGAAACAGGGAACTTCCTCACGTCTGGACAGAGTTCTCCGGGAGCACACGGTCGTCTGCTGCCTCCGTGTGGACAGTGGCTTCACCGCTCGTAAAATGTCAAACTGTCCCCCGCGCTCCTCTGTCTAGCTGATCTTTTGCAGCAGTTTCTCCTCTATCAGTTCAAACTGCACGCTGACTGACATTTCTGCGATGAACTGGTCGCACCCTTCCTTGGTCACCTGTTTGCAGTATCGCAGGTCGATATGACATATGCTTCCGCAGCGCTTGAAATAGGTCAGCGACTGGTCTGTGACCCTGTTACAGACTGCACCAGGAGAAATTTGGGTTAGAAGACGAGGAACAAATGATGCGTGATGGGACACCTGCACTGACAAAAGCCACGACATGGATTAATCAAACCCTCTGGGATATTTTTAGGACATGAAATCTAAAAGGCCTGATAATGCTGAGCAGTGTTTCGGGTTGGATGTGGAGACTGATGCACACAACAAAAAGCCAAAATTCCTTTCAACTGTTTCCATTATGGCCCATGATTCAATGCATTTCACATTTAATGGCAATCCTGAGAGACAACAAGTACACAACATGATTCTTTTTAGCTTTTTGTGCACTTTCCAGCGAATGGTAAAATCAATGTTTATGTAACTTAATACCTCTGATGGAACAGTTTGAAGTAACATCACAAACTACAGCTTCCAAATTGTTCATGAAGTTGAAACAACAGCTCTCTAGAACAGTTTCAACAAAAACGTTAAAGATTAAAGTCCTGAAGATGGGATTCATTACAGGCTAATTCAACAGTCCTGTTTTCCTAAGGTGCGCTACATAAAGTGGCGGTTTCAGTTTTAACAAATAATTCCCTGCTTCCTCCCTCACAAGTTTAAGTCTCTCTGGGCTGATTTCCCAACCGTGCTAACATGATATGACACAAGTCGCTGTCTGGAAGTGAAAACTAGGCATGTGCTTTGGAGAATGTTCTGCAGCAGTGTGTGTAAGTATATGATATTTGTTTTTAATGAGGTAAAAAAACACCAGTGTGTGGTCCTTCAGCTAAAGAGATGACACTTACAATATTGAGTAAATTCAAACTTCAGCCCTGAGCGGAGGCAAGTCAAATGTGGGCAGACGCACAGCCAACAAAGACAGGCCCGTACCTGACAGGTTGATGTCAGTGAGCGAGTCTCTGGTGGTCGTCCCTGCGGCCGTCAGGATGTTGACAGACTGGTCCGTCACGTGGTTGCAGTAGCTGAGGTCCAGCTTGGACAACAGGGGCATGTAACGGATGATGAGGCGCAGGGACGTGTCCGTGATGTCCAGCCCCGCCAGACGCAGGTCCTCCACGTTGCGGAGCTTACTCCTGTTGTCTAACTGACCTACAAAAGGGAAGGGGATTAACAGTGGGAGAGAGAAAAAGAGGGCGTTTACTCTATACAGTCAACATTAAAGTGTGTCTGACTGTATGAATTAGATGTCATTATAATCATGGGGAGTCTGGTGATATTCTATATTGTTCTTGTGATCAACAAATCCCACGAAAAGACTTAATATATACAATTCTGCTGCTGTTTATACTTAATATTAACAGTGAGTATTGTTTTAAGAATTGATTTTTAAACTTCTGAGGAATCAGACTTGAAATGTCGTTGCCTGTTTTTAAATCATCTCTCAAAACATACTTTTACCTAATTGTTTTTAGGCATTTCTTTATCATTTGTTTTTAAGGTCAGGAGATTTCACAACAACAAGAAAAGATATTGTCAGCCTTATGCTTTAAGTTTATGTGCAGATCAGAATCAATATCTTACCATTGTAGAACAATCCAGACACTTTGTGTCTTGACACTTGGCAACAATTCAGATGAAGAATCAAAATGTACTGAACTCATTCTGTCATGTCTCATACTAACTCATCCACTGATCTCTCGTACTGTTTAGTCAGAGCATGTGAGCAGCAGGTTAGTACCTGGTCTGTTATCTGTGGGAGGCGACAGCATGTCCCTCATCTGGGCGTCTTTCAGTCCCTCGACCCACTGAACGTCCAGAGTTCGCAGAAGGGGACAGCTGGACGTGCAGAGAGCAGAGACGGCCACCCAGGAGCATCCCGACAGCAGCAGCACACGCAGACCTGCAGGGTCAGCAAAACAGCATTGTGTTAACTCCAGCTACATTTGTTGTGTTCTTTTGTAAACTCTATTAGGTGTTATCTACGGGGCCACGAGCTGCAACACGGCACACTAAATATAGCGCTTATTTATCTCACATTCAGCCCCGTTAAGAAATATGCCCCATTTTTTTTAGGTTTTCTGTCTCCAGAGTTTTTGTTAGTCTGAGGTCACAACATCAACTCGCACAGATGCAGTGAATATTAATATCTAATTAGGTAAATGATCCAGCAGAGAGATTTACAAGTAAAGGGGAAAACCAATCTATCTGGCACATACACAACACACACTGCACGAAAAGTCTAAAGTGAACCATCTGAATTCAGGAGCCTCCGGGGAAACAATTATCCATATGGAGGAGCCATATGGGAGCATGATACCGAAACACTTGGCTCATATTCAAAAAGTTTACTGGAGACAATAGTTACTCTAACTTCTTAAACACATTTTTATCAACACTAGAAAAACATCAGTGTAACTCCCAAATTATACACGTTGATAAAAGCGCAAAAGGAAAATGAACTATATTTATTTTACCATCCGTGGTTAAATACATGGTTAATCGGCTTAAATGACTGCATGTGCTAATGGATATTTATGTAAGGTTGTGTCAAAGTGAGTCGCCACCTCTCTGTAATTAAGCTGTCAAGCTATATTATTTTAATCGTCACTAAGAAGCTGCCGGGTACAAAACTGGAATAATAAAACCCTCCGTTCATTCCACTTATTATGTTTTCATAACAAAGAATAATTATTTAATGAGATAAACTGAATTTGAAAATGATCCTTTTCAAAAGGACTTCTCGAGCTGTGGTGCATTGTTTAGTTTTTGTCTCCCTGTGATATTCAACAAACACAAAAAAACACAACAATGTCTGCAAGAGCACTTCCTGAATGTCATCTTCTCCTTCTCATGTACCGGCTGTTGATAAAAACACAAGTACAGTGCAGTGTTGTCACCTGGCAGTCTGTTGATCAGCCAGCTGAGCTGCTTCTTGGAGATGTTGGTCCAGCTGAGGTCCAGAGCGACCGGCTGTCTCCGGATGATGCCGCTCAGCATGAGAGGTGTGATGGACTTACAGCGGTTCAGGTTGATGTGCTTCCAAAGCCTCTTGTCACAGCACCTGGCGAGACACGGACACTTTCAGGAGGGCCGCGTGACGAAGTGTGGCCGACACGTTTGCACCTCTCACAGCACATCGTGTACTCACCATCTGTTCCAGGTCCTGCAGACGCGCATGCCGACACAGAGGTCTCTGTGAGTCAGGTGGCCGAACACAGCCATCCACATCTCTCGCCGCATCACGTGAGCTTCGTCGTCGTTCAGCGGCAGCCTGTCGGGCGGGGGGCTGATGGGAGGGGGCCGGATCACGTGGCGCTCCATTTGGATACATTTTGGCGGGGAGCGGCAGGGGAGCGGCCGGGGGCAAATCGGCGTGATTGGTGTGCTCCTGTTCCAGCCGAGCGGCGAGTAACCCCGCGGCGTCCCGTTCACCTCCCGCCCCCGATGTCGCAGCCAGTCGCCCAGGTCGCTGCCGCCATTGTTGAGAGGCCATCTGGGCTTCTGGTCCTCCCCTTCGTTCTCAGGCTCAGCTTTTATTGGCCTGTGGTTTTGATTGGCCAGACACTCCTCCGTTTTCAGTGGCCGTCTGTTTTGACTAGCCACACCCTCCTCCAGTTTAAGGGCCCTGCGGCTCTGATTGGTGGCCGAGTCTTCTGTTTTTAGTGGTTTACGGTTCTGATTGGACACAGAGTCCTCGTTCTTCACCGGCCGTCGACTGTGGTTGGCTGGACTGTCCTCTGCCTTCACCGAACCGTGGTTCTGGCTGCTCAGACAGTCCTCTGCGTTGGGAATCTCCTGTTTGAACTCTTTGCTAAGCTCTTTGTTGGGGAGGCGTCTGCGCTGATGGCGAGCCTTGTGCTGGGCAGAGCTCCTCTCCTGAGCGTCTCCCGACCCACCGCTCGGTCCAGCTCTGGGAGAGTTGGAGGACGACTGGTCACCTTCTCTGGCCACAGACGTCCTCAGCAGCGGACTTAACAAGATCTTGGCTTTGTTCTCTGCACTACTGTCTCTCTCTTTTTTCAGTGTCACCTCTTCCTCTTCCGTCTCATCCTCTTCTTGAACCTCATCGTCAAATTCGTTTGTCTCCTTCAAATGAATCCTGTCCAAGCAGAATCCATCTTCTTCATGATCCTCCTGCTCGTCTTCTTCGTCACCATAATCCTTCTCTGTTTTGATTTGACGAAGCAGTTTTGGCGTCATGGGATCATCAGGTTTTGAAAGTTTCTTCTAAGAAAGAAAAGAAGGAACATCATTTTTTTTTTTTCCCGCAGTTTTACATTGCTCAGTGTGTAATTGAGAATATACTCTAATTACAGTTTTTCATGTCAAATGACCTGCTAGATGTGTCTGACGTGTTATAGCACAAGGTCAACAAGGTTCTGGTGGAATATCTGCATCTTTTTGCAAATAGTTCCAGAGTGTGTTGTAAACAAGGTCACAATAATCGATGAGGGTATTACCTTCTTTTTCACAACAACAGGTTCATCATTGGTGTCAAAAAGTTTCCTCTTTTTCCGTAGTGGGTTGTCCTCGAGCCTCGGACGGGGTGTAGCATCCAGAGACAGCAAGGGGGGGCGCTTCTTGGGAGGCTCTTCATCTTTCCTCTTTGGGATTTCTTCCCGCTCTGCCTTTCTCTTCACAGCCGATGTGGTGGTCAAAGCAGTGACGACAGTTGCCGTGGCCACCATGGGAGGGTCAGGGTCCTCTTTTGTATCCCGGTTTAAGCGCGGTTCTTTCAGTAGTGAGCCAGGAAGGTTTGAAGCGTATTTAAACCCTGGCCCCCTTTTTTGCTTTGAGGCCAAAAGGTTAGAAAAAAAGAGAGCACAACTTTATTTTACTGGTTCTGAGAATCTGACGTACAGTCAACTATTTAATCATCTCACGATTCAGAATAAAGTCCATAGAGATGCTTACTTTCCCTGTTTTCCCAGCATGGTTGCACTTAGGGCACTCCCAGCAGTTTGGCAACTCATCATTGACGACTCCATTTGAATCTTTGACCTGGAACAAATGGAGCGTACACAGACTGCTGTGAAAGGAAACAAACAGCTCAATCATGCAAATAAAAATGGCGGCAATAGTAAATTACCTTGAGACAGTTTGGATGAACAATCTCGTTGCAGATGGAGCACTCCATGAGCATGAGGTTAAATTTTTCTTCCTCGTCCTCCACGGTGTCCTCCTTCCCGGCCTCTCCACAGACCAGACAAACTGCTGTGTGAGGCAGCACAGGCTGGAGACAAAACACAGGGTAGAAAAAAAGAGAAGGTTTTAGAAAAATTCTTCTCGTTGACCAAGTTGACAAACTTGCCAACCCACCGCCTCCTGATCCTGTCACTTACGTATTATCCATTCAGCTGAGTTCTATAACAACACTGTTGGCTATCTGCATCGTTTTGTGTAAACCATCTGTGGACTGAAATCTATATAAACACTACGTTTTTTTGAAATGTGAAGCAAAACGTGTTACAGTGATTTCAGAAAATGATATGGTTTGTAATCGCCTACTCACATCACTTAACTTACAGGCCAGAAAATTTAAAAAACAATCTGATTGATGAGATACTTATGTGAAGTTAAATGACAGTTTATATGGTAGAATACGATAAAGTTTAGTTCGTTTGACTACTTAAAGAATATTTGCTCTGAAAGCCTTTTATCGACTTTTATCTAATTATATTCGCCCCGAATCCAATTTTGTCATGAACTTTCAAAAACTTTGAACTTGTTTGTTTCAACTTGTTTGTTAACTTTTGTCAGTAGTAGAAAAACAAGCCAGATGAATGGGATCATGTGGCACTGATGAGGCAATGATGCCCTGTAGAGTATCCTCACATCAGGAGGGTTAAACACATTGGCATATCTTTGCTTAAGAACTTAAGACCACAAGAGCGGGGTATTGGGACAGATGCCACTTTACAGTGATCAATCATTCAAACTGAATCTATCCTGTCGTCTTTCTACACGACCCAGTCCTCACTACACGTCTCTGTCCATGGTGCTGAAACACTCAAGCACATGCTCCATGGCCCTTGGTGAGTCCTGCTCAAACTTCTGCTGCTGACACTACTTCTTGCTTTCTTACAACAACTTGTGTAACTACCACAATAAAATGAAAAAAAATTGCACCTAGCAATCAGCTAGCTACCACTCACATTGTACTGCCCTAACAACCATGTTTAACACTGTGGCAACAACCTCACAACCACAGACATACCAAAAGGCAAGTATTCAAAATGAAAGGAACCAGGACCATTAGGCCACCCTTAAAGGAACTGTTTGAGATGTTGGGAAATGCATTCAATGATTGATAACACCACTATAGCTGTTCACTAACAAACAGTCACTTACTGCTACCAGCTCCTCTAAAAATCACTGACTAGTGTGTATTTTAACAATCAATAATTTGTGAAATGTGTAGGTGTTCATAGGCACATGATTATTTAGATTTTTTTACCTTTGAACAGTGCCAGGCTAACCATTTCCAGACTTTATGCAACAAGAAAGGGTTTTTATCTTCTCATGTTTCACAGACTGTCAAATTGTCAAAAAGTTCACTATGAACAAGGAACTTACTGCGATGCACTGCCTCATGATGCAGGACTGCTTCATGCGCCCCGGCCCGCCAAACTTCTTCATGTCTTTGCAAAAGTGACACTCCCCGCATTCCGTCCGCATGCACGCCTCACACTTCCGACAGCGGGTCCTTCTTCTCCTGGCACCAGATGTTCCCCGACTCGCTGACAGCTTGACTGCTGACGCAGGAGAGGCTGCCATCTTGGGTTTTGGCCGATTGGGAGGCCGAGGCTAAAAAGGATGCGGAGGATAGAGTGTCAGGTGCCTAAAACCAATAGCCAACAAATATAACACAAGTGGATCTAAAGATCTGATTAATTTGTTTAATGCAGTATTTTTTATGTATATATATATATAAATGTTAGTCTCCTACCTATTAGGTATGCTACTAGAAATATATATATAAACTAATACAATTATAATAAGTGTATTAATATAAGTGCTATAAGGTTTATTAGGTTTAAATAATAAATGGTCATCAAACTTTTCTATTTTTTTTTTTTAAAGCAATATGGCCCAATAACAAGCACTTACAATAACGTTATATAATTAGAGTAAAACAAAACATTACAGTAAATTCAGCTGGGGGTTAGTTTTATGCTGGATGTAGGTGTTACTGCCATAACCTGTCAAGAGCAGCAAACATGACCCGCATCTATATATGCATACACATAAAATATATTTCCTCAATCAAACGCAAACCTGATTAAAAAAAAAATAATAATAATAGAAACACGCTGTGGATAAACACATTATTCGCGGCTGTTAAAGCACAAGATCTGGGAGAAAACAAACACATCAGGAGTGTCCCCAGAGGCATCTTCCAGATTTAGCACTTCACTCGCTCGCATGTTTCTACTTCAAAGAGAAGCTGCACTTATGGCTGCGTTTCTCACATGGATCACTAGCACCCATTATTCTGCAGTAGGGGGCGTGCAGACTGATTTATAACAGTACACGTAAAAAATGCTCTGATTAATAGAAGCAGGTCATGGAGATGAGACGCCTTTGATATGCATCATTATTGTTCTTGTGTTATCTAGTTTTTGCTTCTTTCCCAGCCACGGCAAGGTTTTGGTTTTTTTTCAACATGAAAATCACATGTCAAAATACTGCCAACCGTGCCACTAAGAAAACATGAGGCAATGTGTGAGATGAAATGAACAAGGGGGAGTGAAACGACACCGCAGCTCTCGGCAATGAAGATCAGATTTCTTTAGTTACATCGGCAGTGCAGATTTTTCCTGGCGTCAGCATAGCAACAGCCATATCCCGTTCCCTAACAGAACGGTCTATGACACACAGACTTGTAACCAATAAGAACAGTAATGAGACCCTCTAACAGAAAGAAGAAAGCCACCTCACTCTAAGTCATATTGCAATAATTTATTCTAACAATAGCCATCGAATAGACTGACACAGGCAGTCAGATATATGGTTGCCAGACAGGATTAAAGTGACATATTGGGGAGGGGAGACTGTTCTGGGGGAGGGGGAGAGGGGTTTACAAACAGGATGAACACTGAAATGAGCAAAAGAATCCCAGCACTGTGGTTTAAGCACCAAAATCTATAACCCCCGTTTTTCCCAGGTCCAACTGTCAGCATACAAATCGAACTTATGATCAATCTGCTTTACTTTACTAATTGTAATTTGAAATATAGGTTGAGGGGGTTATAATAAAGAAAAATTCAACCCAGGTCCATATTGTCCCCTAAGTCTCCTCTGAACCCCCCACCATCTGCTATGTGGGTGATCGCGAGAGCAGATATCCCTCTGACGGAATTAAATAACAGGAGAGGTTGACAACAACACTACTGATGGAATTAACTGCCTCTCAGATTGGGTAACTACCCTCTGTGGTGTTTCTGCAACAATATCTTGACAAGAAATCACAATACTTGTCGCTATTTCGTCAGTAATTGTTATATACACACACATGTTTACAGCACTTAGTGTATACATGTGCCGCTTTTGTGCAGTAACAAGGACAGTGCAAGTGACCATGGGAGTCATTTCTTGGCTCTTCAAAGCTCATTCAGCCTCTGATGTTCACCGACGCAGCCCTGGAACCTCTTGAGTTACTGTGCAGAACAGTGGAAATCAATTACTGTACATGTTCTTCACATCACCCTAAGGACAGAGCGTACAGATTGAAGAAACTGGACAAATTTTGGCGTTTTTTTTTTTTTAAAGCAGAGGGAATTTAAAATTAGATGGCTGGTTGCAACAGGAGTACACCTGAAGTCTTCATTGACATTAGCAGCTTTTAAGGATATTTCTCAAACTACTGTGATAAAAAATAAATCATAATTTTCTCTTTCTCTTGTCTTGGAAAATGCCAGGAAACAATTGACTTGGCAAGAAGTTGGGTTTGTGAGTTCCTGTAGGGATTACTTTCCTGATAAGCTTTAGAGGTGGCATATGTTGTGAAGCTGATGCTGCATGTGGAAAAAAACCCACACAAAAACATGTGATTGCTTCAGTCCACATGTGTTCAACCCATATTTTACCAGTGAGAAAAGGACAACTGGATCAAGTGTTATTGTACGCCAACTCAAAAAAAAACCTATGGTGTGTAATGTAACTCCAAAGCAGGGAGCGGTGTGTCAATAAGTTCAAACTTTAGTAATATGAACATCATGTTTTCAAGATGTTGAGAACATATTGTGCAAGGTGCTCCACTGTTGGTTTGACTTTTTTGGAGCTGCTGTGGATATTTTTAATTGATGTTCAAATAACTTCATTGTGACACCAAGAAAATGTGCATTCACACGACTGCAACAAACGGAATTGAAAATAACTTCAAAAGAGAAATGGATTCAGCATTTTCGAACACAACTGTGGTCACAACATTCATGTGAAGGGGTGTGGTTCAGAGTTAAGTAAGATAAATATTTAATTTAACAAACACGTTTCTTGCTGTGTAAGCAAGTCTCATCTCAGATCAACCTGACATTCACACTTAACAATATCAACTAGATCTTTTCATAATGACTGCCCTCACACTAGGACAATAACATTCACAGCCTCTGCTTTTACAATCAAACCATTACAGATTAATCTTCTGAATCTACGTGAATTCCCATTCCTCTGCTTCTCTTCTTTGAAACAACCAATAGCAGCCCCGAGGCTCTGAGCTGTATAAACACAGCCTTCTCCTATTGCTGGATTTACTGGACAAGAACACACAAGCATGCACACACACACACACACACACACACACAAACAAAAGAAAAACCTACAAAAAAACAAAGAATACAAATCAAACACCAGAAGGTTGACTGAATGCTTTTCTCTCCAGGTAGCTCCATTTACTCGCTGCCCTGTGATGCTGCACACTGCTCTGTCTGAGACCAGCATTCCTCTGGTGGCCTCACTATGCCTGCCTGCAGGGGTTTGATGTGCTAACCTGCTCAGAGTCTGAGTCGTAGTCCTCATCATCAGCGCTCAGCGACATGGCCATGGCTGGTTTTCACACACCGTCCAGCTCACAGCAAACTGACATGGCTGCAGTCTCCTCCTCCTCCTCCTACTCCTGCTACTGCTGTCTGGCCTACAGCCCTCCCCTCCCGCTCCAAAGCTCCACAATACCACAAGCAGATGCAGGAAACACAGACGAGCCTGCCTCATTAATATGGATCGACTCCCTGAGAGAAGAGGAGGGGTCCTGGGAGGTGCGGGGCCAATGGGAGGCTGCAGTGCATCAGAATATGTACCGGGGGGGCGTCTGCCTCCGTCCAGTGAAAAATGAAAATGCAGACATGGTGTTGTCAAATTCATGACGAGTGTATCACGGGAGGAGAGAGGAGAGCGGGCTCGGCGCAGCCAATAGAGCCAGATGGCATCTCATTACAAAAGGCAAACACAAAGAGGCCCCATGACCAGCAGCTGGCCTGTGGAAGGACGGGTGGGGGTGATCCAGAGGGTCCAACAAATACCATCCTCCCTCCTGTTGAGGCACAGTCCATGTGTCGTTCGGACAATAGAGTCATGACATGCTACATGCTGACAAGCGTCACTAGTTCAACTTTATATTTGACCTCTTTTTAGCTGACTAACTGTCTAACTGTCTGAGGACAAACTCTATTTTTCACCACCCCTACATTTATTTCTGCAGTAGGTGATTTTCATATTATGAGGAAATTGAAAATGAATACTCCACATCATAATTTCAGTAATTAGTGCTCTTACTCTCTAACCCCTGGATGAAGGGGTTAGAGAGTCATTGTAAACTTTTTATTTCCTTTTCCCATTTTACACAATTAAGGCAAAAATCTTGATTGTGACCCTCTCAGCGCCTCCCGCTTAGATCAAGACTCAGTGAAATCAAAGGATAAATTATATCGACATCAAGAGCCCTTAAAACCTGAAGACGTGTTTGCAGCTTCTCACAATATTTACATGTACTTCGCCTAAGGAGGTATTCTGAATAGAAAAATTATGCCAAAAATAAACACATGCATGAGTGGCACTTAACTAATGAGTATTAACACCGACTGAATAGCATGACAGAAAATGCCTCTTTTTAAATTGCACAATCATAAACGCAAGGTTTATTGTTTTCTGTAAAAACATTTATGCCATTTCATGTAAACTGTGACACGAACAGACACCACGTTAGCTTCAAATGTGACAGTAAACATGTGAGCTGTGAGGTGTGGATCTGCATTGGGTCCCAAAAATGTCTTATATAGTTGTTGTTCATGGGAAACAATTTTTTACATTGTCTACAGTTCACTCAGATGCTCGTTTTGTGAAAAGTGAGAAAAGGAAATTATCTTCACTCGAAAGGGGTAAAGAGGATTAATGTCAAGCAACAGAGAGCTTTACACGCTGCCTATTTCTTTATGATGATAAAAATGTACAAAAATGTACGTCAAGCAACTGATGCATAACATCAAATCTGTCAATCAATTTGGAGATATCAAAGATTATCTTGTTGTGTGAGGTGATAATCAAGCAACACTCTACTGTGTATTAAATATCTAGTCATTCAATTTTTTTCATTTACTTTCTCATCAAAGCAACACAATAAGTACAAATGGCATCAGAAAGTGTCGCAATACACACAAGGAAATATTCTTACCTTTATAGTTTTCTTGGGCCAGTACACCACAGGAAGTCCAGTGATCGCTAATTTGGGGTCATCACCAGCATGTTCTTTTAAGAGAACCTAGACGGCCACAAGGGACATAAAAAATGAAAAGAGAACCGTGTCATGTCTATTAAACGTGTTATATTATGTAAATGAATGTGTGTCACTCAAACAAATGTCATGTCTTTTTTATTTATTTCTGGGTTTTTTTACCTTGATGTCCTCCAGCAGGGCTTGTGGATTGTCTATTCCCTCTGGGACACATTTCTTGTTTTCGGGGAGCGACTCCAGCTTCTCCACCAGCGTCCTCAGTCCACTCAGCTCGAACTCTGTCAAATGAGTCCATTTATTCTGAGACTCTGAGGTCGGAGAGTCAGATGGGGTTTTGGGGAAATCTAGAGAAGCAGAGCCGGGATTGCAGCTGTCCTCGGAGTCGACGGATAGAACTCCTTTGAGGTGATGGCCCCTCCCGTGGTCGGGAGAGCAGGGGCCCTCCGGAGCAACTCTGTCCGACTTTTCACCCTGGTCCTCCCTAATGTGATTCTCGCACGAGTCCTCGTTCATGTCCTGGCTCCTTGAGTCAGAGGACGGGCTCTCTGTGTTTGCCTTTGACTCATAGTCTGACGGCACATGATAACAGAGAAATTGCACAATTTAATAACTTATTGCACAGTATGTCTCCACATTGTTTTTTCCCCCCAGTGATTTCAGGTGCAGAGAGATGTCAGAGAACGAATTATATGATCAAGCAAGGCATCTTTTTTTATGTCCAACAGTAATGAGGATATTTTTTTCAAAGACACTAGAAGCAGATGGGGAATATTTCCTACATTTCATATCTTAACTAGTGTTAGCTGGACTTTAAAAACAGGCTTGTACCCTCCAGCAGAAACAACACTAGAGATGAGTCTGCCTGTTTTCTCATAGTTCGTACCCCACTCCCCTAATGATTTCAAAGGTCTCGGTTCACAGGATTAAAGCAGTGAAAACATGGTACAGAATTAGACTTGGAAAGAAGGATGTGTGTTGAAAATGATGCCGCAGAGCCCGTTAGAATGCAGCAGGACGGATTGAGATCAGAAATATCATTCATTATTAACATCTAATAAGAGATTTAGTAACTTGAGAGAGCTAATTACAACTGCAGAACTAGATTTTAACAGTACCCGAAGGGCACGTGGTGCGCGAGAGATGACAAAAGAGCTTCACTCTTCACTGACCCATTAGTACAGGCTCTTTGCGGATCTCCAGAGAAAGGTAGGAGCGCTTGGTGAGGCAGTGCAGGTATCTCTCCAGGACATACCAGCAAATCTCATAGTAGAAGGGGAAACGAAACTTGGAATGAACCTGACAACAGAAACCAAAAAAATATGTATTTATATGCATGTTATTGTTGGTAACCCGATTTCTTAAATGCTAGTAGATAGTTTTAAAAAAAACAATTTACTTAATCGGTGTTGCTCGATTTCTGTAGGCATGAACTGATTTTGAGCCCATGTATACACTTTACATGTGTACAGGTGTATGACAGAGACAGGAAATGTATTGCTGACAACAGTGTGAAGGGATAAATAGGCATTCGTGCACAAAAACAAACTAAATGTGATTATTATTCTATTCAAAAATCTAACTTTAAAACTGTCATGAATAAAGTAAGTAATCTTCATAAGTTAAGATAAACCAGTATCTATTGCTATCTGCTTCTGAAAGAATAAAATCTTATTTCTAAAAAATATTTTTAGCTTTTCAATATAGAATTTAGTGATAATTATTAAACCCTTTCTGTCTATTTAAGGAAAAAAAATTACAATTCTGAATATTTTCTGCATCAACAGGTGGCAGTAAAATGTTTTTGTTTCCATTTCAAACTCTCTAATTACAACCACGACCACTGCCCCTCCATCCCTCTTTCCCTTTCAAGCCAACAACATCTCACAGGACATAAGTAAGTTTGGGAGCAAAATACCATCCCAACTTTTACATTTTTCTTCATCATATTTTTTCCCCTGCCAAATATGTTGCCGTTAGACTCTTCATCCCTTTTTTCAATCTCAATTACATTAAATCCTCCTCTGGTTTGCTAAGAAATGAATTTATCCCAGGTCGTGTTTATCCTATTAGTCAGAATTTAGCCACACAACAATGCAGCCTCCTACCTTGGTCCTGTTCTCTATCTCGTGGATGGTGAGCTGCATAGGGATGTTGAAGCTGTGCAGAATGTTGCCTCCAAACACCAGTGTGTCCTCAGGGGTGTAGACGGCATGAATCCACCCTTAATAAAGCAAATGTAAAATACATGCATAAAGACAGAGACGGATTATAGAGGATTCATCCAAATGTATATAGCTCAATATACTGTTTAATGGTCAGATAAAACTTCATGTTAGATTAAGTAGCAGCTAATCTATTCCTCCTGGTTTATTTAAACAAACACACCAGACGGGATGAAGAAAGTGTATCCTGGCTTAAGCTCCACCCTCTGGCATCCATCAACTCTGTCTCCCAGGAAGATGTCACTCTGCTTGCCTGACAGGACCCAGTCCTCATACAGGGCAAGGTTATGAATGGTGGGAGGCACCAGCCAGAAAACCTGAGGAGAGGCAGAGACTCTTATTTAGAGGAGAGATACTGTATGTGCAGACTGGATGGAGGAATCAAATCAGGAAATCTCCTTTGACGTTCACTGAAATCAATTACTAAGTGAAGTTTTGTGGCACTAAATATCAGATATGTTTTGAGCAACTAGAATGAACTTACTTTCTGTCCTTTGAATACGTGATACCAAACTGATGTTCCCCCGAAATCGATGTGGAAATCTGTGTAGCAGCCCTTCACACTCATCAAACAGTATCTATGAGAGAAGATTATATCCAAAAACGAATTAAAAAAGCACAAAAAAGCACAAAGTAGATAGTTAGGGTCTACAGCTTTAACATTCATGAAAATATAAACAAAAAAATAAAGAATGAAAAACACAATTCAACCACTTAGAAGGCCGCAGCATTCTCAGTTGTGTTTTAACGAAAAACTTTAACTACCAATAAAAACTCCTTCAGAAATCACTCACGCCGAGAACTGCAGCATGGAAGATTGTTCTTAATAAGACACAACTCCACCGGAAATTAATTGGGGAATCGTTAGCACTCCAAGACATAAATGATTCACTAATTTAGCTAAACAGAAGCAGCTCTATTCATTTGGTTCATCATGTTGCTTGTTTTGAGTTTTTTGCTTTTACTTAAATTACCTAACTCACTGCCAATCATTTTTTTCAGATAACCTTCATTCAGCTCTAATAATAATTATCCATCGACAAGTGACTTTTTGCACAATGTACACGATGTACACATGTGAGCATATCTTGCTCTGAATAAACCAAACTGTAAAAAGTATATACATCAATACAGCATATTAAATTCATGCCCAATATTTTGCACCTCTATGACAGAATGATTATATGCTGAAGGAGGGTGGAAGACAGCAGGGAATCTTTCAGGCAACATAGTGACAGGCAGCAATTTACAGGGACGCCTTCAAACATCAGCCTGCTGATGTAGAAATTGCAAAAGTAAAAACTGAAAGATGGAAACACCAAGTATTCCTTAAATAGTAAAAATACAGATGACTGAAATGAAAACTGCTCATATCTGCTCATATTTATTGGCTGAAATGATGATGGAAATTTGATTCTAAATATTGGTAAAAAAAAACCTAATCTTTAGTTATTCCATCCTGCAGCCCAATGCTACACACAATTACACACCTAACCTCAAAGAACAGCGTTTGACAAATATTGTCAGAATCATTAAATATGACTCAGGAGGGGGACAGAAAGGAAAATAGTGGGATTAGTGGGGGGCCTCTGTGTAATGGGAGGAAATACAAGGTTAAA
The DNA here is from genome assembly GCF_022379125.1 of Scophthalmus maximus. Taxonomy (NCBI): domain Eukaryota; kingdom Metazoa; phylum Chordata; class Actinopteri; order Pleuronectiformes; family Scophthalmidae; genus Scophthalmus; species Scophthalmus maximus. The sequence goes on from NC_061534.1 coordinate 8,529,676, forward strand.
AGGAACGACACGATTGGTTTAGATTCTTAGCTGTACTAATGCTGACAGCTGATTGGTCGAGAGGTTTCTGTGCAGTCAGACCACAGCTGTTAAAGATCGTCCTCCACCGTGGAAAAAACTCTGCTGCCTAGCAACAATCAGGAGCACTTACAGGAGGCGGATAACACTGATAGTATGCAGCACTCTACTGTTATGGAGAAATAAACATGATGTGCAGATGGCAGAAGAATTTTCATTATATGTCAAAGAGGAAGCAATTTGTCCAAGTGTTACAACATGCTCTACTATGTGTCGCTTTTCACTCACAGGTTGACTGTCTTACAGCTCCTTAAAGCCAAAACAGGAAAACTATTCAGTTCATTCATACCTTTGCACTTTAGGATACTTCATCTCCGAGATTACATTGGTGGCTTCTGTTTGGCTTTGTTTCAGGTCAGGAGGCCACATGTTGTCCACCCAGTCAACTTGATCCACCTGTGAGAGCAATGAGAACTTCACTTTTAGCCATTAATCAGAGTTTGTTGGTCAAATTTCTTTGAACATGGTACCAGATTTGTCACGTTAATAAAATCCCTACAGAGAGTGTCATGTTATGTTACCGCTGTGGGTCGCTTGATGAGGTTCTCCAGCTTGGTGTGGCTGAATTCCAGGCTGATGACATTGAAGAGTTTGTCCCGCTCTTCCTCTGGTGTCTCGTAGTATCGGACAAACTGAGCCATGCTCATTTCAGAGCCTTTCTGAGTACTCACGTCCATGACATCCACGGACCGACGACTGCCTGCAAGAAACAACCAGGACACCGGGTGGAATTCACTGACGAGCACTACCACCGTCATTAACATGTAATACAATCTGTAGGTTGGAATAAATAAAAATAATTACATGATATTTGAGATTTATACACAGAAAAATTTTGTATTGTTCATATTTGACAGATTACACTTTAAAACAAGATGCACTGAGAGAGCACAGACCTGCGCCAAGTCTGAGCAATCCCCCACATGTATGCTTTTATTATTTTTTAATGCTAGATATTACTCAAAATGTCAAGCCTTGTGGCAATGATGAAGAATCATTAAAAAAATAAATACTGGATAGAGATCCCAGAATTGAATCACCTGTTACCATACTCAAGACTAATGATTGATAAAAGGTTCATGCATATCTGCCCATAACGTTTTGAGTAATTCTGCGAACAAACAACCAATCAGACAAACCAAACAGATGACATAACCTACTTGGTGGAGGCAACGACTTCAACGTCTCATAAATGCCTGTAATTCACCATATTTTCCACTAGATGGCGCAACGACACCCCAATCCTGCCTTGACTTTAGTTCTGTAAGGCTTCACTTTCCAGTCAAATTCATATGCATTAGAAAATAATTGCAGTTGGGAGATTATAGATAGAAAAATACATATAGTTTTTAAAGGAGAGTGGACATGGCAAAACATTACGTGTGTGCGCTACATCAATAGCACTGTAAAAAGGATAAACAATAAACAAATGTCAGTATTACCACCGATACAAAATATGTAATTTATGTTATTTATGCACAATGTGACTACATTGTTTTACTTTTGTATTATGTCCATCTTCCTGATTACTTGTAGCAAAACACAGAAGTTTTTTTGTTTTTTTAGACACTTTCTTCCACTAGTTTCCACATGTTTTTGAACTCATCTTACTTCAGGGATTTGATCTGGCATGAACATTATTATGAAGCTCACTCACTCTCTGACTCTTTACTCCACCACCTCTTATTTGCTGGATAAGATGCTGGGACACGTTCCGCCTTTCAGATACATGAAAGTCTAGGTGCTACATCAGTAAAGCCTTTTTGCATTAACTTTAATGTGTGTGTTGTTGTTGTTTTGTGGCGTTCGACTTACCGACTAAACCTTTAATTTCACTAACGGTGAATTCTGGATCAGGCATTCTACATGAATCAAAGAGAGTGAAAGGGGATATTCAATTAATCTGTTAAAGGTTAAAAACAGAATTATACAGCAAGTATCATGAAAGAGTATTCTTATTATTCTGTAAACTGCTGATTTCACAGAAATGGTTCCTCACCTGATCCCTAGTCCATCTTTCTCTTTAAAGATGAGTGGGACCCTGAGAGCCTCCCTTTGCACATATTCATAATTGAAGTCTGCAACACAAAGCATGGGGGGTTTTAAGAAATTATAGAAAAGAAACTTGGAAAAAGGGTTAATATACACGCTACCTATCTTTTAAAACAAAAGAATGAAATACGATGTGATCTGTGATGTGATTCGTACATTACCTTTCCCCTCCATCGAGTGGACAAAGTTTGCATTGTAACTGTCACTGGCGAGCTTCTCCTCCACACTGAAACCTCTGATGTTGGCGATTTCTTCGACGTCGGACAGGTCCTCGTTTTCGTCATACATCCTCCGGCAGATGGAGCGCTGCCATTGGGAAAGAAAAAACAACAACAACAACAACACGCATATGACAAAAGTGAAACACGCGTGGAGAGGGAGAGGGAGCTCTCATGCCTCAGAGGCCTTTCTCTGCACATAAACACACTGTGTCACTGAACACGCGTTTTCATATCAAACTTAACAACATGATTAAGGGGTCATGGTTTTTTTTTTTCACAGAACATCACGTTACTATAGCAACACCATTTCTCCCTAAATGTGACGTCAAGTTCCATCTAACGGCACTTGGCTTGGTTCGAGACTGCGGGTTTGCGTTGGTACGTTATCCCACCACAACCATCTCCCATGTGAAGTGTTTTGCAGGATTTCCACTGATGCATCGTGTCTTGACGAGCTGCACTATTACAGATATTAAAGTTATGACACCTAAAATGGTGGCTCCGTCCCTCTTTTCCCGACTTGAGCAGCTTTTAGCGCCCCGACGAGCATCCCAGCGTTCATAGTTAGCTCGGCTAACTAATTAGCTCGCCTGCCAGTCTCGCCTCGGAAGCTAACGATAACACGGCGGATGGTTACACACCAGCCTGCGGCCGGACTCGGCGCACGTCTCCGCGGGCTGAGCCATCGTCTCTCCCGTCCAGCGCTTCCCCGGGCCGCTCAGTGTCGGGGGGTCATCTTCGTGCGTGGCGAAGTTAGAGGAGCACTTAGCACGCTGTTCGGGTTCAAAACAAGGGGAACCATGTTTTTGTGTATTACGTCACCGCCAGGAACCAAAACATTGTTGGACGGCGTCACATGGCATGTCAGCGTGTGCACCGCGTTTGGGGTTTTTTCACGCGCGTTTACGAACACATCCATCCACATATATGTGACATAATCATTGTTTGTTTGTGTCCGAAAAAAAAACGTTACGTTTAATTGAATAGTGGGGAATATTTAAGTGTGTGGGGGGGGGGGCAATGACAACAAGATTGTTCACGTGAAATTCTTTTTTATAGTTTTCATTAATTTCACAGTAGTAATATTTTTCTTATACGCTGGACGACGTGCATGACGTGTGTTGATGTAATGCTCAGTCCAACTGTTATTTAAAAAAAATAAAATTAATGCACATTCAAGGCGACAATTACACCATTATTATCGCACAAACGAGCCAAAGAAGTAGGAAGTAACCCCCCGTTTGAACGTGGCCGACTGTTCACTCAGCAGCGGATGTTGTCTCGGGTGCGCACTGCCTTGTGGGTAATGTTGAGGCGCAGGGCACGCGCCGGAGAGACTGCTGGCGAGAGAAGAAGAAGAAATAGCTTCCGCGTTTCAAGGCGAGGGTAAATGTTTTTTGTAAGTGAACACTGCTGGCATGTTGAACGTCTGCTTCTGTCGCGCCCCGTGAGAGTAGCGAGGTAACTGCCGCCGGCCACTGCTCGTCCACTCCTTCTCTCGCTCGAGGTACGACATGAGTCTGAACGAGCACTCGCTGCAGGCGCTGTCGTGGAGGAAGCTGTACCTGAGCCGGGCCAAACTGAAGGCTTCCAGTCGGACGTCAGCTCTGCTTTCTGGATTCGCCATGGTAACGCTGACTTTAAACGTCTTCCCACCACTTCTTGTAGATGAGATGAGTCAGATCACACTGTACTGTAGTAACATGTGTATAAAGTTGTGTGTTGCCTGTTCTCTTCCTCTCCAGGTGGCTATGGTGGAGGTGCAGCTGGACAACAGCTACCCATACCCCCCTGCCCTCCTCATTGCCTTCAGTGCCTGCACCACGGTCCTCGTGGCCGTCCACTTGTTCGCGCTCATGGTCAGCACCTGCATTTTGCCCAACATCGAGGCCGTGAGCAACGTCCACAACCTCAACTCCGTGAAGGAGTCCCCGCACGAGCGAATGCACCGGCACATTGAACTGGCGTGGGCCTTTTCCACGGTCATCGGTACTTTGCTCTTCCTGGCCGAGGTGGTTCTGCTCTGCTGGGTCAAATTTTTGCCCATCAAGCCCAACAAGTCCAGCAATAATACAGTTTCATCCGGCGTTGCCGCTGCGATTACATCCACCTCCATCATGGTCCCCTTCGGTTTGGTCTTCATCGTCTTTGCTGTGCATTTCTATCGCTCCTTGGTCAGCCACAAGACGGACAGACAGTTCCAGGAGCTGGAGGAGTTATCCAATCTTACCAGGCTTCAGAATGAGCTGGACAACAGAGGGGACTCTTCCATGTTGCAGTCTCCAAGTTCACATTTCCCATAGATTAGCACAGTGGAATTGTAGAACTCTGACTCCTTGGGATTTCTCTAACCCCCCCCCCCCCCCCCCCCCCCCCCCCCCCCCCCCCCACACACACACACACACACAGGAATGAAGATGTATATCTCTCACTTTACTTGTTGTGAAATTTTACTTGTGAAAAGTTTGACCCACTGTGAACACACAAAATCTGCCATAGTGCATGTAACTTGAAATTGTGACGTCTTAACTGTGATAGTTGCTTGATTTATCTCTTACATTATGGCAGATACATCTGAACAATAACTGGGCATCCTGTCTGTTGCCTGCTGCGTTTATTTATCAGTCAGTCAACACTGAATTTATTAATATACATCACCTTGTTGTGTTTTTTTGAACCACCAGTATTCAAATCCTTCCTTCTTGTTAGCTGTGCACATGATTTATTGTGAAGTTCACCACTTGCATTTATGATGCCTGTTGTTTGCCAAAACTTGAGTATCGACTGAGAATATTTGCTGACATGTTGTAGCACAGGCTGTAGTGCTATAATAAACACTTTTTTACCAAGTGACACTCACAGTTTCTGTGTTAAGAAAATTATTTTTGATTTTGCTCCTTGAAAACATTGTGTATCTGTACAACTTAAATACATCCTTTGACAAATTAAGCACATCTAGAACATATTACATTTGTGAGATTTATTACATCAATTTTTTTAATAGATTATTGACCGTATGATGTATAACCATTGGATGGTGAGTTTTCAGTTATTCTCCTGATTCTTAAAAATTCTGACTCATTACACATACTGCATAATCACATTTTGACTTCTGTGGAACACTTGTTGGTATTACACTCTCCTCTGCTTCATTTTGTTAAAACAGAGCCCTCCACTCATCTCTTATATCCTGAATTAGTATGTTGCTTTCAACATGCGTGCTGTTGTGCTTTTCCATCAGCAAAGGTTCTTCTAACTTGTTTCAAACTGCTGATAAAGCTGAGTCAGCAGTCTGTATTGGAGGAGGTAGAAGTTCAGATGTGGCTGGAGATCCATTTAGAAGTAAAGCAGGATGGGCTGGATGATACTTGTGTACAACAGTAGGAGAAGATGGGGGGATACATAGAGTTTTTTTAAGTGTCCGGATGACAGATAGCCTTTGATCGCTCCTTTTTTGTGTGTCCTTTCTGTGCTGTTCAAAGTTGTCTGGTGTTAGTCCAAGGTATTTGAAACTGTCAACTGTTCCGACTGTCTTCATTTCTCCCACTTGGTAAAGTGGGAGAGGATTCTGTGCTTGTTTTTTGTCAATATATGTGGTGGTGGGGTTGAAAGTTGTTGTGAATCCTCTTGTTGTTGCTCATCAATTCCAATCACAGTGGGCTGACTGGGCTTCCCTTAAAACCAACTCCACATCCAGCAGGTGTATCTTGAAAAAGAAAGATCAGGTTCATGTTAATCCTTAATATTGCACTGGATAAGTGTTTTCCTGTCCAAGATTATTATGTTGTGTCACTTAAGTAAGTGGGTAAGTAAAATCACATAACATTGAATTCAATGTGTGGTTGTTATAGTAGCCACAGTCATAATACCGTACATGTGGAATTGGATACTTTGTCGGTGTTGGTGCTTGATCCCTCCCAAAGTCAGACAGGGTTCCACATTTTGCAGAACCATCCACCCAAAAGCCTTCATAAAGTTGACCCTTGTCAGAATAGTAGAGCTTTCCATGACCGTTCTTCTTGCCTTCTTCCCAGGCGCCTTCATACCAGTTTCCATTTGCTTGGAAAGACAAGGATTCAACGTCACCATCTTTCTCCACTAAATTACAGTCTATCTTTGATAAAAATTCATGTAAAGCAAATTGTTCTTACCAAATCGAATGGTGCCCTGCCCATGACTCTTAGCCCTCATCCATTCTCCCTCGTAGATATCTCCATTCTCATAGTACATTCTTCCCCAGCCACTCCGATTGCCCTCACTCCACTCCCCTTCATAAACTGCAGAGTTATTGTAGAAGTATGTGCCAGAACCCTGAGGGGATAGAAAGTGTTGCAAAACATATCACAGTATACAACATATATAATTACACTTTGCTATCATGTGCATATATGGCTATATATCAGATACGTACATGCTTCTTTCCATTTTTCCACATTCCACTGTACTTCTTTTCATACTCCTTTGTCTCTGGCAGCAGAATGCTGTAGGTACCAAAGCCATCTGGTTTTCCAAATTGCCACTCTCCTTGATAAATGGCACCGGGCTTCTTCCAAACCTGAGTTCCCTTTCCTTGAAAAGATTTAAAGGCATTATATCAATTAACTATAGTGTAATTGACCTATATAATGTACGCCACAACTTCGTTTCTCACCATGCTTCTTGTTGTCCTGCCACTCTCCAGTGTATTCATTTCCATTGACTGAGAAAACTGTGTGCCGCACTGCACGCTTTTGTGACTTAACATCCACCGGTTTTGAGAGTGACTGTTTGATTTGAGATGTTTTAACATATGGCATAGCTGGAGGGAGCCTGACTAAAACATGAGGGGAAAAAAACACGTTAAGACCCAAGAAGCTTTACAGTTTAGCCTATTTTTGCCCCCAATATTTACAATAACATTACAAAAGGAGAAACTCCACATTGCCGGAAATGCAGGAAATGAATGCAGCCAACTGTCTACACAATAAATAATAACATCTTTTTTATTGAGTTCATAAAGACAGTGCTGATGACGTGCTGTAAAAACAAGAAAATATGGTGCAGGAACTCACATGTATCATCAAGTTAAATGAGTTAAGAGCAGGTTTTCTTCAGGGCCATCTCACGGCGATGTGTCCAGGACTGTGTTGTATTCCGCCTCCAGCTGCTTGTAGACACGGAATAAAACCAACAAAACAGGCTCGACCGCGAACAGCGTAGACTTTATTAACTGGAGTCCGGCATGTTGTATCCATAGCAACACAATTGCGCACCGTGATTGGTGCGGTGTACAATTCAATTAATAGTCCTTTTTAAAAAATCTTTGTTAGATGTGTCACGAAGACCCAGCTGATACGTCATTTATTTTTTATTTATTGGTGATACATTTGCATTTGGCATAACTTTATTCTCCGGGTCGATCGTGGTTCATGTAGCCTATACAACAGTTGTCGTGGCAACGGTTTACGCTGTGCGCATGCCCGTTGATGAGACCGTCTGAGTGAGGAAGTTGACGACTGATACCATGACAGAGGAGGAAGAGAGAGGAGGAGATACAGAAGGAAAGTCGACAGAACATGAAGTTGTGGATTGTCTGTCACAAGGTGATATAATGGGTGTCTGATGTGAAACTCATTTCAATGGAGACACATTCATGGGTGTTGATGTTCATTTGTTTGTTGTAGAGACAGACAGACTGCAGGTGATGGAGAGGCGAACTACACTGCATGAACTGTATCTGAAAACTGTGTGTGGAAGAAAAGGAATAGTCCAGTTAACTTATGTTAAGATAGATACATTTAACTGTTTTCCCAACAAATGATTGATGGCTGTGAAGTATTCTGTTTCTACTCAATAACTTACTAAAACTTTTACTAACAACTACTGCTATTTTTAATGTCACAATTCATAATTAATCTGGAAAGTAAACAAGAGTTTTTCAGGTACACATTTTCAATTTTTTCAATCTTTAAAACTTTGACTGAAAATAAGGTGCCAGAGTGCGTAAAAAAAATAAAAATAGAGCTTGTTTATCCAAAAGAATAGTGTGTTTAAATAGTAAGATTATAGTATGATTATTTAACATTTAGCTCTTTTGTTTCTGTGCACAGGATTGGGTGGTGATCATTTCCTGTTTCTGCTCCTAACTCGAGTTTGAAAGAATGGAAGAGGAGCTTAAACCACAAGAGGACATTGAATCAAAAGACATTCACATGATGTAATTCTTGATATGTTTTTGATATATCATGTTGATATATCAAATTTCACGTGCCTTAAAAGGATAAGGACACTTCCATGAGTAGCATCAGAAGGACTAATCTGGATGTTACTAATCTCTGCGCAGGCCTTCTTAATATGATACGAGGGGAAATTCTCATACCTGCCAGTTAACTCTGTTAGAATAGCGACAGCATGAAAGGGATATTGAACGAGATGAAATGTAAACAATTTGACCACATAACTGAAGGACAGGCTTTAAATAGCATCTGACTTTTAACATCATGCTGAGGGTAAACTGTCAATACTGTCCTTCCCTCTCTGTAATCTGAAATGTATAGTTGTACTTTGACCTTCAGGGCGTTTCTTGTTGTTGCTCATCAATTCCAAAAACTGACTGGGGTTCCTTCAATTCCAACTTGAAAAAGAAAGATCATGTTTATGTTAATCAACAATATTGCACTGGATAAGTGTTTTCCTGTCCATGATTATTTTGTTGTGTCATTTAAGTGGTGATAATTGTCTCATTAAATTCAATGTGTGGCTGTTACAGTAGCCAGTCATAATATCGTACCGGTGGAATTGGATACTTTGTCGGTTTTGGTGCTTGATCCCTCCCAAAGTCAGACAGGATCCCACATTTTGCTATTCCATCCGCCCAAAAGCCTTCATAAAGTTGGCCCTGGTCAGAAAAGTAGAATTTTCCATTACCGTTCCTCTTGCCATCTTCCCAGGCGCCTTCATACCAGTTTCCATTTGCTATGAGACAAGATAGAATGTCAAGATTTCAACTTCACCATCTTTCGTTTCAAGTTAAAGTCTATTCTTGATATTTAAAAAATTATGTAAAGCAAGTTGCTCTTACTATATTTAATGAGGCCTTGTCCATGACTCTTATCCCACATCCATTCTCCCTCGTAGATATCTCCATTATCATAGTACATTCTTCCCCAGCCACTCCGATTGCCCTCGCCCCACTCCCCTTCATAAACTGCTGAGTTTTTGTAGAAGTATGTGCCAGAACCCTGAGGGGATAGAAAGTGATGCAAAACATATCACAGAGTACAAGTACACTTTGCTATCATGTGCATATATGGCTATAAATCAGATACATACATGCTTCTTTCCATTTTTCCACATTCCACTGTACTTCTTTTCATACTCCTTTGTCTCTGGCAGCAGAACGCTGTAGGTACCACAGCCATCGGGTTTGCCAAATTTCCACTCTCCTTGATAAATGGCACTGGACTTCTTCCAAACTTGAGTTCCCATTCCTTTGAATAGATGGATAAACATAAACATCCTACTTGTAGTGTAATTCATCGATATGATGAACCACAACCAGGCGTTTACAAATAAAACACAGTCTCTCACCATGCTTCTCGTTGTTTTGCCACGCTCCAGTGTATGTATTCCCTTTGACTGAGTAAACTGTGCTCCGCACTTCCGATTCCTCTGAATTAACATCCATCAGTCTTGTGGGATTAACTGCAAACGATGAATGTACGAGTCATCCAGCTATACCTCTTAATAAGGTGATGTCACAGCAACGCATGTAGATGATAAAAACACACACACACACAAACATGTTAGTCCCATAAAGCTTTGCCTGTTTTACCCCTCAACGTACAATACCATTACAGAGGAAGCTAAACCTCTATACTGCTCTATGCAGCTAATGTGGGAAAACACATTAACTGTTATTTTTATTAATATTATTAAATAATATTGTACAGATCATGAGAATAGTTTTACAAAAACATATTCTTCACGATTCATTAACGAATAATTGTATTATCTTTGTATTTGTTTTAATACAGAGCTGATGAAATGTCCTGCAAAAACAAGAAAATATGGTGCAGGAACTCACATTTAGCATAAAGATAAAATGGGTTAAGGCAGGCTTTCTACAAGGCCATCTAACTCTTGATATTAACCTGAGTAACTAAATGGGGATATCAAACACTTTTCACTTAAAGCAAAGTGAGAGTACCTAAGCGATGTGTCCAGAGGACATAGGATGAATTACTTTGACTCAGTCGTTTTATAAACTCAGGTATACGCAGGGCTTTGATGTCTTTGATTGTGACGTGTCTTTGTTATTCAGGTGTCTTTGGTAATGACATGTCTTCGATACCTTACATTATTAGAAGAGAAGGATAGGGAGTTTATTGTGAATTCACATACCATGCAGGCATATATTGATGGTCACCACAGTTAGGTCCAGATCTACACAGACGCATCAGAGAATTTAGTGAATAAAACTTGACAGAAGTCGCATTTGTTGTTGCAGAATTTCATCTCAAACAAGGGGGAAAGGACCAATAACGAATCATCAGTTTACACATTAGAAATGCTTGCAACATTGTTAGCCGTGCAGTGGGTAGAGGATATGAGACCATTGAGAGCAATCATCTGATCAGACTCAAGCTCATCATTAGCCAGTTTAAAGCACAATGATTCCAACAGCGGACCAGACATTTTGATAAAAGTTCAACATGCATTATACATTATTCAAATGATGTGTCTGACAGTCATTTTGTTACGGGCACCACCAGCACATATTGATACATAAGGAAATGAAATGGCAGATAAGTTTGCAAAAAAGGCCACAGAATAATCACATTGATTTAGCAAGACAGAAACCAAGAGTATTATTAAACAGATTGAAGAAAAAGTGGCAACAGCAATGGGAGAATGAAAAGAGAGGACAAAGGTTTTATAGAGTTCAAAAGGAAAGTTGGAGAAATGAGGTGTGCAGAAAGGAACAGGAGACAATGCTATCAACACTTGGGTTTGGACACACCGGAACTAACAGTACACTATTCAAAATAGGTAAACATGAAGAAACAAGAAGAAACAATAGAGCACCGTCAGAAATATGACGCAGAAAGAAGGCCTCTGATTTAAAACCTCCCAAAGATAAAATAATCTACATATTACACAAAAGAACTAAAACGAAGGCTATCAAGTCATATTTCAGTATCTTAGACAAACTAATGTAATTAAGAAGATATGAGTGGTTTTTTGTGGGGGGGGGGGGGGGGGGTTTGTGAATAATAGTGATGCTGTTCCACACTCCACCAGTTGGTGGCGGTAATGCGCCAATGTGTTGTTTGCCAACCGCCAAAAAAAAAAAAAAGAAGAGCGGTCGGTCTTGAGGAGCTCTCCTCCTTCGATGCTTCAGATCAGCTGCTGGAATCGCAATGTCCAAACCGAAGTTCCAGACGGAGTGGGAGGAAATCGACGAGGAATATCAACAACTGCAGGTGACAGAAAGGACCGCGAACGAGCACGTCGTCCCGGGCAGAGTCGTTAGCTGTAGTGTGTCGTGGACTGGCAGTGACAGCAGACACTGGCGGGCTGCGTTAGTTTGGCTGCATCTTTCCCACTCGCCATCCATTCTTATGATGAGCCTCGAACGCAGCATCGAGCCCATAAACAGCGGTATTGTTATGGAAATCTTCGGTATGGATGATACTTCTCTCTTCTTTCTTTTTTTTGAAGATGCTAACGTTAGCAGGAGGTTGCTAGTGTGTTAGTATGCGGCGGAGAAGCAGCTACAGTAAGTTAGCTAACCACACACACACTGCAGCGCTGTACGACTGGTTGTTGTAAATCACTGCCACTAAAAGTCACTTACAGGTCCGTGAACTGCACGTGGCCGTTACTGTTGCTTCTGCTCGGGTGAAGGATTTCCTAGTTCCCACTTCCCAGGCATCATTACCACGCTAGCTCGTCTTAGCTAGCTGGCTAAACGTGAACACAACACAATACAGACAGGAGAGGATGAGGCAGGTGTAGCATTAACTTTGAGCTACAAAAGGCGTCATGTGGTCTGTGGGGCCGCCTCGTCCTCTCTCTCTCTCTCTCTCTCTCTCTCGTCAAGCATCAGACAGATAATAAAAGAAATGTGGAGCTGCTCCACAGGGAAACATGATGAAAGTGACTTGTCAGATGTCCTGGGAAATTCACCCCCCCCCAGTGAAGATCACATGTGTTGGAGAATAACTGATGCCAGATATTCCACCTGCACAACAACAGTCTCTCTCAATTCATAGTCAGCTGCACGCTTCCATTGTATTATTGTTATTGTATATCTTTACAGTTGTGTCTTTTCAGGGTTCAAGTCCCAAATCTCTGGTGTCAGTGTGTTTGAAGTGATTCCAACCTTTTGTTTGATTGACCTTAGGTGAACCTCTTGAGCGGTTACGTCCCTTTTCAGTTGACCGTGTGCACGTTGACATTGCTGCTGAGGGGGACAAACACGTGACCATGTGATTTACCTACATTGCGAACACATTGGTGATCACGGTGGGATTATCTGTCAGTTTGCTTTTCGATCTGAAAGGTCAGGATCTCTTTCTGCGTTTCTCAAGTGTTCCAACCTGAAAGCAGATTGCAGCTCGTGTAGTTTAGGTCCATAGCCGCCGAGAAACATTCTCCGGTGTTCCAAGTTTCTTTTTAATTTAGTGCATGAGCCAGTATTGTTTTATTTTTAGGAGCTACACATCACATAAAGTGCAGTTTCTACTGAAAGACGCAGTTGACAAAACACCTTTTGTTTAGGCCACTTCCTCCCATTGAAGTGTTTGAATGAAACATTGATAGGTCTTAGATTCTTCCCGGTCCCGCTCTGCGTGATCCAATCCAAATCTTTCTAGAGTCAAGGTGTGACAGTAAGTGTTGGAAGTACTGTAAAGTCAACAACTCCAAGGCTCCTGTGGGGAAAAAATGGGGAACCGGTGGTCTTGTCTTCCAGCGTAAGAGCATGCAAACAGGGATTGATGTGTCACCACCACATAAGAGGCTCGGACTGTTTGTATTGAGACAAAAGGGTGAAACAAGATTTCACAACGTGAAGCATTTCTCCATCCTCGCTGAATAGACACACTGTTCGCCGAGAGCTTGTCAGCGCTGTCCATTGAGAATGTTTAGAAACGCTCTGCAAAGATTTTTTTTGTGAGATGAGGACACATTTTCACTCTTTAAATTTAGTATTTTAAGTAAATTATGACCAAAAACTCTTCTATATTGATTGTACTCATCCTTTAACATTACTTTTGACATTTTGTTATGCGAGCTGATCAACGTTCCAACACTTACAGCTTTTAATTTAATTTACTTTGTGCATTTGTTTGATCCCCAGGAAACTCACAAGATATACAGACAAAAACTCGAGGAGCTCACCAATCTTCAGTCAACATGCAGCAGCGCCATCAGCAAACAGAGAAAATGCCTAAAAGACCTGAGGCACAGTTTGACCAGGTATGTTATCTCTCTATCAGCAATGCAGGACACCACATGTTCTTTTTGTTCTTGTGTTTTTTTTGGCTGACATACCACAGTCTGGGCGGCGCGGTAGTGGGGTGTGTGAGCCACTGTCTCTTCACAGCAAGAAGGTTGTTGGTTTGAATCCAAGTTCAGACCAACCCACCATCCAGTGGAGTGGATTTAGTAACTATTTAGAAGGTAGAAGTGAGTATGAAAGACGATATTTTATCAACACACAAGAAAGTGATTGTGCAACAAGGGGAGGAAACAGTTTATGATCCATGAATATTAATGGAAGGATATTTTTTTTTCTCTTTTCAAATAATTTTATTTTTTAATTATCTCTCAATTCGACAAGTGTATCATTCATAGAGAACGTCAGAGCCGTGAAACTGTTTGAAACAAGGTGCCCGAGCGAATCAGGTCAGCAGAGTCAGTGACCTCCTTTTAATCTCTTGTTCATATCAAAGAGCTTTTCATTCATTATATTGACAGCCCATATTACTTGATGCTAATAGGTCTCTTTGGATTTAATTTTCATTATTTGCTGCCGATTTTGCTGATGATTCTGTAATTTGGTTTTGTTTGTACTACAGTGAAAAAATACTGTAAATTATTTAAACTCGGTTGCCTTGAATGCCCCGCTTGTTTCCATTTGCTGCTGTGTGACGCAACTCGTAACATGGGTTTGGAGAAATAAAGATTATTATTATTATTATTATCATACTGAATCTTATCACGTGGAGGCTTACGATGTTCTTCCTCTTCATGATTACTTTTCCCCTTACTTTGCCTTTTCTTTACAGAGGTGCAAAAACATGTGACGAGAAAGACCTGGAACTGATAACGGACATCAGAACGCAAATCAAAGAGAAAGAGAATTTCTTCTTTGATATGGAAGCTTATTTGCCAAAGAGGAACGGGTCAGAACTTTTTCCATGTCGCCAGTTCATCACAGACACTGACCCTTATTTCTCAAATGTATTTTTATAATCATGTTGGGTTCTTTTGCTTCCTGTCTTTCCAGGCTGTACCTGAATTTGGTCCTGGGCAATGTGAACGTAACGCTTCTCAGCAACCAGGCAAAGTAAGAGAAGCATTGAGGGACAGCCTGAAAAAAGACAGGTTAAGATTCTGGATTTGTGTATAATTGTTGTCCGCTGCTCACTTCTCACCTCTCGTCATCTGTTTATTCACATAGATTTGCCTACAAAGACGAGTATGAGAAGTTCAAGCTTTACATGACAATAATCCTGATGTTTGGAGCCATAACCTGCCTCTTCTTTCTCAACTGTCGGTGAGTAGTTGAATAAATTAATGTTGTCGATGCTGCCACTTATCCAAGAGTGGCTCACCATTTAATATTACCTCTGTTTTGTTTAGTGTCACTGATGAAATCTTCAACTTTTTGCTGGTGTGGTACTACTGCACATTGACCATAAGGGAAAGCATCCTCATGAGCAATGGCTCCAGGTGAGTTGTGACATCCAACCAGACTGACTGCAGCTGAAACCGAGTTCTTGTTCTTGTTTATTTATACTGAAAGTGAGATTGCTGCAGTGTTTGCAGAATTCCCGAGGTTTACAGTTCTAGCGTTTTTTCTTCTTTCTTTTCTCCGTCTCCTCACAAACTCTGCGCGGTGTCCAGGATCAAGGGCTGGTGGGTGTCTCACCATTATGTGTCCACCTTTCTGTCGGGTGTAATGCTTACCTGGTGAGTTTTTGCCATTGCATTGTTTGAACTGCACATGTAGATATTAGTGGCTACCATGAACGTGTTCATATAATTTTTCCTTGTGACTATTCAACAGGCCAGAGGGGCCCATGTATCAGATGTTCAGAAGCCAGTTTCTTGCTTTCTCCATCTATCAGAGTAAGAACTTTGAATCCGTTTGCGAGATATGGGACAAAATTAGCAGATGGTACACTACTTTGTATTTATGTGGGCTTACTGAGGCTTGTGTGACAAAGGGTAATGTGGATTTTAGGTAACAAGGGTTTCATCATAAGGTTCAGACGCCGGCTGTAGAAGGAGAACTGTTGTTACAGTTGCGTCCTTGTCATCTGATACAAACTTTATTTGCTATTCAGCTAAATGAAAACCTGAATGTGGGACTGCAACTTTGTTTTCATTATCAGGTGATCAGCCAGGTATTTATAGAATAGAGAAGTGAAGTCACATCGCACTGGTGGTTACGCTTCAGTACATCACATGTGGACTCATAATGTGACAGCTGATGTGATGAGGCTTTCTGGTCATGGTTTTGGGTGTTGAGACGTCACCAGATCACAAATTCAGCCTAAACTGAGAACGTGAGGCTCTTTGTTGTTTTGTTTTTTTAGGACATAATGAAACCTTTTCTGTGTGTAAAGCTTCACATCACAGTCTACTGTTTACTTTTTGTTTTTGACTGTTTCTGGGGGACGGTAACTTTGTTTTGATGATAATGATGAAGACACACATAAAATAGATGATCTGAGATCTTCTCATGTCGACTGTGCTGTAAATCTGTGAATCCATTTGTCCTCCAGGCTTCGTTCAGTTCCTGCAGTATTACTACCAGAGCGGCTGCTTGTACCGGCTGCGAGCACTGGGAGAGAGGAATCAGCTGGACCTCACAGTGGGTGAGTTGTGGGCTATTTTCGGCGGTAGTCATTTCCATCACTTGAACTCTTGAGCCTTCTGGAACACTATGTCTGAGGGGGAAATAAAATAGGGTAAAGGTGAGAGATGGTGGCGACAGTTGCCAACACCAGTGTGCTGCCACACAAAAGATGTCACGGTAACTGCAGCGAGGCCTCGAACTAAGAGGGCACAGGGATCATCTGAGTCATAATGGTCCAAGGTCACTTGTTACAGTGTTCTGTCTCTGCAGAGGGATTTCAGTCCTGGATGTGGAGAGGCCTCACTTTTCTTTTGCCATTCCTCTTTTTTGGTCATGTAAGTAAAAAACCAAAACTCTTTTCTTTCTAATTTTTGTTTAAAATCACACTTCAGCTTTTATCGCCTTATTCCAGTCATTTTTAAACCAGGAGGTAATTATCTAAGGTCATGTAAGCTTGATGTGAATTTATATGTCGGTATATCCTATTTTTGATGTGATTTCTAATGGCTCAGGGAAATTAAATGGTCTTGCGTCTATTTTACACCTGTAGCTGTTTCTGGTCAGGATGTACTAGTTTTAAGATCACGTAGTTCAACAAACATTTTTTTCAAATAGACTCACTGTACCAGCCGAGGAGAAAGGTGTGGATCAAATGAAAATTGGCTTGTGCAAGAAGCGTTATGAAAGATGATGTGTCCTCTTCCTTTGCAGTTTTGGCAGCTTTACAACTCAGTGACCCTGTTTCGCTTGGCATTACATGAGGACTGTAAGGAGTGGCAGGTAAGGATCCCATCGGCACATCCACTGCCATCCAATGTCTAGAATAGAATACGTTTCTGTATCCGAGCAATGTCCACATAAGCACATTTGGGACTTATAGTGGACACTGGGGATTTCGTCTGTTCTTTTTTTATGGCATTTTATCTCCCCCTGCTTCAACTTGTCCTTGCCCCGCAACATATCAAAATACAGCTATAAAAATGCATGTCATCATTTGTCTTGAAATTAAACTTTCCTCTTTTTTCCCCTTTTTGTTCTCTTTCAGGTATTTATGCTGGCGCTGACATTTCTCGTCCTGTTCCTGGGAAATTTTCTCACCACGGTTAAAGTCGTCCACCAAAAAGTTCAGAAAAACCAGGAAAATGTGCAAAAAAATGACTGAGACATTGCGCTCCACAAGACACCTCATATCCTTCCAACGGCCAGTAATTTTTGAAGTAACGCACACAATCGGTAGTGAGACTGAAGCTCTTGGTCGATTAAAGTGGCGGCGGCCCGCCAGAGTGTCTGGGGAACCGGCTCTTTCTTTCCAATGACTTGTTGTTTATGTCGCTGCTCAGGCGGTCTCAACACAAAGCGTTGTTCACCTTTTTCTATAGAGGAACAGGCTTGTTGCTATATATCCTGTGCATATGAAGTGGGTGGAAGAGTGTATTTTTATTTGGGTGTTTGTGTCAGTGCATGAATGAGAGCCTTTGTTCAAATTGTATGCAACACGTGAAAGGAGGTAGGTAGCATCAGTAGGACAGATGTGTGACAAATTAAAGGATAAATAATGTGTTTAAGAAAGGTGTTGGGCAAACCCAGAACAGCTTCAGTGTGGCTTGGCATTGGTTCTCTGAAATCTCCTGGACGGATGAAACACCATTCCTCCTAACCATATTCCTTCATGATGGTTCTGGAGAGAGCTGCTCAAAATCCCCCCTAGGTGTTCAACTGGGTTGAGATCTGGTGACTGCAAAGGCCATAGCATCATTTTCATACTCAAATCGTTCAGTGGATCTTTCGTGACGTGGGGGAGGGGGGGCATTGCCATCCTATTTCTCAACTCCTTTTCCCGGTTTCGCCTTAAATTTGTCACCCGTCTGTAAATTGCCTTTTTGAAGACTTAACGTCTGTCATGCACATACTTCATACTTCTGTGAAGTAGTAAGAGTCAAACTGTCCCTGGCACCAACAAATGTGGACATGTTCAATTTGGCACTGCGCTTCATTTGTGGAATTTCCTAACTTTTGTTATGTATGGTTCTCAACTGCCCATTGTCTATTTCACTGCAACGTTTTTTTACCAAACAGGTTCAAATTTTTTTTAAAAACTACACAAAAACTGATACTTGACCATCAGGTAACCTAAGTTACCTTAATTTTCTTTTCTTTTTTGTGTCTGGAGTCAGTGGATTTTTGTAGTTGTCATTCTTCCCTAGAGCGAGTCAGGACGACAAGGGATTGCAACACTTTTTTTCCCTTAAGGCATTGTTGCAAAAGTTGCCTCAACTTGATTTTCTGGCTAAGTCACGCACATAAAGACGTCCTGTCACTCAAAATAACAGGGACGTTTTCTTGTGAACTCTTTCCCTAGCAGTTACACCTTTATGTTCTCAATAGTATTACGCTAACAGATTGTAATATGTACATAGGTTTATTATGTTCCACTAATGGTCTAAATTTTCACCTAGAGGAAAAGCTTCTTTTTTTTTCACAGAGCACTACATTTGGAAGAAATGTTCACGTTCAGAGTAACACTTGAAATCCACGTGCAGTTTTTTGGATTTGTCATTTCTGTGCTGCTATGGTTCCCGTTTTGTTCTGTGATGTTGCAGAAATGTTTTCTGATCAAACGCTGCTATTTGCACTGGTACTGTACAATACATGATGACTAATGTGCTGAATTTTTTTCCCCTCATTTCAATTAACAAACTAAATTAAATATTTATGATAATTACATCTATGGCCGGTTCTGGGGCTTTTGCGCTCCTGCACAGTAGTTTTTGTCAGGTTCACATTTCATTTTTGTTTTTCAGGGGGTTGGGTGGGTTCAAGTGATCAGCTGTAGTGGTGTCAGGGTCTCTGTTGCCTTATTCTCCCTCCAGCCCGTCACAGAAGGAAAAAAAACCTGCTCTTCTGTTTTGAAAATCCAAAGATGGTGGCAACACATTTGTCTTTTTTTTCCCACCCTCCACAACACAGTCATACTCCTGAATCGAATCAACATATTTTTTTGTGTCACTTTTATTGAATTTAATAGAAAATGGAAGCATGTTAAGTTACAGACCAAAATGTTACATGTAACGCGTGAGCTGCCAGGATGCACAAAACAATAAAGACTTCCATGTTTTTAACGATGTAGCTGATGATAAACGATGTACTTCATCAATCCTCTCAAGACTAACTGGTGCCTGAATATGATCAGTAACAAGAGACGGTTGACAATTTCTGTGTATGTTGTTGTAGAGACAAATTAAATGCCTAATTTGAAAAACAAAAGCAGCAATTTTCTGTGTTCCAGTTGCTCCTGATTCAACACCCTGGTGAATATCTGAGACATACAGTAACTATTCATTTGAATGTTGCATTTGCAGAGAAATTCTTTGACGCTTTCTCCAACACTAGTGGGCGCTGTTGGTAAAGATTAGAGCTGTGCTTCATTTGACAAGGCTTCAAAACTAATTTTAGCCCAGTGGTTTCTTCTTAACTAACCCTGTTCTTCCCCCTCAAGACTTAAAGCTTCAGTACCATTTTCAGTGACATTTTTAAAACAATATTTTATCAGGTTTCTTTTCCACCAGCAGATTTTAAACCACATTCGAAACTTATCTTCGAAATATCCAATTAGACTAGAAAAGAGCTAACTGTACTAATTCCTCCAATAAATATACTTTTTAATAAAACACTGCTTTCCAAGCAGTACAATGTTTTGCATTAGAGAAAATGATTAAAAAAATAAATCCTTAAACAAAAATTAGAAAAATACATTGACCAAAGGCATTTCAAGTTAGCCCTTTCAAATATCTCCATCCTGCATCTTCTTGCAAAATTGTCTTTCCTGTTGCGTCATTATCATTTGACGGTAAAGGGAGACAGTCATGATTCAGTGGGGCCCACGCATGCAGGGACGTGTCTGAATGTCCGGCCGCTCTGAATATGACACACCTTGGCACTCACCTGCATAGTGGGGTCCTCAAGCCTCCATCCTTGACTTTGACTTCAAAAAACCACACATTTCTTCTTCCTCCTACAGTGCCTTTGTTTTCGACCAAAGGCCAAAGCCGTCTTGGCGGCCTCTCTGAAAATGTCCTCTACGTGCTCCTGGTACTTGGCCGAACACTCGAGGTACAGCTCTGCGTTCATCTGCTGCCCAGTCTCCTCACCCTGAATCCAAACACCAACCCAACATTAACACGTGTGACTGTGATGTAAAGGTAATCAATACAATTACAGTAACCTTAAAATCAAAGGCCTGTTTTATAGATAAGCAAATGTCTGCAAACGTCTTCTCTCTTTACCTGTGTGTACGTGATGGGAGCCAGATCCAAGGCCCTCAGTTTTCTTGCACACTCCTTATCCTGCCTGAGGTCAGTCTTGCAGCCAATCAGGATGACCGGTTTGTCCGGACAGAAATGCTTCACCTCTGGGTACCACTGAATTTACAAAAAACACATTAAATGTCTCACACACCGGTTCAATATACAATGCTGTATATGTCAACTCTTTGTAACATAAGGATCACGTTCTCTGAACCCATTTCTCACACTGTTTGTAAGTTGCATGCACGGGGTCAATGTCCAAGACTGTATGAGTTAATCATAGCTCAAAGAATGCAGCTGACAAACTAGACTCCAACAATCATTTACAAACTGACTTTGAACAGCAAACCTGAAACTCCTGTTGAACGGTGACATTCTCGTTCCTGTTTGCCTGTATGCCGAACTCGACATGTTACTGCTCTGTAGAAATCTTTACCTTTATCAGGACGTTCTCAAAGCTGGTTGGGTTCGTCACGTCGAAGCAAACCAGAATCAGATTGGCCTCTTGGTAAGAGAGTGGCCGTAGTCTGTCATAGTCCTCCTGTCCTAGAAACAGGAAGGTGCGACCTATGTGTTAGCTGTTTAGTCAGAGTTTATGGGTGTAAATTATTGGCAGTTTTTAAGTGGTCTGTTTTGTATGCAACAATCTGAACATCCCCACGCAACATGTTTCAAAGTCTGAATAGATGAATGAAACCACATCCTGGCTTCAGCTTCCTGTTCCACTGATGTAAGGCGCCCTGTTGCAGTTTTACAAAAGATAAGTTGTCAAGACACTCTGTCACTGGGTTTCCTGAAATTGAAATTACTTTTAAAAGTTCCGTTCACATAGGAAACTCATGTTTTATGTCCCACAGAGATAAAACAGGTTGTGAAATTGGTGAAAGTTAATGTTTAAGTTGCAGTTTAAAATCCACCCTGTTGCCAAATGAACACCTCAGCTTACCACAAATAAAAAATGACACTGTTTTCTGAAACTGTATGTGCCAAATATGAACACACTTTTTTTCTACAGAAACCTTTGGTGTTTCATTTTGCTTCCACCCAAATAACTACAGGAACTCGGAATGGCAGCCTGACTTGTGTTTACATGTTCTCTCGGTGCAGTCATCTCCACGGCAGCTCGCGAGAACGCTGTCAGTTCCTGAAAGATGATTTAGATGATGCTCTGACGTTAACCACGACCTTTACCACTTCCCCCTGTGTCGCTCGGTGCGAGAACAACGAGATAAAGACAAACCGCACAGTGCTGAGGATGTCTGAACTAATGTCTGAAAAGATAAAAAACACGATAAAATAATTCCTCCCCCAGGGGCAGTAACATCAGCTTTGACCTCTGAGTCAGTATGTGTGCTCTTTATGTGCACAATGTTTCTTCTCCACCCGGTTGACACGGTGTGCGGTTCAACAGGCTCCAAACCCCCGGTCTTTTCACATTATGTAAAACGTTCTGATCCGTGGATGTTGAACACGGAGCTGATTTGTAATCAAGAGGCTTACCTGCTGTGTCATATAGCTTGAGTTTTATCTCTTTTCCTCCGAGAGAGATAGTGGTGACATATTTTTCAAACACTGATGGCGCATATTTCTGTTTTTGAGACAAGAGAAAGATGACATTTTTTTTGCGGTAAAGCTTTAAATTGACTTATTCTTTTATCTGTCAAACAACATTACATTTTTTCATTAGTTTACCCTTAAACACATGGAAATTTAGCTCATTTTTGAAGAGTAATTATTAAATTAGGTTTGAAAAGGGTCTGATCAGTTCAAATTTTAAACGTTATTAGTCTTTCACAGCTCCTCTTACCTCTGGAAAATCTCCTTTCGCATAAACCAGCAGAAGAGATGTTTTCCCGCAGCCTCCATCTCCGACAATCACAATTTTGAGCTCCTCTCCCTGTTTTGCGATACCTTTACCAGTCCCAGGACCGTTTTGTGTCATTTCGACCTCCACACAGTCAAACAGGTGCCAGGCAGGACGGGGCTGAAGAGACTCCCTCCAAATTTAAGTTAAATACATGACAACGCCTGGTGAATCTATATTTTGAGAGGCTGAGGTGGTTTGCAGGCAGTGTCATGATAGAGGAACAGAAGCGCCTCATCTTTTACCAGGCACAGCTCGCTCTGTTCACCACTTCCTGTTCCTGTCACATCGAAGCTCTTTCCAGTTGACCCCCCACAGACTCGTCTCCTGTCCTGTTACCCGTCTGCTCACTGAAGCAGCATCTCTGGGTATGAATAATGCAGCAGCGGCTAAGCTGCACATGTGATGCATCTGAGTCTGGCTGCTCCTACTTCCTCTAATGAATGTGCTGTCCCTTTTTCAACGCTATGGGGTGGGTTTACGCGCTCCGGAGTCCTGCCGCCGTCCACAGAAGTGTGCATGTGTGATAACACGACAAATGTTCCTTAATGCTGAGGATAGGTCAGCAGGTTTTGTTGTCAGGGAAAGTAATCGCAGTAAGTATCTTAAGATTCTTAACTGTGAAGTCACGTGTGGCCTAGAGAGATGCTCTGGTGACAGTGAATGGGTTCACTCACCAACACAATACAGGTAAAACCAGTGCAGGTCAAATGAAGATGAAGCACAAAATGATAACGTGACCCTTAATAAACCAGCTGCCTCACTTCTTTCAGAATCATTATACTGTATATGCAATACTGTATATGCATTTTGCCTGAACCTTTTCATTTTTATACATGGATCTTTATGGAAAACTCCTTTAAACATGACCCCATTACATATCATCTTGTTATAATATAGAATGATGGAGAGATTATATAATTATATTGTACAGAAGTATATAATTATAGAATTTCAGCTGATTGAATGTATACCTCTGAAAACATTATCTGGCAATGTTGTTATTCGATTAGATACAGATAACGGTGTGTTACAGATAACTGAGGTTCCATTTGTGTGATTAATTTGAATCCTCAGGGGAAGTTAAGAGGAAGATGTCATACGTCCATGTTCAGTCTGTTCGGCCCAACACGGTGGTGACATCACAGGTTGGGGCGTCAGACTACCCTATAGACTACAAACTACTCTCTCTCTCTCTCTCTCTCGTATCAGCGTGTGACGTACGGCATCTTATCAAGGAGAGATGAGCAAAATACAGTAACCGGGTCTGAGATAACATTCAGACTGGATGTGAATTAACATTACACTGCAACACGGTGTTTTTTAGAGGGGAACTAACCACTACCTTAGGGTGAGACGAATGATAACATGACACTAAATTAGATATCCCTTCGACACAGCGTCAGTTCTCTAATCCGGCATGAATGTTTCAAATCAGGGTTAGATCGTGTGCGGCTCAAACCCAACATCCAGGGTGATCTTATTAATTCTTGCCTTGGAGTTAACATTGGTTATCAAATTACCTGGATGCCCGGGAATTCTTTTTAACACTACATTATATGCAGTAAAGAACATTTTAATCTTAGGTTGGGAATTGTTTTAGCTATGCTAACAACCATATGGTGTCAGGAGGAGAGAGCAGATCATAGACATTGAACCAGCATAATCACGGGACACAAAAATGGTTGGAATATTATTTTCTCATGTCATTGAGGCAAACGCAAGCAGACTGGGCTACTGAGTCAAATTTAAAGGTTACATTTCAGCGGTCACTGGTAGGGCGTGTAGAGCAAACTGTCTCTTTAAGAGGATAAGATGACACTGCCCTTTGCCTATTTTAAGAAGACACACAGTCTGAAAAGTATTTATGCCTCAAAACACATGCACACACACACACACACACACAGTAGCAAGTGAATCAGAATTTTACCTCCTCCAGCCGTGTGGTCCTGCAGCAGGAACTATATGTCCACTGTGTTTTAGTGTGGTGTGCTTTCAATATGTCATGAAATACTGTTATAGACTAGGTCTAAAATCCATTTTAGAATGTTCATCCCCAAAAATACAACAATCTACTTCAGTTTCCACAACAACAAAAACATAAAGATGAGTGTATAGTCTATTTATTCAAACACCTTAAAACAGACAGACAGAGTGAGAGTATTGCCAAGTAAGAGACTAAGACACAAACCATACTGTGGAAAATTACACTAACATGCGAATATTTAAGAACTGGAAGAAATAATCAAATATACAGTACCACCAATCTGCATGGAACATCCTTGTGCCCATAAATATTTAAAAAAGAAACCCTAACGCACAAAGCGCCGAGGATACCTGCTTTGAATCAGAGAACAATCCATCAGAATAAAAGGCTGGTCATACAAAGAAAGACAGAGAACATGCATTGTCTGCCTGGCTGGTTTTCTGACTGCAGAGAAATAGCCACACACCGTTCTCATGTGCCCCATATGCTTTCACAGTACGTATTTCGCAGCAGAGGCTATGAAAAATCCCTGTATAATAATAATAGTAATTGCCTAATTTAAAAAAAAAAAGAGTGCTTGGTTGACTCACTGGCAGCCTGAGATATGAATAACTCTATAAAGGACTATAAAGGATATTAAAGTGTCCTGTAGGTGTACAAAATGTCCATACATGTAAAAGCCCCCCACCCTTTTTCAAATAATAAACAAAGAACAATTGTCAAAAAATTGTTGTTCGCCTTGCAGAGAGAGACAGCTGTCCTGCTGAAGAGAGGCCAATCCTCTGTGTGGAATATTCCAGTCTGTCAGCAGCGCGCAAAACTGAGTGGCGCAACCCACCGGGGAGGAGTTTTTTTTTCTTTTTTTCTCCTCTCAAACCAAGGCCTATAAATAACCCCAGTATGGCATTCGAACAGAAAGCCCCTAACTATAATGTTAAATGGTCACTTTTGTAACACAAACCAAATCTTGACAAATTGGTCGCCATCGCACCGGGACAAAAAAACAAATACACGCGCATTTGGAGTGAGGGAGTACTGAAGGTTCGAGAGAGAGAGAGGGGGGGGGGGGGGTTGTAGCCTCGTGACCTGCAAATGGAGGAATGCGCGCACTTGGCAGCCGGTGCCTGGGAGAGGAGAACAGGACAAACAGGCCTCGACTTAACACCGAAGGCTTTCTGTGTGTCCTCTGAACGCACAGCAGAGTGCGTAAAACAGGCACCATGTAGTGTCTGGAGACCCTTTTACGCACGCTAATTAAAAAAAAAAGATATTCTCCTCTCTCCTCCATGTTCAGCTCCTTCTACGAAAAAAACCCGGAGGTATCGCATCTTGTTTGTCATAACTGGCCTTCAACTCAATAAAAAAAACAAAAAAAAAACACGATGGTGCACCCGGTCTTTGTCTGGATCCGGAGAGAGCAGGCGCGGGAGACCGGATCAGCCCCCCGGTGATTATTCTCACCTAGATACAAATCTACAGGGCTGCTGCGGCGGCGGCGGATTCCTGTTGACCTTATATGGCAGTGTGGGGGAGCTGCACCACGCTCCGGCTCTCATGGCAACCGTCCAGAGCGCTCGGATTACTGCTTCACGAGGGCGAGTCAGCAGCCCGCCAACCGACGAGCCTGCGCGCGCTTGGCGACGCTTCCTCCCTCACTTTCGACTGCTTCTTCTTTTCTTTTTTTTAATACTAATTTGTCAAAAACATCCACCATTACGATGGGGGGGGGGGGGAAATCACTCATGTGTAGGTTGGTGCTTTTGAGAATCGCCGAGAAACGTCCCTCAGCGACAGGCTCTGTCTCTCTCCCCCCACCGAGCCTCACCCAGTTATGGCGCAGGCACATTTCACAGCACAGTGCTCTCCTTTGTCTGTGAAGAAGCCATTTTGAGACAGAGAACAGGCAGAGAAACCATTTGAACAAGTAGCCTACGTGCCAATTTTCAGGGTGTCTTCGAAACAAATGGAAGCAGTGAAATAGTACAAGATTTCTCCCCCTAAGATTCCTTTTGCTCGTTTTAAGACGTGGATTACATGGTTTGAATACTAACTGTAAGTCTACAACATCAATCAAATAAATACTGTTTACAGCTTTTTTCAAAAAAGAAAGTTTTGATGATAACGTTTGAATCAACATTTAATATCCTTTGTGTTGTCTTGTCCTCCATGAGAATATACTTACACGTAGACACAGAAGACGAGAAACATTTCAGTGAAATAGCTCAAAATCCATTACCTCTCAAGAACAACATTTCCTTGTGGTTTTGAACTGATGCAGCTCAGTTAAGAAATGTCGAAATGGAGGAGGTTATACTTGACTGGAATCCTGTCTTCAAGGAGAGAGAGCGTGTGTGTGAGAGAGAGAGACGAGATGGTTTGCATATTGCCCACACAGATGATGCTTGAAGATGCATATTCGCTGGCAGAGGCAACTGGTTTAGAAAAGAAAAAAGAGTTTTTCAAAGAGCTCTATCTGTCGTGCTAATGGATTCCTTCCTTCACAGGAGACGCTCTCTCGCCCCTTATCAATGCCAATATTAGAGGATCCGAAGATGGAGCTGAAAACATTCCTACCCCTGCGTTTAGGCCTGTTCACTGCATTTCACCCAAGTGCTGAGGTAAATATCTTCACCATGAGAGTTTTCCCTCCATCTGTTTCCTCCTACGTTTGACAGTCCTTTTTTTTTTTTTTTTTTTTTTTTTTTTTTAACTCTACTGTACTGTAAAAATAAAATTAAAATAAAGGCTACCTGACTGCTGGGCTTTAGAAATGCAGATATACCCTTGAAGCAAGGTCAACACGTCGTTTACAGTCTGGACGCATTTGGTCCATAAAAGCCAATTGGGACAGCACGAGTCCTAACCGTGTTTGCGGTTGTCTCCACGGTTGTAGGGTGGGTGCAGCACGAATCACCAGGGTAATAAGCGTTGCTGTCTTAAGAGGAAAGTGTCTGAAGTCATTAATCAAAGCAGAGGGAGATCAGTCAACAGTCAAAAATCGCAGGCAGCACAATAAACTAGTTTGTAAAAAAAAAAAGAGAAAAAAAGGAGGGGGTGGTTAGTTATGCATGGCCTGCTTTGTAATATTTGAAAGGCAAAGGTATATAAATTGTAGGCTGTATATTTATATGCCAGCACACCAGTGAACATATTGAATTAAGCCATCTGTTAAAAAAAATGCCACCATTTCTGTGCTCAAATTGATGATAAGCTCAGTGGATAGATTGACAGAAAATACCTTTAATACAATAACACAGTAACTGCATGCCTCACATTTTACATTACTAGATCATCAAAAACTGTTAAAAGTATTATAAAAGAGTTGAACTTACTCATTGCTACCCATATCCTAAAAGGCCACAAGTGCAATGCCAGCAATCAGCCATTACACCTTTTGTCACTTTAAGACTGTGTTTTTTCCTCTCTCTCCTCTCTCTAATCTCCCAAAACCATAAAGCTGTTTATTCACAACATTTTGGTTTTCTTTTCACTTCAGAAATATAAACACTGTTGTATGGGTGTGCCATGGCCTAGTTAAGACAAAGATGGATTCCAGGCAAGAGGAAAAAAGGCTCAAAATGTCACAGGCTATTACATCCAGTACATTCTCTTCCTTCTTCTCAATCCTTTAAAAGGAGGAATCATAGTTTTATCATAGTCCGTGAGAGATGAGGAAATCAAGTGTAAGATCCCTTTTTGGAACAAAGGAAACCCCATATAGGCCATTGAGTCCTGTATTTGTTTGTTAGGAAAATGGCTGCCGAGCGCGCTCGGCCCCCTCTCTCTGCTCTCTGTTGAAGGACTCGTGAGCCGTGCCTCTAATAGCAGACTGCTCCTCTGCTGCTGCGCTCTGATTGGCCCGCCGAGCCGCCGCTGTTAACCAGCCAATTGCCCGAGTACTGCAAAAAAACCACACACCAGGCAATGTCAAACAAAACCCACTTTATCCGCCTGTATATGGCTCCGGATATTCATATGTTTATGTATATGTGAAATAAAAAAATAATAATATTTTTTATTATTCTATTTAAAATTCCTGTAAAAAAAAACAAGGACGTACACACATCGGTGCGGCACTAGTTTGTTGGAGTGGATTAATGACTGACAGACATGCACATGCAGCGTAACAAAATCGCCGCATTCCGACGGTTATTAACATTTATCGTGCGCGTTCAAGTCAACGTAGGACAACCGAGCTTCCTCTGTTTGGAGCTTTCACGGTAACAGTTAGCGAATAGCTTCACAGCAGCGGACCACACACTTCTTATTATTATTTTCGTTTTAAGTTATCCGCAAACGACCGCGAGTCTGTACACAAAAACCTAAGGGCAGACTGTTTTTTATGAGTCCTCCGCGGCGGTTAGGAGGATATTATTGACCCCTGTGTACATCTTGTGTTTGCCATTTGGGTTAAATGCTGTCGGCAGATTCGACACACATACACAAAAAATGAGCGGTTTTGCGACACACGCCTTTTAAGCAAGCCCTGCGATATTGTGATATAAACACTCCGTGTCGGACATGAAGTCGCTTTACGCTCGGTGATTTTTAAACGCGATTAAATGACCGGCGGAGGGAGAAACAAGTTCGCGGCGAAAGTGCGACTGGCGTCTGCGGTGGGCAAAAGCCTAGCGGTGTATTGTGGGAGAGACAGGAGCCACAGACCAGAGGCACACAATATGTGTTGGCTCTCGCCGAAAAGGAGGCAGTATTCTTCAAGCTAAACCATGTAATGTAAGCGGCGAAAGGAAAGCGATTTTCGTCTTTTCATCAGTTAGAGAAAAAACCCCACGCGATCGGACGAGCCATGTCCAAGCCGGGGGAGCGAAACAGGTTTAACGAAGACCATGGCAGAAAGCAGAGTTCAAGTAAGCTTGTTCTTTTTTTTCTTCCTCCTCTTTCTCCAGCCCTCCTAATGCCTGTTTCCCGTAACTGGGATCTGTTCGATCCCGTATTTCGCCCTCGCTCGGGTTCACGTCCCCGGAGTCGTGCATCTGTAGCGTTCGGCTGTTTGTAAAGTGTCGGGGGTAACGGCTGTAACGTTCGCAGTAACGGCGACCGTGTTTTAACGGTTGCCTCACGAGCTCTGCTCCCCTCTCTCTCTCTCTCTCTCTCTCTCTCTCTCTCCCTCTCTCCCTGTCGCCCGCCTGTTCGATCCAGGTCTGGCGAACGGCATGGACAGTCATCCCGTCTGCGGCTCGGCGGAGAAGCGGAGTCACCACTGGAGAAGTTACAAGTTGATCATCGACCCGGCGCTGAAGAAGGGGCCGCACAAGCTCTACCGCTACGATGGACAGACGTTCAACATGCCCGTAAGTGGACCGCGACGGCTACAATAGTAACCGAGCAGCCGACCTCCATGACGGGGGCTACGATGTGGCCGTGTCGCCGGGGCCACCGGGGCATGCTCCGGCTCCGGCTCCGGCTCCGGCATCCGAAAGCGGCGCGCCGGGAGCCGTCGTCCTCGAGCCGAACACGCGCCCCGGTTCGCCGCGTGCGGGACTACTTTTGCAACAAGTTAGTGGAGTGTGAGGTTTGGCGGATGAGATGGATAACAGCATTGTGCCCCCCCCCTCCCCCCTCCCCCTCTCCCCCCACAGAACCCCGGGATTCCACCGGTGGATATTGTTCGAGACCCGAGGATCGGCCGCCTCTGGACTAAGTACAAAGAGACGGATCTACCGGTGCCGAAGTTTAAGGTACATTGCTCTCGACGAGAAGGTTTGGTTCTTCCGCATGGGAACATGGGGGGGGGGGGGGGGGGGGGTTGCTGTCAGAAGTCGCAGACACACCCCCCTCACTCGAGTGAAAGTGTGGTTGTCAGACGGGCCGATGCATGCTGCAGCCGGAGGTTTGCATGTTCATCGTGCACCGCCGTGGCACCGCCGTCCTTATCTCAGCTGTCACAAATGACCCCACGCGGTGCAACACTAGCCCGAGGCCCCGCCGCGACGTGAACCCTTCTCCTTCTCCTCCTCCTCCTCCTTCCTCCAGATCGACGAGTGCTACATCGGGCCCGTGCCCCCGAAGGAGGTGACGTTCGCGCGGCTCAACGACAACATCAGGGAAGGGTTCCTCACGGACATGTGCAAGAAGTTCGGCGACATCGAGCAGGTGGAGATCCTCTACAACCCGAAGAACAAGAAGCACCTGGGCATCGCCAAAGTGGTGTTCGAGAACGTGAAAGCGGCCAAAGTGGCCGTGCAGTCGCTCCACAACACGTCCGTCATGGGAAACATCATCCACGTGGAGCTGGACCCGAAAGGTAAACACACCCACAGTCGCGCTGCGGTCGTGGAGCGAGTCCCTCGGTGGGGCTCCGGGGACGGCTGGCGTTCGTGAAACCCGCGTTTCCTAAGGAACGTGGGGAAATTGAATTTCATTGAATGTCGCGCCTGATCCCATGAGGCCAGAGCCGAGGGGGGGGGGGTGCTGCTCCCTCTGTGCCTCATGTCGGGGCTGTACACAAACAGCTCCTCACCTGTTTTCTGTTCCAGTCGCGCTCTAATAGAAACGAGTTTCTCGGTCAGTAGAGCTGCAAACGTCTCTGTCGAGTCTGGCAACAGTTGTTCGTGTTTGACTTAACACAAAACAGCAACGTTAGTTCCTCTCGATGCAATGTTAAGTAACACCTTTGCACTTTTCATCAGAGAAATAACGACTTGTTGTTTTTATTGTGCACTGGTTTTATTGCGTAAGTGTTTTGACTTAAATTATTCTTATGATCCTATTTTCTTTGCATAACGCGTGGCTGTCTTCGTAAGAGTGATGCATTTTGTGTATAATATATACACACACATTTTTTTTGGGCCATGTTATTATTGCATGTCAATTACAGAACCTCCATGCATTGCTGATAATCTTGTACATTAACAATATTTACCGCATTGTGGTTTTTCACACTTCACACAATTCATTTTTAGGTAGACATTAACGCTGTTTGCAAACTAATAAGTTTACTCAGAGAGGAAACCATTTAATGTGTGTCATGTGTAGATTTTTGGTTTGTTTATCTACCATTGAATATTCACTGTTTTTACAGTCTTGCCTAATTGGTTTTGATAAAAACCCACTGGCATTAAACCCCTTCTGTAAACCTGGCATCATGTCCACTCATGTTTTTTGCTGTGATGCAGGTGAGAATCGCCTGAGGTACTTCCAGCTCCTGATGAATGGCAGCTACACTCCCAAGACCCTGCCCGTAGGCGGAGAGGATGCCAGGGACGTTTCCCCTCGTAGCCTGGCAGAGGCCATATTGGTAAAAAACAACATTGCTATTGCCAAAGTTTTACCCGTGGTTTATCACAAACCATGACCAAAAACTGTGACAATCGCTGTCAGATAATAACACATTTTTGTACAGTCTACGTTTTTTAACAAGGTCCGTCCGGAGAACAATTAAATATTATTGTGTGAATGCGATTACTTAATTGTTGTTACCTTGTAGACTTGTAGAAATGAAACAATTTGCTGACATACTCATCTGTAATCCATTTTATTGGTGCAGCAGGTGGTGGAGTAGAGCAGAGGAAATGTTGCCTGTGGACTGAAATCACAAAGTCACTGAAATATGCACTTTGGCCTTGTAGCATGAGATCCCCCAGGCATTGTGCCTACATACTCTTATCCACCAGTTTGGCCTTTGAAATGATCCTTACAGGTGTACACTGTGAAACATACCTATTAGTCACTTTTTTTTCCTTCCACAACTGCATTGATGTACAGTAGCTTTTAAATTGCAACCTGGAGACATTGATGTAGCTTTGTCCTGACCGTGTTTGTCTCTTCTCAGGCCTGCGAGCCCATCCGCAGGTTGTCCGAGAGCAGCGCCGGATCGACGGTGCCACCCAGCAGCTCCACCACTCCTCTCTCTCTAGAGACGGGCTACTCCAGCCTAAGGCAGGACACGCCGCAGTCCCAGGGAACCCCTCATACCCCACGCCAGACAAGTACGCCCTACTCTCAGGACTCCAACTACTCCAGTCGTCAGTCCACGCCTGCTTACCAGTCCAGCCGGCCTGAGAGCTCCGGAGGATACAAATCCCGGAGACACGAGAGTAAGTTCCAGGACGCGTACAATCGCAGACCGGAGAGGCCGCAATACCGCAGCAACATGTACCGGAGTACGACATCTGAACAAGCTCCCTTCAAACAGCACCAAGCCACCCCACCTGAACCTCCACCCTCCACCCCCCCTTACACTTACACAGCGCCTCCCCCTGCTACGCCAAACTTCTACCAGGCTCCCCTGCCTCCTGCATTCCCCCCGTCGGAGCCTACCTTCCATCACCCAGCCCAAAGGGAGGGTGAGTACCTCCGACCACCTCAGCCGCCACTGGCAGCTGCCACTGACTTTTTGCCCACCAAGGAGAGACCTGAAACCCCTCCGATTCCCGAGCCCCCACCAGAGCCTGAGGCACATCCCGCCACCCCTCCTCCTCCTCAAACACCAGAACGCTGCCCTTCACCTGCCTCCCCCACGCTGGATCTAGAGCGCAATAGCCTGGACTCCCGCATTGAGATGCTCCTCAAAGAGAAAAGGACAAAACTGCTGCCTTTCCTGGAGGAGCGAGATTCAGACACCGAGGTGCGAATGGAGGGAAGTCCGATTTCCTCCTCGTCCTCTCAGCTATCCCCAATTCCCCCGTACACGAGTGGCTCTCAGGGTGGCCCACAAAACTCCCGTCCCCAGAGCACGGGCTTGGAGGATATCAGTCCGACGCCGCTGCCAGACTCCGAGGATGAGGAGCCGATTCCCGGAACTGCCTCTCTGGTCAAGAGAATGAGTTCTCCTGTCCACGAGAAGATGAGCAACAGTGACCTCAAGGATGGACACTTTCGATGCCACACTCCCACTGATAACATGGAGATGGTAAGACACAGTTTTATTGATATTTATTTACAAACAAGTTCCATGTGTTAAGCTTGTCACATTTAGCTGGAAGCATCATCCTAAGGCGGCAAATGCTGCTTAAAAATGAGCTGACATTAATTGTCTCGATTGGTTGATTGTTGCATTGTGCTGATGTTTACGCTCCGTTGTGAATGACAGTTACACGGAGGACACAGGAAATGAAGTGTAGTTTCAGTGCAAGGTGGTAGTAGTAAACTTTCCTTTTTGTTTTGTTCTGCTTTGTTAAGGAAATTACGGTTTCACAGTTAAGGTACCGCCAGGAAAGAAGAGTTTGCTCTTTAATTTCACTACTGTTGTGTTGTGCAAATAATGAAAACAACTATAAAAACAGCTTTTGCCAAAGAAGTTCCTTTGAAAACATGTATTTTTTTTCAACACAATAGTTTCTGAATATGTAAACTTCAAAGTAAAAGTGCTGAAATTAATTATGCATGAAAAGTTTAGCACGCATAGCTTCACATTCATGTGAAACTGAGCTCCTGGACTGTAGTCACAGTTACACAATCTCGCCTGTGATGTTGTATTTCTACTCTTCCTGCTTCGCTTTGAAGGGAGAAATAAGAGCTGTTGGGGAATCGCACACTCTTGTTTCCTCTTTCTAACACTCGGCAGCACGCGCTCGCTCGGAGGAAAACACAGCTCGGCTGTTGGGCCCCATTCAACACCGCACTTCCTGCTTTTGCTGCGCCTGATAGTAAGGATTGGCCGCAGCATCTCTAAGTGTCACATTTCAAGTTATCACAAAGCAAATAGAGCAAACAGGTCATTTGAGTTACGACTCAACTCCCCATGCTGAGTTAACTCCGCTTGGTTTCATCTCGACAGCAGAGTGGTGTCATTTTATAAAAAATAAACAAAAGTGAAGAGAGTTTTGTGTTGTTACGTTTAACTGCACGAGTCTCTTGTTCATATTTGCTGCTATGGTTTTAGGTTCACACATTCTGATGCCTAAACAAACAGTGTCGTTTGGAAACATGCTGACCAGCGACTTGGGTCAGTTGTGTTTGACTGTGCTAGTGTGTAACTTAGAACTTTGAAGATCAGCAGTAAAATGCTTGTTGCTTTTATTGTGGATCACTCCTCAATACTTTTTCCCGCCGTAGTGACTGAATGTGTCCCTGGTATCGAAAACAGTCACATACTTTACTTTGGCATCCTATTGTTGTTTACAGACAGTGTTTGAGAACTTTGTTCATATTGGCACTGTAAGTAAAAATCAGGGTTTGTTTCAGCTCCAGTATTGAAAAATGTCAGGGGCAGATTTGACAAAATAATCTTACTTCCACTTACTAGCTTTTAACCAAGGTTTTCATAAGTAGACGATGTTTGTTCAGTTTTTCATGGAGATGAAATAGGCAGGTGATTGCACTCGTGTCCCCTGTGAAAAATAGATGTTCACTCAGCGCAGTCCTGACAGCCTGTCCCCTTTCTTGCACAGAGTCATCAGTCGTCGGGAGAAGACATGGAAATCTCCGACGACGAGATGCCCGGGAGTCCGATCGCCAGCGGGGAGTGTGGCAAGGGCATTGTCGTCAACTCTGCGGTGTCCCCGATGCAGACCATTCCCATGCCTCCCCCCGGCTTCCCCCCTCTGCCGCACCAAGCCAGCTATGCGATCACGCAGCACCACCTGGCCGCTCACTCTGCTGCCGCGGGACATCCCGCTCACCTGGCCGGTCATCCTGGAGTGCCTCACCACATGCTTGCACACATGGGCCCCTACCCACATGGCATGATGCCACTGGTGCAAATGGAGCTAATGAACTGCTTGCGGTGGGAGCAGTGGAGCACGGTTCCCATGTCGTTCCAGATGCAGCAGCAGATGCTGAGTCGCATCGCTCAGACGAGAGGGCCCTACCCATACCCACATTTTATGGACAGTGGTGCATCAGGGCCGTTTGCCGGGCCGTACCAACCCGTGTCCCTTGGTGCTGCGCCCTCGGCCGGCAATGCGGGGGCACCCGAACAACAACAACAACAACAACAACAATGGCAGCATCCCATTATACCAAAGTTCAACCCTACTGTTCCTCCTCCTGGATATGAGAGTAAAAAAGAGGATCCGCACAAGGCCACTGTTGATGGTGTGCTGCTGGTCATCGTCAAGGAGCTGAAGGCCATCATGAAGAGGGACCTCAACCGCAAGATGGTGGAGGTGGTGGCGTTCAGAGCCTTCGACGACTGGTGGGAGAAGAAGGAACGTTCGGCAAAGGTAAGACTTCCATGTCACCTCAAGATAAAAATACTTTTTTTTTTTCTTCATGTCAAATATATTTGCAACATGTCAGGTCCATATTATGTGAATTATTTATATATAATAGAGGCCATGGAGTGTGGTGACACGAGTGTCATTCAGTCTGGCCTTTTTTGCAGATTGTTAGATTATTTGACAAGTGCCATAACAAACTCAGGCCATCGTCCCTTAGACTTCGCAATGTGCATTTTAAAGACAAATCGATAAACTGATGAACTGATGTTGAAAATAAATCATGCATTTGCATTTAGATGTGAAGCGGCACACGTTTCATAAAAACTGCTCTGTAGACTGAATTGAGTTAAAAACACAACAAAACCAGAGGGGTGACTGACTTTTGACTAAAACTTATTTATTGAAACTGGCCCCTGTCTAGTTGTTCCCTCTCTCCTTTGTGTGTGTTTGTGTGCAAATGCTTATTATCTGGTACGTTTGTCGTTTAATTTTAAGAATCTGTCGTCTTGTAAAGCACTTTGTGACTTGCTCTGTGAAAGGTGCTATATCAAATAATCATTACTCGCTCACTGACACTACCTTGTTGTGTTTGCCAGGCATCCTTGACTCCGGTAAAGGGTGCGGAGGGGAAAGAGGAAGACAGACCCAAACCCAAAGAGACGATGGGTTCAAGTCTGCTGGAGAACTGGAACAAGGGCGAGGGACTGGGCTATGAGGGAATGGGGCTGGGAATCGGTTTGCGAGGCGCCATCCGCCTACCCTCCTTCAAGGTAAGCCTTTCGATTTTTTATTTTGGTAAACACGGAAAAGGAGGGAGCCTCTTTAATTCTCAAACTATTGCACTGCCTGTCGGTGTTTAATGGTCACATGATGATGTGCTCAGGTGAAAAGGAAAGACCCACCGGAGGCCGTGGCAGCAGGCGACAGTAAACGGGCCCGTCCCTCCACTCCAGTAGACGACGAGCTGGAGGATGAAGGTACAATGCAACAACAAATGCAAATCCACGCATCTCTCTATATTCTTTTCGAAAGCTGATATATCTTGCGGTTTATTCCTGTCAGACCGGGATCGAGACCCAGCTGAGCTCCCCTTGGACGATTCGAAAATGGACGCAGATGGCATGGCTGCAAAGCGACGGCACTCGCGGCCGCTCGAGCTGGACAGTGAAGGAGAGGAGGAGGGGGACACCTCAGGGAAGGAGGAGGAGTTTCTGTCCGACAGGGAGGACGAACCCGATGAGACAGAGGCCACAGACCGGCTGTCGTCAGACAAAGTACGCCTTCTCAAAAAATTATTGCTAATTGTAAGTGATGATTATATCATCGGTGCATTTCTAAATAAATTATATATCTGATCATCTCGTAGGAGAGTGGCGACGAGGAGGATGATGATGAAGACTCGTCCAGTGAGAGCGCTTCCTCCGATTCATCTGATGAAGGTACTTTAAATATCTGACAACAGCAGGCTCATTTGGTGCGTTTCCTGTAATTCATCATTTCTCCGCTCCGATTCATCCAGAAGCCGAGAGTTCCACTTCCTCCAAGGACAGCTCTGACTCCTCGGCAGAGAGCGCCGACTCGTCCGAGCACGAGTTGAGCTCAGAAGAGGAGGATGATATCGAGATGGGAGTGAAAGACGCCGAGGTTGATGTCAAAGAGGCCAAGGCGTCCTTGTCTTCTTCATCCTCAGCATCTTCATCTTCCGATGAAGAGGACGGGGAGGCAGAGGCAAGGCCACCAAGCCCACCTGCAGGACTGGTCCCAGATAAAGAGGAGAAAAGGAGCAAGGATATGCTGAGCAGCAAGTCCAAACGAAGACCTCCCAGTCCTAAGGAGGAGCCAATGGACGTGAAGCCCTCATCACCTAAAGGCGTCGCAGGTGAGCATCTTCTTCTGATTCTGTATCAATCATGTGAAACATTTCAAAGCTCAGATGAAGTAAATCTGTTTTCTTGTCTTTGTGGTCAAAGAGCGAGAAATCGGAGAGGATAACATTCCTGTAGTGAAGTCTGAACCTCAGGAGCGTGTGGCGAGCCTTCGGCCGCCCACTCCCACAGGCGCCGCCCCCGAAAGTGACCAGGAGTCAAAAGCCAAAGGTAAAACAGAGCCCGAGGAAGTAGCCTGCATCCCCAGTCGATTAGCCCCACCCACCCCAGACTCAAACACTTCTGTCCCCAAACCCGCCTCCGCATCTTTAATGCACCTCCCTCTTCCTCCTCACCCTGTGGTAGAAGGTCGCTCCCTCCTTCATCCGCCCCCTGGTCCCTTACCTGACCTCCCACAGCGGCCCAGGCTCCCCACAGACGAGGATATCCCCCGGACACCGGGTAGGGACCTGATGGACCGTGCCCGGGGTCTGGGGAAGTCCCAGAGCACGGACACGGTGCCCAACACACCCGGTAGTGATGCCCCACTTACAGGCAGTAGTATGTTGCTTAGCTCGCCTCACATCCCCGGTAGCCCCTTCTCCTATCCTGCTCAGTCCCCGGTCCTCAGTGCTGGAGTCCCCCGCACTCCAGGAAGAGACTTAACCTTCACCCCTGTCTTCCCCGACCCCACAGCACTAACTCTTAATAGAAAAGCATCCTCTGAGAGCCTGGATGATAGACCCGTTTTTAAGGAGCCGCCCATTAGTGCACTACCTAACCAAGCCCTGTCAGCTGGCGCAGAGCACTCAGCTAGTGTCCCTGAAGATCTGCCAGCCGGTCTCAATGTAGACGTCCCTTTGCCATCAGACACCGCTACATCCAAGAGGAAACCCGGACGACCCAAAGCCAAAAAGATCCCAGCCACCTCTGCGGCCGACGAGTCCCTCGAGCTCTCGTCGGAGTCCACCCCTCAGACCAACGACACGCATCTGGAAGATGTCGACGTGCAAACGGTGTCCGCCAAGTCGCCAGACAACCCAAGCCTGGACTTCCGGGAAGAAGAAGCGGCGCCTCGGACGGTCCTGCCCGCCGAAGACGGCTTCGTGTCCTACGAGGACGAGGCGCCCGTGGTCGTGAAGCCCGCTCGGAGGGCGCGGCGATGTTGGGAAGAGCTGCTGCTGAACAGCCTGTCCCCCGTCACCACGCCTCCCCGGCCGTACTTCAAGCGGCGCAGCAACTTTGAGGAGGTGACCATCCTGTACGACATCTGGAACGAGGGCATAGACGAAGAGGACATTCGGCTCCTGCAGATCACCTATGACAAGATGCTCCAGCAGGACAACGGCAATGACTGGCTCAACGACACACTCTGGGTCAATCACCCTTATATCCTTTACTGCTTAACATCTGCTGATAACTTGTTATCTGTGACATCATTCTGTATGTATGTCACCTTTCAAAAAGTGTCACTCCACAAAAGGGAGATATTTTACAAATGTGACAAATCATTTCAGGAGATCAGTTCACTTCTAAAAAAAAATTGTTATTATTGTCTTTTAAAGTTGTGTTGTTCCCTGTGTATTAAATGGCAGCCCCCTCTGGTGGTGAAACTGAGGAACTTTGTGAGCTGGGATTAACTGGCCCAGTATCTTATGAGCTGTAGTGTTGTGGCATCCAGCTGTGGCCTTTTCAGTTTCTTCCCTTGACTTCCCTGCACCTACCCACGTTCCCGGGGTGAAAAAGAAGAGGAGAGACGACGGAATGAGGGATCACATGACCGGCTGCGCCCGAAGCGAAGGCTATTACAAGATCGACAAGAAAGACAAGATCAAGTACCTCCAGAGCACACGGCTGCTGTCGGAGGAGCCGCCCGTCGACACACAGGTAGGCGGGAGATCACAAGTAGTGATGTGTGTGTGTGTGTGTGTGTGTGTGTGTGTGTGTGTGTGTGTGTGTAAAACCATCAGAATCGGACTATGTGTTGACCTCTGACTCCATCACCTCTGTGCAGGGTATGAGTATACCTGCGCAGGTCCACGCCTCCACCAGAGCTGGCTCGGAGCGGCGGTCAGAGCAGCGGCGCTTGCTGTCCTCTTTCGCATGCGACAGTGACCTGCTGAAGTTCAACCAGCTGAAGGTAAAAACCAAACAGAAACAAACAGAGCTTTGGTCAACAATAAGCACAGACTGTTGCTGATACGATGCAGATATTCAATAACTTTCTCAAATTTTCTCTTTCAGTTCCGTAAGAAGAGGATCAGATTCTGCAAGTCGCACATCCACGACTGGGGTCTGTTTGCCATGGAGCCCATCGCCGCCGATGAAATGGTGATCGAGTATGTCGGTCAGAACATCAGACAGGTGAGAGGCGGTTCACTTTGAAGTGGGGGTTTTGTGTGCATGTATTTAATCCAAATGTCAATCAATCTAACTCTAAAATATAGATAGTACAGTTACAGTTAGTATAGTTCGGCATATTTGCTTTGATCAGGATAACCAGGGCTGTTTGAATATGTGAATTCTGAAGGTGTTAATATGAGACTTCATCAGAGAAGAGAAACACAACTGACCAGTGAAATCATGGAGGGTTTTGATTTATCAAGCCATTTTCAGACACAAACTCCGCAACATCTGTCTTGCCTCGCTCTAATTCTCAAATAAAACTGTTAGTGTAAATTCAAAACTGTGTAACAAAATGACAATCTTCATTTCCAGGTGATTGCCGACATGCGGGAGAAGCGCTACGAGGAGGAGGGCATCGGCAGCAGCTACATGTTCCGCGTCGACCACGACACAATCATAGATGCTACGAAGTGCGGCAACTTCGCCCGTTTCATCAACCACAGCTGCAACGTAAGACAAACCGCCGCATGGTGCTGTTGTGTAAAAGTAACTAATTGTGTTTACTCAAGTACCTCAGTAGAGACTTGAGGTACTTTGGACCTGAATTGAGAATTTGCCTTTTCCATTTACTACACTATATTTCAGAGGGAAATATTGCTCTTTTGCGAAGTTGGGGGGAAAACATCCATTAGAAACATTTCAACCTGCAAATTAACTGATTTTAGGAATTCTAGTGCAGCAACCTTCCTTATTTGTCTTGTTTTGAAATAAATTCATGTCAAAAACTTTAAAATATCCTTACTATAATTAAGTTTTTAGGACATTCAGACAAACGTTTTTAAGATATTTAAGAATTGGAGGTTTTTGCCGATTAAACTGCCGACCACCTCCTCAAGTATTTACAATCGCCTTGAACTACTACAACAAAAATGCTGCTCACATATTCATGCATCAGTTATTAAAATCCTGAAAGGGGCAATATTGCACGAGGAGTACTAAAACCTTTTTTACTACTTTTACTTAAGGAAATGATAAGTGTATTTATTCCACTACCGTTCATGACCATGAACGTTAAACAGAATAACAGCCACAAAGCAATCAAGTGTGTCTGTTGGTTTTCTCTTTCAGCCCAACTGTTATGCGAAGGTCATCACCGTGGAGTCTCAGAAGAAGATCGTGATCTACTCCCGGCAGCCGATCAACGTCAACGAGGAGATCACGTACGACTACAAGTTCCCCATCGAGGACGAGAAGATCCCCTGTTTGTGCGGGGCAGAGAACTGTAGAGGAACACTGAATTAACGGGTCGGGACTGAGTCGGACGAATCTCCAACAAGGTGAAGAAGCTTTTTCCCCCTAAACGTTTCTTCTGTGTTCCCCGACACACACGGACTCCACGACCAGTCCTCAGACGAGGAGGAGGTGAAGATGGGAAAAGAAAAACCTGGGAGTCACCTGGAAAGAGTTAAAGCTGCCTGTATGGAACTCTTCACGTATTTAACTCTAGAATGTTTACGATTTATGGTGCTCTTGAAATGAAAAAAAAGCATAGTTTTTTATGTATGCCAGTGTCCCAGAATTTGAGGAAACACTTGACTTGCTGGAGCAGCATCTCCTCCCCTCTTCTCAGCGTCGGACAGTATTTCATCATGGCTCCTTCCACTTTGAGTCCTGGTTTGTACAGTTTTACACTTTTTTTCATTTGTCTCATAAGCTTTACATACACCACAGGTGATACAGAAAAACAAAAAAAAACCGACTCACATGATCAGCTGCTTACTAACAGTGTTTAGACGCACAAGCCCACCAGGGAAAACACACCTCGCTGTGGGGGAAGACGTGGTCGCCATCTGAGCAGATGGCAGATGACGCCGTGTCCACACAGCAGCGGGCAGGAGGACGGCGGCAGCGACGCTCCGCCGCCGCTGCCGCCGTCACGGACTGAAATCCTGCGTTATCGCTCCTACCTCCTCTGAACTGGTTTTCTCGGAAATAAATCAAACTGGTGAAAAATTCAATGCAACAAATAATGGATCAGTCCTGCCACAAAATCTTGATAATTTTTTTGAGGGGGAAACGACACCTGCTTTCACCAGCCACGACGTATCGCGCTGCTTCCTGTTAGTTTATGCAAAAGTTAGAAGATGAGCTGCAAAATTTCGTATTGATGATATTCCAGTGTTTTCCAGTTTTTTTTGTTTTCGGTAGATCTCGTCCTGCCTGTTTACTTCAAAGACGCTGTGTGTGTGTGTGTGTGTGTGTGTGTGTGTGTGTGTGTGTGTGTGTGTGTGTGTGTGTGTGTGTGTGTGTGTGTGTGTGTGTGTGTGTGTGTGTGTGTGTGTGTGTGTGTGTGTGTGTGTGTGTGTGTGTGTGTGTGTGTGTGTGTGTGTGTGTGTGTGTGTGAGAAAATGTGAGTGCACTGCCCCCTGTAGGCCGACCAATTATACAGTGCAAGAAAATGAAGATAGAATCCAGCGTCCACTGGGGCGGAATCTGAACATTCTGCCCCGGTGGAGTGTGTTGGGGTTTTAAGTGCCATACGAATGTGCAAAATTCTTTGTTTTACCTGCGCAGACAGTTGACGGGTAGAAAAGTCACTTGCCGCTGTTGTCACACACACGTGCACAGAGTCGCTGCCTATTTTCTCACCGTGGTGATGGTGATGATGTTTCCGCTGCCTTCACCTGTACCTGAGGTCTCGTGCCTCATAGATTCCTCTTCAACTGCGACACTTATTTCTCGACCAGTGTTCTAATGTTCCCTGCGAGACACTGGCGTTTCTACGACTCGGCGGACGTTGACGTTTGTCCGCGAGGGTTGTTCATTCTTTATAAAGTCGATATTGAAAGAAAGAAAAAAACCAAGAATAATTGTGAGAATGCACTCGAGGCTTGCACTTCTGCTTTCCACCCTCCTCAATCAGCCCGCTCCGCTTCCCCCCAAGACCAAGTCACTCATTGCTTTTTCATTCAGTTCGATTGATGATGGAGATTTCCTTTCTTTTTTTTTCACCAGTGATGTTGATGTTGTATATGATAACTTGTACAGAAGATCTAAAGCGTTTTTTATCTTCACAGGGTCAACACTTAAGACGCATCTTTCGCTCTGTTTTTGTTTGTTTGTTTTTTTTTAAACAGAAGACTGAGTATTTAAGACTATTTTTCAGGGATCAGTAATAAAGGAAAATCCGAGGGTTTAAAAAGTTTATTTAAAAAGAAAAGGTCCACTGTGTATGGGAAACGTCTCCACCTCCCTTTTGGAAAGATTGTTTCTTGTAGAAACGTCTTCAGTTTTCTGCCCATTTGCTTTATAATCCTAAAATGTGTAAATACTGTTACTGTGAATACTATATAAATATATATATTTTTGTTCCCCTGGGATTTGCTACACGAACACAGCTCGGAGGTCTTTGTAACATATGAGATGAGTGCTGAGCTGGTAGCAGGAAATTCAGCTTGTGTCAAGCTTTGTTTTTTTATTTCCGTTGTAAATTCTATGAAAATTTGTTTGCGGTGTTGAGAAAAAACAGGTGCAGAATCGGCATGGGGAGAGGATTGAGGAATCAGCCTGTCTCATGTCTATTTATTACACAACAAATGTATGAAAAGGAAGAGAAAAAAAATGGAAATAAAGCGATTTTGCATACATCCATAAACAGTTTTCATGAGGCATTGATTCACGGTTGATGGACTGAGATGAGCCCGCTCAGCCTGGCTGATGCTGGATTTTCATGAATGAAAACAGTGAGCAGCAGCTGACCAAGGAAACCTCTCCGTGTCGGGTTGGTTTGATCGAGGAACCAGGTCATGTGATTCACTCCCTTCTGGCAAAAGGAATCACGTCCAGGATGTTTCGTACACACACACACACACACACGCACACCACAGGAGGAGAATTTGCGTTGCGTCCAAACTCCATTGATTTCTAGAGCTGTGTGAAGTCTTACAAAGGGCAAGTGTGAAATCCACTCTCAGATCCTCGAGGGTTCCCAAATCTTCACCGACAAATGGCAAGCCGAGGTGCAAGTGGGGCGGAAAGTCACCAGTTTGATCCCAAGGAAGGATGAAACCCTCAGACTGAGGTGTTACTCGGGCATTTCCTCCCCTGGTTTTAGCTGTGGTAATTAATTCAATTACTTTTGTGCTTGATCTCAGGGAAAAATCTGCACCCTGACATCACCTACGCCCCAACGCTGGTCTCGTGTGTGTGTGTGTGTGTGTGTGTGTGTGTGTGTGTGTGTGTGTGTGT
This sequence comes from Scophthalmus maximus, assembly GCF_022379125.1. Classification (NCBI taxonomy): domain Eukaryota; kingdom Metazoa; phylum Chordata; class Actinopteri; order Pleuronectiformes; family Scophthalmidae; genus Scophthalmus; species Scophthalmus maximus. Next base: position 8,573,838 of record NC_061534.1, read on the forward strand.
GTGTGTGTGTGTGTGTGTGTGTGTGTGTGTGTGTGTGTGTGTGTGTGTGTGTGTGTGTGTCGCCCCGAGTCCGTGACAGGAGGAGGATGGTGTGACCACAGAGAGGATGGGAGAGTCAGCCCAGAGAGGATGGGAGCCCAGTTCCACACTCATCTCCATCTGCTGAATGATATCAAACGCACCGACGGAGGAAGACCCACATGAAAGAAATCTTTCCCAGTAATCACAGTAGGTCTTTACTTCATTTTTAACAGGAAATAGTTTCACTGCTTCAAAACATCTTGACAAGAGTTTGGTCAGAGACTGATGTTCCCAAATGGTCACAGCACTTCTGTTAGTGTTATGCACTGAAGTAGATGATCACATTGTCAACTGTCAAACTCACACCAAGTCCCTCAGTTGTGACTCATCATAACTTTGATTTAAGTGTTCACATAGATTTTCCATTCGACACCTGTGGTGGCCTGCGGGGTCGTTGTGTTGTTTTCACATGTCACGCCAATGTTTCCACACATTTACAACTCACTCGGGCCTTTTTTACATCATTCGCACATCACTGCCTCGCGGAACTGGCAACAAGGCAGGGAGAGAGAAACAAAACAAAATGTCTATCAATATTCAGAAACGACAGCAAATGTGACACAGAATGATTTTATTGTGTGAATACAGACAATTCTTACAACATGTTCAATAAAATAAAAAAGTTGTGAACTTACACTGACATTTAAGTGTCAGTCTATGTATCATGATTTTATATTTTATTTGCATACTTGAAGTCTGTCTCGGCACGATGCTTAGTTTACATTGATGCAGATGGGTCAGGGCGAGATATGTTTAATAAATGTTCATGAATGAAAGAATGGTTTGCATGTTGGATGTAGGGGAGACGATTCTACTGTATTTTTTATTTCTGAAAATACGGAAATAAGCACTAAGAAAAATATTTGTGTTAACAAGAGCCAAACAGACAATATGACTAATGCTCACTTTTTCTACTTAGTATTTTTGGCCATGCAAGTGACACAAAAATAACTTGTCGTCTAGCGCCACCATCAGGTTCATATTTTATTTTGTTTAGTACTATGTTTTATGACCAAAAGAACTTGCAAGGAACATTAAAATTCCCATCCACCTCTATCAAAATTATCTATATCTTGTTTTTTTAAATGTATTTTCTTTTTAAATCTTTAATTATTAACAAGCTTTAATTTGAATGTTTAATGTTCAGCTACAAACAAACTCAGACCCAAAGTCAAATGAAAACTACCTAATATCATAGGATAGTGGCTTTTTCAGAACAAGCTACTGGACGGTGCAAAAGGCCTACAGTAGTAAATTCTCACATGATGGTGGCCTACCAGTGATCCATATTTCACATTATTATAAACTGTTAGTAACGCCTAAAAAAAACCCCTCTTTTACAGCAAAAGAAACTTGTTTGGTGTTTTGTGTCGTGAAAAGGAGGGGGCTAGAGTGTAGAGAAGAAGCTTCCCAGTAAAAACATCTGAAGCAGCTGCACTGACACAGCTGACCCGAGGGGACGACCGGCCGTCCCCGTGAGGAGTCTGGCCTCTTTGGACGCGGAGATGACGCGACTGAAGGTGGGGTGAACGTGCCGGAAGTTGTTCTGCAGGGGCGTCACCTGCTCCGCATCCTCCTTGGTGGAGAAGATCTGCGACGTAAACTGAGCCAACTGAGGGGGGAGGTTGGAGGATATCAAATAATAGAATTAATTCAAAGCACCCAGGAAGCCATTTGTCATTGAAAGTCTCCTTCTGAAGGCGTTAACAAACCCACTTGTGACCATGCGATATAGATGGGGACTTCATACAGAGTCCACACGACCACTTGCGAACACGGAGGGGTGGTGAGGCTGCCGTAGTAGCGGTAATACTGACTCATGTTGTGCTTCGGCAGAAGGCTCATCAGAGGGAAGGGCTTGATTTTAGAAGTTTGGCCTTGGGGGAAGGACACACACACAGCAGTGATGATGAGAACAGTTGTGCACAACAACGCGAGCAGAAGCGAATCGGTGTGCGTCTCCACGAACCTTTGTAAGCGACAGAGGAGAGTTTCTGTGATATGTGTCCAAAGTGCACATTGTCTGCGTAAACCACCTGCAGGCAAAGACGAAAAGCAGAGTGAATTCACATGGAAGCAACTACAAAGTCTTTGACTATTTCAATGAGCATCCACAAACGGACATCAATGAAGAACCCAAGAACGGCCAGTCCTGTCGGATCATCCAAGGCTGCCGTCAGATTCGGATGGATGGACTTCATGCTGACCACATGCATCTGGAAAATGAACACAGGGAGACATCAGGGGCACTGCGACGGTCTGCTACAGCACTCGGTCTGGGACAGTGTAGAGCTGTCTACTGACCGTACTGTACCTCCATTGGGTATCTGCGTCTGTCCACTGTGTGCTCGGAGCCATTGGTGGCCGGGCCTCCCCAGTGGAAGTGCAGCTGGATGGTGTGGTACACGTCCGGAAGACCTCCGCCACTCACTGACATGCCACTGCCGACCTGCAGCGCGACTGAAAACAAAGTCATCAACCAACGCCAATCGGCAAAAGAGCGGCAGTAATACACAATGTTCAGGAAAAGGCGCTGCAGCGTATTCACCGGAGTGTCCGTCGTTCCTCAGCGTCCAGTGGCCCGTTTGGACGGCGTCAAAGCCCTCCAGGTGTAGAGGCCCCAGAGAGCCATTTCTGGTCATGCGGTGATCCAGGTTGATGGGAGAGTGGTGCTCTTCAAGTAACGGGTGACAGGACGGGAACAGGTCTCCCCAGGCGTAAGGATCTGAGGACGGGAAACAAATACATGAGCTCAAATGAAAGACCAAAGGTGTATTATCTACACGGGGTCCCATGATGAATCTGTTGGGTGTTGAGATGATTAATGCAATAATCTTGGAAACAGGCCATTTAGTAACTGCTCTGGAGCTTTTGACCATATCACAAATTCCTCCTTAGCAGATGGAGTCTTCCCTGTTGTTACTGAATTACAGAGCTCTCGTCCTTGTTGGCTTCAAGGTTGAGATTGAATTGGGTTTCTTCGCTGTTCCAGAGCTCTCGACCATAACATGCCCCATTGCGCAGAAGTCACAAAATTGCACACGGGATGCTCATATGTTTCTTTCTTATTTCGTCAACGACTGTTTTCCAAGGAAAACATCTGCCCATGAAGAGTGTGCGGTGGGATCAGAAGCTCCAACAGCAACTAGATGAAGCAACAGCTACTAAATGGACCTAGTGGTGAGAAAAGTACCCGTGTAGAAATGTTTTTCATTGTTTGGTGTAAAACACTGGACAGTTCAGTCCAGGGGCCTGTCGCAGCAGAAACTCTCTTGAATGATTTGGTCACAAAAAGCCGAAATTGTAAAACTTCCCGGTCTATTTCAGTAGAATAATGTTTCCCGTTGGCCAGGGGTTTATTGCCTGGTTAGCATTTCTTTTACAATGATTTTTTTAGTAAGAAACCATAATCTGTAAGGAGCTGTCTGCTTCTTAAAAAATAATAATACAAAAAGGGTTCACAGGTTACTTACCACAATGTGGCTCATCGTAGCAGTAGTCCTCTGCAATATGAAAAACAGCTAAATGTTGACAAACATCATTTTCCCTCCCCTCCAATTGAATATGCGCGAAGGAAAGAGAAATCACAAATGGAAGTATTGTTTTCGTCGCATGAACCTAGAGCAGGTCCCTCACCAGAATCCGCGTACGGAACGACAATCACCAGGAAGGCAGCGGTCCAGATCATGGTGTGGGGTCCCGCAGCCGATGGCAGGCATCAGTATCTGAGGTAGACTGAGAATCGGTGCAAACCGCCGACTTAAATACCGACTGGGGGGGTGAAAGCCGAGTTCCACTCTCTCCGGCCTGATCGGTGGACTGTGTCATTGCCAGTCTAGTGGTCTTTTCTGATCAACAGGCTCATTGATGCAAAGACAGCTTCAACCCCCCCACCACCACCCATCGCTGCTGCCAGCGTCGATGCCCAGTGACTAGTAACAAGGCACATTCATCTCATGGGAAAGTCAGAGGATGTGTGGCGTTAGGAAGGAACAAGTGCATATTTATATGGCTCAGCATCTCCAATGACAGTTTTAATAGGATGGAAGATGTCGCAGGAGAAATTCCATCCTATCACTTGCTGTTCTGATGCAACAGTTATAATGAGCTTTCCTTTTAGTTTCAATTATTGTTACACAGCGGCAAAGATTTAAAGCACTGAAAGGAGAACCTCCGTTTTCTAAATACTTTGAATGTGCTGCTGAAGTGTTGTATTTTTTAAAAGTCTGGTGAAAATCTAGTTCTAACATCGAGTCCTTTGAGTGAACGGGGGCAGTATTGAAATGTTATGATGCTTTCACATGAACCTCCTGAACAATTTTTGCACCTGATTATTCAATAATCATGCTGCACATGGAATAAAGGTTAAGTTGCATGTATATATATAAATATATATTAATATATATAAATTAGAGCTGCAACATTTAATCAATTAGTAATCGACAACTATTTAGAAAATCGATTAATCAGTTCAAGTAGTTTTTATGGGAAAGAAATTCTCTGATTACAGTTGCTTAAATGTAAATATTTTCTAGTTTCTTTGCTCTTTTATGACAGTGAACTAAATACATTTTGTGTTTGGACAAAACAAAACATCATCTTGGGTTTTGGGAAACACATTCAACATTTTTTTGGACCAAACAACTAATCGATTAATCGAGAAAATAATCGACAGATGAATCGATAATGAAAATAATCGTTAGTTGCGGCCCTAATATAAATATATATTGGCTATTGACTACTGAAGCGGTTGCTCTGCTCCACTGTCTCATAAATCCAATCACGACTCGACTGAACAGCTCAGCTGGGAGTGTTGCGTCTCTGCCATCCAGCGATAGATTGTGTGATTCTGTCACTACTTGGCCCGTGTTGAACAAAGCCTCCTTTCTCCGGCGACAATGCCCCGCAGCAGGGTATCACTATCTCCGCTCCGCCGGCTGCCTCGTGAGTCACTGCAGCGGGCGGTCACTATATCCGCTTTCTTTAAATTATCTCAATCTTTTGACTGCCGTGGATTGGATTTATCCCACAACCTCTATCTCAATGTTGGGGAAGGAGGGAGGGGGGATTTCCCTGCATCCCACCTTAATCCTCTTTGACATTTGGTCACGACAGGGGGGTGATTTCTTCAGTGAGTCAAAGGACTCACAGAGCAGCTAAATGTCATGATCGATGAGGTGCAACGTGAGGTCCAGTATGTGTTCATAGCCACTGACACACGAGTCGTCCTTCGTGGTGCAATTTATTTGGCATTTTGATTAGATGTACATCTACCTCAGAAAAACACAAGCCCCGCCCGCCCGCCCGCCTCCTGCAAAAGAAGCATTTTGTAGTATTTAAAGAAATAAACAGACAATATAAACGGAGCCTTTGTCATATCATACATAAAACGTTTCGTATCCAATGAAGTTAGTTCTCACGCCACCGTAGTCTCGCTCAGAGACTACAGTGTGAATGCTGCTGTTCAGGTCGTGGGGCAGGTTTTTGGATTTGTACAGATATTTCAAACTATACGTCTTTGAACTTACTGTACAGGACACACGGTTTAGCTAAAAATATTTCCATCAAAAATAATAATAAAACAAAAAAAATATTAACAAATCTCTCAGCATGCCAGAGGATAAAATCATGCACTGCAGGTCCAAACGGCAGATTGAAAAATAAAACCAATAATACAATAAAACAATCTCAATGGGAGAAAGAAAAAAAATCAAACCCAGACCAGTACACCGTCTCCTTTACACACATGCAAGTTACTTTTTTTCTACAATTCATGAGATTTTGTTTGATGGATAATCCACTGGGGATTGTCAATATGCCAAAAAAAGGGGGAAAATAGCAATAACAATAATAAAAAAAATCAAGAAAATTCAAACATGATTTATGCGGACATGCACAGTCATTCAGACACATTTACAACAGGTCTGGAGTCAGATCACAAGTGTGTTGAATGCTGGTGGTTGTGGGTCGTCTCCGACTCTCTCGACTTATAAAAATTCATCATTTAAAGTGAGTCAAACGATTGTCGTCATAACAAGAGGTCTAACTCGTTCCAAATATACAGTTTACACTTTTTCTTTTATTCAAATTTTTTTTTTGAACTGCAAAACCCACTGAGAAACAAGAACAAGAACAGACTCGTCAACACCAAAACAAACGGTTCACATTTATAGTCAGTGACATCACCTTCATCAGTGGCTGAGAACAACCTCAACAACTGAGATATCAGATGTACTGCCCGAAGAGAGAGAAAAACACACACACACACACACACACACACACACACACACACACACACACACACACACACACACACACACACACACACACACACACACACACACACACACACACACACACACACACACACACACACACACACACACACACACACACACACACACACACACACACACACACACACGTCAGGGAATGGAGGGGCAGCATCCAAATGTGACAACTGACAAATTAGTTTCCAAATAAACAAAACCTGATTTAATCAGGGGATGAGTCAGTAAACAAGGACCCTGTGAAGAGTTGATGATGAAGTAATAAAACCGGGATCGTCTGCATGACCTAATGACTTCATGATTGAAACTGTGATCTCGAATAAATGTCTTTTTTTCTTTTCTTTCCAAACTTAATTACAGGATATCATCCCTGATCTTCTTTCGCTCACTGATCAGTTAGGAGATCAGGCTGCGTCTAATCCCACAATAAAGATTACAGCCTGCAGTAATAAATTATCATCGAAAAAGAAACACGTTACCAAATTCAGTATTTATCAATACCACAACATTTGCTGATAAATAAATGCCTTGGGTCAGCATTACCTAAGAAAAACCTTATCGGAAGAGGAAACTAATCATACCGTCTTAAAAGGTTAAAGCTCTTCACTACAAAACATCTTCTGCAGCAAAAACACTCTCGATAAACCTGGAAGACGGCTTCATGTATCGCACTACTGAGGAACTGATGGGACAGGTTTTCTGGATCTGGGACGTCCGGCGACACAAAGGCTGATGAGAACATTATTTGTAGCCTGTAGATCGACTCAGATGTGTCTGTTTAAATGATGCAGACAAAAATGCACAAGGAACAAAAGCTGGTGTCACTGTCCGTCCGTCTGTCTGTTTTTTGTTTTTTTTTGCCTTCTGCTGGATTGAAATGCCACAAGTATTACAAATTGGACTGGCACAGACCTGAGGGGGTATTTACATCAGGACTCTGAGATGTTTTCAAAAGCTTCGTTCAGTCAACACTAAAAGTAAAAGTGCATCTTTCTCAGCTTGAATGTAGTGTTTCTCTTCTCTGTACAGGAACAGTCCTCTCTGCTCCCTCGGATGCTGGTGAGAGAAAAAAAGAAAAAGAAAAAAGGCCCTTCAGAACGAGGGCATCCATCCGTCACGGGCTGCTCCACCTTCTGACGCGTCTGTACAAAACATTAACTCTCCTGTCAGCATTTCAGATACACGACACAGCAGTGTGCTGCGTCCTCTCCCGGTGCACGACGTCCTCGTGACTGTCATCCACTATCAGGCAGCGTCCGGGTGCAGCTCCCTGCCAGCCCACGGTCCTATACCATGGTGCTGAGGGAGGCGCAGTCTGCGGGCGCGGGGGCGGGGCCGTCTGTCGGAGTGTCGGGCCCCACCAGGAGGGTGCTGCTATCTATGGAGTCTTCCCTCTGCTGAGAGGACGGCGCCGAGCCTGGCACAGGAAAGGACGCGTTGGGAATATCTGCCTGGAGCCCGTCTCCCATGGCGTTCATATGGCTCGGCACCATGGAAACGCCACTACGTCCTGAGGGGAATCGACAAAGAGAGGAATCAGAAACTCAGTTTTGTGAAAACGGTAAGACACGTGAATAACAAGTCAAGGATCAGCGTGTACCGAGGTCCAAGTAGAGGAGGCTGTCTGGGTTGATGGAGGCCTCGTACGGAGGAGGGGGGTCGTCTGGGTGCTGGATGTCGGGGTATTTGTAGGCTACGTACGGCGGAGGGGGCTCCTGGAAATGGAAAGCGCCTCCCTCTCCGTCGTCAGACAGATGAAGTGGAGTGAGGCCAGTGCCAAAAGCATCCGGGCCGTACTCAAAGCCCGGGACTCGTCTTCCAAGGTTAAAGTGATGCACTGAGTAAATAAGACAGACGGACACAGATGATGATGGGAATTGACTGCTATGAAATACAATATTCACCTACATTAATTTAAAACTAATTTTAATGAATAAGCCTCATCACACAACTTCATTCTTATCAACCCGAGAGCGGTGAGAGTGTGTCAATGCTTACAGTTTCCTCCGATCAGGGTTTCAATGCGTTCACGTCTCCGCTGACGGAGTCTGTGCACCATGAAGAGCAGCAGGGAGAGGATGAGGAAGGACGAGATGCAGCTGACGATCAGTCTCATCCCACTGGCCATCGAGTCAAACAGACTGTTTCCATCTGAGGGGAAAGAGCAAAAACACGCGACAAAATACGATTGTAACAAATGTTTAAATTTCGCCCTCTCAAGTAGACAGTTGATGCCAAGTGTTTCTATAAACCAGGCTTTCTACAATACAAGTCTTAATTCTTTTTTAACTATCTCATTTATTAAATCTTTTTTTTTTCTGCATTCTTGCTCATCTTTTAAATGATTTGGAGAAAAAGAATCAGGAAACGGGGTGAGATAAAAGGGCAGAGACATGCAGTCAATGATCTGGTTGGCCGGGATCCGAACCAGGAACCTGCTTCTCAAGGCAAATGTGTCCATGTGGTTCGCATCCTAACCATTTTGGGTCGTGTCACCACTTATCAAATATTTTTAAATATCCTACTGTAGAATGAAAAAAACTAAACTAAACAGTAAATAAAATTCTACAGATCTGTGAGGAGCTCCACCTTGTGACTGTTACATTAAAATGTTTTCACGTCAAGCTCCAGGTATGACCAGTCCAAGTTTCTGTCATTTCACCAGCACAACCACCGGTGACTGAACTCAAAGGGGAGAATATTCTGCCAAAGTTAAAACGCCGCTCTGATCGGTGAGATGCACCAGGAGACGTCATTACCTGGGTCCAGGCAGGTGAACTTGCAGCACTCTTTGGGATCCTTGCGGAAGTGCTGGCAGCCCTGCGGCCGCTCGCACAGCGCCGCCACGCACATCTCGGGCTCGCCGTCGTGACACGTGCAGCTCAGACACGGGTCGTCCCCTTTGGGGGTGAAGTAGTAGCCCTCGTTCACGACGTTGTCTTTTATATCCACGCACGTTTGCCCTGTCGGGTGAAATATAACGTGAGGACAATGCAAAACAGAGAAAAACAAACATCACAAAACAAATAATGTTGCTGTTTTAGCACGTGGGCGGAAAAAGACAAAGTGAGCACATACTCCTCTTGCAGAGAAAGGGGAACTCTTTGTAGCAGTTCTCGGCGTGCCAACTGTGCAGGCCTCGCTCGTTCATGCTTTTGATCTGGAAGCGCTGCAGCTGGGCGCAGAAGACGTTGTCCTGGGTGGGAGACGCCTCCCCAAAATTGGTCAGATCCTCAGGCGGCAGAAACACCTGCATTGATCCTGTTGAAAAACATGACACCGCATATTTTTCAAAATTTCCAAAGCTTACATTTAGAAATTTGCTTCTTTTCATTCTTAAAAAGGGGCAGACAAAAGCAAACCTTACATACCTTTGTATGCCACCTCCCAGCGGCCCTCCAGAGAGTGGTTCTGATTGGTGATCACATACTGGTAGCCGACCCAAAACCTTCAAAACAAACAAACCCTTAAGTTTACAGTTGCTAATGGCCTATTTCAGGGTTTGTGCATTACGTCAATTTAAGGTGATTAAATTGGCACAATTGGCCACTAGATGGCCTACTACACACAACAAACCTCTGCTGGAAAAGGCTGTGATACATTTGATATGATTTTATATGATGGGAACAAAAAGAAAAGGTTAACAAAGATGAAGCACAAGTGAAACTTGATCTGAGGTCACGGAGTTTCCTCTTCTGTAACTACAAAGGCTTGACGGCAGAGATTACAAGCCTGCATGCAGGCAACTATTTACAGTGTAAATTACATGAAATATCTAATACGACCTCTTAATATAATCATGAGAAACCATTTATCACATCCTGTTAACTGGTAAAATAAACATCTGTAGTAAACCGCAAAGTTCTGATCAAACACCAAAACATCCAGGAAGTTCAGCTCCTGGAATTCTTAAGAAGGCTTCAGGGTTTTCACCTTTGCTTCTGTGTGTGGTTCAATCAGACTTTAGATCAGCTCATGATTTGTTTGGGCGAGTACGAACACAGGGATCTTCGTTCTGGTCACACCGAAACAACCATGCCAAGACCCGTAAGAGGGGGGGCACTCGATCTGTGCTCAAACTACTTCTAATGCAGTTTGCTCAAGGCGGGAACGTGATCCGACATGGATCCGACCCAACTACCAATATGTATTTGCAAGTTGGAGCTACACAGCTGCTGTGGCCACGTGTGCATTGCATTGTGGGATGCGACAAACCACACAAACTGAAGCAGCAACTGTTGCACCATGATAAATGAATGTTTCACCTAAATATGCACTAATCCCGAACACAGGACCTTGATTCCTGTGTTTACTTTTCTGGCTCCCGCCTCAGACACATCTGACCAATAAGGGACGTGAACATTCTCATGTGGTTTGTAGTGACGCATTTTGGTTTGCCTGGATTCTTCAGTGTTAAAAGAGGTGAAAACACGTGCACGTGACCAGACCGTAAACACTCACTTGCACTGGTCTCTGCGCTCGCAGACTTTGTCGTCGAAGTCCACCTCGATCTTCAGGATGAACTGCAGCTCCTCGTTGGTCACGAATGTCGCCAGTGAGCCGTTGACTTTCTGACACGTGTCCACCGCCTGCCAGTAGTTCTCATTCCGCAGGTACACCTTGTAGCAGCTGGCTGTCTTCTCGTAGTGGTGCCACCCGCTGGGGCATTTCTCTGTGGACCGAGAAGGAAACTTGAGCGTTGTGGTTGATCAGAGCTGGGTGCACAGTGCAGATCCAACAACTCTAAAATCCACAAAATAAAACGGGGAGAATACTTACTGTTGAAGCGCACAGGCTGAGCCACGCCGATGACGTCTTCCACCTGGTCATATCCGTTGCCAAACCGAAACCTCTCCTCCTTTATAGCTGCAAGAAATTCACTAAAGGTCAACAAATGTGTAGTTTAACAAATGTTTGATTTATATTTATTCTAAAAAGTTCTGTGGAGGTTATTTTTCAGTGCACACATTATTTTGTGTAGTGCTACCTGTGAAGAGTGTGTGACGTAACGAGCCACCGTCAGACCGTGCCTGTGTTCAAAGGTACGAATAAAACCTATTCATTTGCCTGATTAAATAATAAACTCATAAACCATCAGTGGGGCTCGTTTCTGCACCAGCTCTTCCAGGTAATTCATCACATGCTGAGATTCCTTTCTTATAACAGGAATTTGAAACATGCACGTTTTGCAATCTTGACAACAATCTAAACCTCAGAGAAGATCAAGGAAGTACACACAGATTTGAGGAAGATAAAAGCAGAACCTTGTATCTTCTTCTAAGCATTATCAGGATTTTACAGTGACTTGGATCTGGAGTAGGGGAAGAACCCCGCCATTGTGTAGACCTTTTTTTTTCCCTGGAACAATGTCAAAATGAGTCTCCTGCTGATAACTAATGATAAGACACAAACGGCTGCATCACTCAACAGACAAACTTTAGTTTGACCATAAAGCTTCACTAGTTGTTCATAGATAACAGCGTCAGAAACATAATAATCAACAAGAGAGAGTTGGTGTTCCACTGTTGCAGTGCAGTTCTCAGTTCTCAAACTAAGTCACAGCCTGAATTGAAAACTTCTGAGCATCTTTTAAAACTTTAAAAAAAATTCTTGAAATTTGTGTAACATTTCTAGTTTGTTCTTTCGGTCTTTTTGTGACCAAGTTATCAATGCATTCTTCATACAACAAATCTCTCTGGTTACATTCGAGTTCTCACAGTTATCGGTCTTAATCGTACGATAACTGGTCTTCAGTTTGCAACATGATTTACTTTGGTGCTGCCTGGCCATGTGTGTTCCATTTGCTAGTTGGATATTTTATAATGATTTCCTGTTTTTTATTTTCCAGTTTGTATTGACACTGTACAGTCCAACAGTTTGCTCTGGTGTTTGTCTTTCTCCGGCTAAAGGATCGCTGCATGTTATCCAACAAAGAGCTAATCCCAGGCATGAACATTGATTTCAGTGCGGGCTGTTGATTTAGCCGACACTGTTCACTGAGGCGTGGGTAAACACTGTTTGGCTCTTTTAATGGGATTTCTTTATGAAACCACAGATATGCTATACAGGCAGAATAATCAGCATTTGCTCCTGCAGAATGCAGAATATACTGTATGTGCATTTGTGAATGAACAAAGAAACTAGAGGACGTTTCTGCGTCAGCATTAATTGCCGTTGGTGATGTTTTAACAAACAATTCCGGCTCTTATTTCCCCGTTCGATAAATGAGTCCAGTGTACCAGTGAACCTTGCTCAGTCCACGGTGTTGTTGTCAGGCTGTCAACACGGAGCATGCACAGCTACTGTGCTGTATGGATGTCACATGCTGGACTCAATCCCTTCAATAATTCCCATTATGCGGTCAGAGATCTGGGGGGATAAGGTCTCTCCGGGTTTAGGAGGAAACAATAGGATTTTCGGTCAAAGGCTCAACACGGCATTATCTATGCCGTGTTGAAGAGATGAACGGACAGTTAACAAAAACACAGACACGTGCAGCCACTAAAATATACAACTGTCCGTCCGTCTGCCTTCTGCCGCCGTCAGTCCAGAGCCGCTAACCTCGTCCTGGAGGCAATCTGCTGTGCATCCACACCTGTATACAGATCTGCCCAGCTGTGATCCAATCGACCAGATGTGTAGCTATTCTTTTCCAGACATCAATCCTGCTGTGGGTGGTTTCGTAGCACAGCAGGTTGTAAAACAAAGGGGCTTCCGCGAGCTATACTCACAGGGACAGTCCATCTCGTCACTCTTGTCGTCACACGCTGTCCAGCCGTCGCACTGCCAGGACATCGGGATACACTTCATCTTCCCACTGTGGCAGGCAAACTGCCCAGGGCTGCAGCGCTGCTCTGAAACACAACCAGAGAGTTCGTGTGACGACGGCCTCTCTCAAACGAGAGACAACGATTTTATATTCCAGCGCAGGACCGAATGAGGACACTCGACATTTCATGATGGCAGTTGATAAAAATAATCTTGGATGGTGAAGGAGAATAAAATTGGAGTATGGAATATTGTTGAAGTGTTTCTAATGTTCTTGCTGATAGTGACCAGCTGCAATATGAGGGCATCTGGGTCAAATAAGACCACGACTACGACTGAAAGTGAATCTGAACACTTTAGTACAGCATTGAAGGGAAAAATTAGATCGTTAAGGGATCGTGTAAAAAGAAAAAAGACAACCCACAGCAGTTGGTAACAGAATAGTTTTACTTCACAAATATGAACCAGGACAAAGAGTCTCATGTCTGCCAAACTGGGTGTGCAATGCCCGAGTAATTTAAGATATTCCACAAAATCACACCACAGAGAATAAAACAAACAGGACTTTTGTAAGCGAGTCTTTAAATAACCGCTCCAAGTTATGAGGGCGACTAGAGCGAGGCAGCCTGAAACATACTCAACTACGTCTACAGGCTTATTGACTGTTTATATCCCTCAGCAACAGTTTGTGCTCAATAGTTCTCCAGCAACAGGAGCATCAGAGCCGACTGTGTCAAACCTTTTTCATGTGATGAAGGAACAAGTCTGTTGGCAAACGCAAATAAGTCAGTGCAGCAAAGGAGCATAAAAACTTTAAAGGGATCAACATAAAAACTATGCTTACTTACAAGAAAATTAAAGTTCGTCTAGAATAATATTAAGAAATGATCAGCCGGAGTCAGAGCTTAACTACAAAGAAGGCGTCTTCCATTGAAAAGCACTTAAAGGACATTAAGAGGAAGATAAAACAATCCAAGGTGTTTTCAAGATTTTAGGGTTTTTTTCTAAGGAGAACTTCTTTCCGTCTTATGAGCTTTAAAGCAAAAGGAAAAGGAAAAAAGGTTCAAACTAAAGCAGCTGCTGAAATAGTCCAACACAAAGCTCTGACCGCTACTACGCTAGAAGACATACTGCTTTCTTACCTGACAATAATCTTGCCAGAGCTAGCCGCGGACCTGAAACAAATACAAAAACAATATAGTGACTCTTCTGTCAGTGTCCTCTTGACAAACTTCAGTTTGATGCAAAAAATAACCACCTGTATCCAAGAGCAGCTGCCCTCTATGTTGTCTATAAGGAAATCTATTATTTCTACTCCAGAATAATTCTCTGGCGTTAGTCGGTGACCAGAGATCTCCCCCGACGCTCGCCCAGCAGCCTGAAAGTTGGACCATCTGTTCTTGGATACAGGTGGTTGTGTGGACCTCCAGTGGAAGTGGACCACCCACTCTGCTCTGAGCTATTTCAAGACCGTGACGGTTGTTTCACCTGTGTAACCCACCACCTTGTCTGATTTAAACCAAAAACAAAAAAAAGATTCCCAGCTTTGCTTGATCCCACAGAGCAAGGTCACAACCTTTAAGACAGTGATAGAAAAGATCTATATTTATACTGCGGTTCTGACTGCTGCACAATTAGCCTTGAAATGCACCGAAAAAATGATTCCATTTCAAAAGAGACTACACTGAAAGTTTCCCCATTGTTTCATTTAGAGGAAAGATCAATATGAATTTTTGGAGGCCATTGCCGAAACCTTTAAATCAGCTGATAAATGTTTCTCTTTAGAGTCCAAAGACAGCGTTGTCAAACTCTTGTGACAATGAAATGAAATTGAGGCTTGATTTTTAAACTTTATAATAAATAATTATGAACAAAAAGAAAACACAAATTCAATCGAATATATAGAACTTGAATTAAGAAAAACATATTTTGTTAAATTAAACATAGGGGCACATCCTTTTTGCAATGTGTATTCAGTAAAAATAAAAGTTCTCATATCCCCGCATAACAGCAAACATAAACACCGATACGATATGTCGGCCGATTTTAGTGGCCATCCGATAAATCAGCCGGGCTCTCGTTACATTACAATCATCCAGCGTAGTGCGGCATTTTCAATAAATTTAAATCTAACCATTCGGCCACAGCTTCTCACTTACTGAAGGATCTCACATTATCAAGTTGTTCCGCCGATCAAGTGAAATGGAATTAATATGCCAAAAAAATGATTGTCACTCTACCTATTATGTCATACGCTTCATAATTTAGGCCCTCATTGAATATGAATAATGAGGGGAAAAAACCCCACTTAAAGTGGACCCATCCTTTATGTCTGACCTCAACTTAAATTGTCTCCGCTCTGCCAAAAGGTGTTTTAAAAGCCCTCTAATGCGGAAGACGTCACTCTGTCTAAGTTAAGACTAAGTGGATTGAGACGCATTACCAACCCGTGTCCGTCTCCTGGGACCCTGTTGAGTCTGAACGTGTCAGGTTGATGACATTAGAGACCGTGGATCCCACATGCATTAGAGAGGATTTGTTGCTGACATTTATAATTACCATTTAGATTCCGAATGTATACTAATGTGAGTGGGTTAAAAATGTGTATGGCTTTCCAAGTCAATCCATTTTTCAGTGCTTCGCGAGACGCTAAAACAGTGTGAATATAATCTCTTTCATCTCTTTGCTTGGCTGCCAGGTAATTGCGTATGGCAGAGTAGAGACGTTTTCGAGGGGACCTTTGGTGGTGACAGGCCTAAAAATGTATCCTAAGACTTTCTAAGGACACGCCCCCACCCCACCCCACCCAGCATTGCAATAAGACTTGCTGCTTTGCTTCGTTAGCTTACAGGGAAACTAACTAGCACACAGAATCCAAATCAAGCTGGTTACTGCTTATTGAAAATGTGTTCAACATGAGAAGAAAAAACAACAAGCTCTGAGCTCTGTTTGAATAAAGACTTGCTGCCTGCACACATGCTGTCTGTGCTTCTCTGAAAACGGCTGCTGCTGCTGGAAAATCCAGGAAGGGAGAATTTATTCAGATCCCACTAGCCTGCTGCTTTAGGTTATCACATATTACCAGTTGAAGGCACCACTCGGGCATTTCCACATTATAACAGCCCCCGTCTATGAAGGCTTTGAGTAGAGGTTTGCTTCGTTGGTCATAATCTGAACATCCTGCTGATTGGGATGGAGAGTCTGAACCAGTTGTGGTCAATGAAGCTGCCTGAAAGCTCTTATTCCCCTTCCTGTTTGGTAGCGATTTCACTGTCGATGTTAAATATTTGATGAGGTGGTTAAGTTTTTTCAATTTTGGCAAATCAACAAATGGTTCACGTCTGATCACTGGGCAACTACTCCTGAGCCATGCTGCCCCATCACAGATGTCAGGGCGACCCCAAACCACCAAAAGGTTTTCGATGTAGATTTGAACCAAACCATGGATTTAGAGAACGGTGATTCGTGACATGCATGCACTCCTACTGTATCTTTGCAAGGATTAATGCTGCATATACTGTAACACGTCACAGTATTAAGGACTAATGAACGTCAAACAGGGTGGTTCTGAATTTTGCAGAGCAAGCAGGATACAATCAGTTCTTATTGAGGCCGTTTCTCTCACAAGCTTTGGATTTTGAGATGTCGAGTATATGTACGAGTGAACACTAGCTACGCTGGGAGACGTCAGCCTCTGCATCTCTTACATAACCGACAGAAAAATACAATGAAGAGAATGAAACTGCCCCAGCGCGGTCATACCCAAGTGTAAGGGAGCAATGAACTGTCCATGCATCATCTCCAGCCTCTGATGATTCACAACAGCTCTGAGGCTCATTGTTAAAGGCAGCGAGTGGGTAAAGGCCTTCATGTCCATTTCATTATAATAGCTCACATTTAAAACCAACATATTTCCCTCTGCTCAGCAAGGATAAAACCAGAGCAAAAAAAGAGCTGCAAAACATTTGACAAGTAGCCCGCATGAAAACAAAAAGCGTTTTGAACTAGGATATTGTTAATGTGGGTCAATTTTGCCATTTGAACTGGCTTCCAAAAAACTAAAAACTTTTTTTTGTTGTTTTTCCTGTTTTGCACTGAAAGAGTAAACACCGATGAACTGATTTGACACAGTTAATACTTAAAATGGTTAACATTCAAAAATTGACTATCACCAAGGTTCGCCAAATTGAAAGAAAAAGTTAATGCTGGTCATTTACAAATTAATAATAACAGTGTGTTTCAGTGATAACGACAGCAGGAGCAAGACGCTGCAAAAACAATTTCAGCTGTGACGGTGAGAAAGCGAGAAATGTGTCGAAGGTCGGGGCCACCTCACAGAACCCGGCAGCAGGAAATAAACTGTCTGTTTTCTCGTAACGCCTAATAACTTTTAGAGGTCGTTGGAGCTCATAAAAGACTATTTATAGGGCCGCACCAAAACATTTATTTCCCAAATTTTAATTAGTAACACTAAAAACACTTGCATTAAGTGGGTCACTTTTCCCTCCCAGTTCCAAACCAATGAGCCACTCAAAGATAAAAGTCACACTATGTTGAATAGAATGCTCTTCATTGAGCCAACACCGTTGCTGCTCTAAATCAATTATCTGAAGCAAACTGCTTACTGCCTTGTCCTTGGAAAAACTCCTCCTCTAATTACAAAAAGACACAGAAATCTATGGACTTTGTGCCTTTACAAAGAATAAAATTATGTTATGCTCAAGGTTGGAAACTTACATAAAAAGAAATGGGATTTTTTTCAAAGACCTACTTCGAAACCTGCATTGATATTTGGCAGAAATGCATCACTTCTTTTGACATCAAATCAACAACCAATAAAATGCCATTGGGCTTTTAAAAAAAAACAACCCAAAAAACATTTACTTTAGTACATTTAGTAGACTTCTCCATTTTGGTCACTGGAAGTTAACTGTCAACTATAACTGCAGTCTCGTCAGTGAAGTATCCAGTTAGAACAAATAGTGATGAACCAGCTGCTGGTGACGTTACACAGACGGACGGCTCAGCCTCAAAGGCAATGAACAAAGTTCTGCTGACTAGTTGCTCAAAGTTCTGGCCATGTTTACACAAAGGGAAAGAATGCAGGCTCTCTTAAGCCATTTTCATTAACTGAGCCAAACAAGACTCTGTTAACCTTTCCTGGTTTGATTATGATTTTTTAACCTACCAAAGATGCAAGGCACTAGAAGTCTGTCATGTGTAAAGCATATGATCACATACCTTTTTATACCACAGTTACGCATAATATTCATACATGAGGAATCATGAGGACTCGCGTTAATCGTAAATGTCTTTGTAATCAGTCAGAGGAATGGTTCTGATCATATTTGGAATCAAAAAAAACTCTGGTGTGCAAGAGTGAGTAAAGCCAAACCACAGTCAAATATTTTGACATTTTAATGTTGCCATTCTCACTGGCAAGCATCCAGACCTGGTTGTACAAGACTGAAGGCTTCTTACAAATCAAAGAAATGTGACATTTATGCACATCGTCAAGCAACTCAAGCAAAGTTTAAATGAAACCATAACCTTTAAGAGCAACTCATCCTGCCTCAGTAACCTGGTGTGGCACAAGTGAATTATGTTCCGAGAAAGTGGTTTGTTCTGTTTCTAAACCGCCTACCCATTTGGGCATCAGGCTTTTAGGAAGCTAGCACTAGATGTGCACCGGCATGCTCTACAAAAAAACACACCCACGCCGATGAAGCCAAGAGCAAGGAAACAGGTAGTCTCCTGCAGGAGCCCTGGGATGCGGGCCACAGCATTATACCACAAACAACAAGTGGTGATTTCCACACACAAAGTGAAACCCGGGCTTCTATTCAAATATGGACCACAGATCATTTCCAATCTAAAAGGTCTTAGGTCCACTTTGTAGCCTTTGATGAAAGATGAAAAATTACAGCTGTAATCGAGAGCCAGTGAACCACAAGAGCCTCCCGATATGAACTTCATATGTGCCCCACAAACAGGAACTCTGCGCAAAACACACAACAAGAAGAAGCAGACAGACTTTGTTTCCAGCCAAAACAACAGTGACAGGTACCCGTGAGCTGAACAGATAACTTTCTAATCTGCAACAATTGCCAGGATCACAAGGCCGGTGTGGAGCCAAAAAGTGATCGTCTGCCAGAAAGTGATTTTATGTGGCTCAAAACTCTCATAATGGGCACATATACACAAAGTTATGTCCATAGTAATATCAAAGATATGTCTTTGTGAAACTTTTAACGCTTCTTGTAAGAGAATAATCACAACTGTGGCCGCTGTGTTTGCCGTTCATAGCGTAATCAGGCAAGGTTTCCTCACAGGCAATACGATCCTATTGTTTTCAAGGTTTGTATGTCTAATATGATATGATATACGGTAATGAGTTATGCAAAAAAATAAAAAATGATTGAAATTATCCTTATAACTGCTTTATTTTTACCTGCTCTGTCTTAGATTATAACCCATGCAGTTTTTGTACCTGTTGAAATACCTTTAAATGGGCCGTACAACCCATAAAACTGTGTATCACCTGCCAAAAAGAACAGAAATCAGTTTCAAAAAGGTATGTGATCATATGCTTTACACGTGACAGACTTCTAGTGCCTTGACTCTTTGGTTGGTTCAAAAATCCAAATCTAAATCAAACCAGGGAAGGTTAACAGAGTCTTGTTTGGCTCAGTTAATGAAAATGGCTTAAGAGAGCCTGAAATCTTTCCCTTTGTGTAAACATGGCCAGAAATTTGAGCAACTAGTCTGGAAAGGGAGATGATTTAGTGACATTAGGTTCATAAAACACTGCCAGTTGGGAACAAACCGTGACACAAGAAGAGGGCTCCAGTGAACCAGGTACTGCACTCGAAGGGACTCGATGGATTTTATAACAATAGGCCGTGTATTTCATCTGCAGTACGCTGCAACAGAGACACGTCCATCAACTTCTCATTACACAAACAGAGGACCAGAAGCATCTAGGGGCCAAGTCGCGGCAGTTACATCGACGTGAGGTCCGTGGGTGAGACGCGTGACACCGGTGAGGTGGGAGGATGAATCTCTGACTCTCATTCCAAATGAGAGCCGCGGCTGAAGCGCGGACGCACGAGGGGACGAGGGGACGAGGTGGAGGGCAAACACGACCACTGAAGACCGACGTCTGTGCACCACGAGTCCCCAAATGCAGCTCTAGCGAGAAGTTGCCGATTGTTGATGAGCCGTGTTTGGAAAAGACTGAATATTGTCAAAGTGCTTTTCCTGGAAGTGTAGTTGCTGTGCAGACTCCGCGATGTGTGCTCGTCGCTAAATGATTTGACAACTCGTGGTTTCATCTGACCCACTTTTTGCCAAAGGAGAAGGACCGCTCCCATGTCGCCGCGCCGCGCGCCCCGGCCAACGCTGCACAGCGGCGGTTGGAAAAACCACCCGAGGCCGTGGTCTGCGCAGCAGGCCCCTCCGCCCGCTCCTCGCTGAACCTTCAGCCCTAATCGGTTTATCGCCACTTCCTCCACACGCACCCGCCTGCGGGAACGCGAGCGAAGGGAAGAAACACCCGGGTTAAGAGTTACCTGTGCGTGGTGGGTCCGTCACCGTGAGGACGAAGAGGAGAGAGAAGAGGACGAAACTGCTGCTGTCAGCCTTCGGCAACATTTATCCTCCATTCATAGTCACTCCTCTATCCAGAAATCAAAAAATATATGCCGAGGATCTGCACCGTCGTCCTCACCGGAACTATATCGAGGACCGCTCTGAGCCGTCCGTCCCCATGTCTTTATGCACTCAACCCCGCAGCTAACGGAGAAAAAGAGCGCGTGCCAAGCATTGTCGCACCGTGCGGCAAAACAACGAACACACACAGATCTCTCTGGTGTCGTGGGCCGAGGAGCCGACGTGGGCCAACTGTCTCCGCCGTGGACGTCGTCCGTCCTGGTCCCGCAGCTCGGTGTGGACTGAGCGGCGCAGATCCAAGATGGCTGCGGCCTCACATCACAACAATCCCGAACATGCAACACACTGATGACCAGCTGGAGGAGCCGCCGGGGCGGAGTTAGTCTGATTAAACCCGACGTGACGCTCGATAACCAGCTCGTGCGTGTGCGCGTGTCTCTCTCTCTCTCTCTCTCTCTCTCTGTGTGTGTGTGTGTGTGTGTACCCGATGAGATTAATGTGTGAAGAATCCAACCTTGAAAATACTATCACCGGTCCCACGGAGCAGACACAGGATGATGAATGGCGCAGCTTCATATTCGACATGACCCTGAGTCATCCATCACACCAGCTACAACCCCCCCCCCCCCTTAACACAGTCTCACCTGTTTCACTTTCTTCTACGGGTCAAACTCAAAGACTGCAATTATAATATCGGGCAAATCCTTGAGGAAATTTCTAATCATAACTGAAGAGATATCTTCATGTCTTTGACAGCAGCTTTTAGTATAGCACAATGTGCACATAATTTATGTGTCAAAATTCATACAACAGTTGGGACACAACACATGACCCCCGTACTACACATGAAATTAAAGTTGGATAATCCTAGAAAAGCAGGTTACAACTGCTTCTTGACATCCAAAACAGTTGTATTTGAAGCTGCCTCTTTGGCTCGGTAATTAACCTCAGATTCTCTGTATCATATACAGGTTGAAATGAAGCGCCGTTGCCATGACAAATCTTCAGGCTGAGACGTCTCAGTAAACATCCTAATGATGTAACAATAAAGATTAAATCCCCTTCTTACACATACATTTATTTTAAAAATCAAAGTCTGCATTAAAACAATTCTCTCACAGCAATATGTACATTGTTACTCCTTGTGTAAAAAAAAAAATTGCTTGGTAAAGTTCAGCTGAAGTTAATATGAAGTCGTTATCAGTCCGAGTTGGACATTAGGGTTTTTAATCCAAACAATAATCAGACAGAAAACAGCATCTGGGGGAAACAGACAAAAGGGGAATTTTGTGCAAAAAAAAAAAAAAGCCTCTACAGTCAGATGATACTCACTTCACTCAGGACTGCTGAGGCTTCATATTTGCTTCCGCTGAGGTTTGAGAAATTTTTTTTGCAGAGGAGGAGAGTCCGTCCTCCACCTCTTATGCTGGTGTTGCACTAAGCTTTATTGCCATTCAGTGACCATCGGTTCTTTCAATGAACCTATGGACATACAAGTACTGTTTTGAGACAGACTCAACAAAATGCAAACCTACCCATTCACTGCTTTTGCGACAAACCTACAGCAAAAAGTCTAATGCCTTTTCTTAAAAAGGATTAACATGTATATTAAGCAAAAGCAGTCCTTAAGTCAAATGAAAGGTAAACTTTAAGTTTGAAAACACAGATCCATGAAGTTGGACTCTCTAGTCCTAGTTGTGTGCTGATTTCCCAAACAGACAAAAATTGCCTTAGGGTTAACCTCAGATATTTCACAAAACACACTGAGTACACGTTGGAGAATTTCTGACAGTAGCCCAAATGCTGAACAGTATTTAAATGCATTTATATATGAGGTGAAGAGAGACACACTGAAATACCATGGCTGAATGTATCATGAACTGGGTGAAAGGCTATTGTATTGATGTGTATTAATCTAATTTGTATGTGTGATTCTTCAAAGTAATTATTGGACTATAATTATATTGGAAATCTCAGTTAAGCATGTGCTAGTGCTTACGTGGCAGGGAGAGAACAAAATGTTAAAAAAATATATGTATATGAATAAAAAAAAATTAAAATAAGAAAAACATAATTTAGAAGGAAATTTAGAAGCAATATTTCACCGGGATCTACATGACCCAATCTGCGCGAACATGTGACAAATAAATCCTTATAAATTACTTTATCCAGCTGAAAGATGTGCTCTTTGATCGAATTAAAAATCTGTCTGGGGAGTTTCTAATAAAAGTTCTCCACATTACAGAAACGTTTTATACAACCCAGGCAGAGGCACTGCTCCTTACTCAGAAAAAGTCTGAGGCTTTCCGTCTCTTGGGAAGTTGCAGTAGATTGTCTGTGAGTGATGTCACGTCCTGAGAGCTCGGTGTCTTGGCTTTGTTTGGCGTCGGCGTCCCTGACGGAGTAGATGGGCCACCAAAGGGAGACTTGCAGTCAGGGACAGAGTGTGAGGGAGATGGGGTGTAACTTGCTCTTAGTGCTTTGTCAGTGTATTTGCTGGATGTCCGATTTACGAGCCTCTGCAGAGCAGGGGTGAGGGCTGGGCTCAGGCCTTTAGGTGTAAGACTGAAACACAAACAATGATGTGCTTAGTTAGTTCATGACAAACATGACAAACAAAATACAGTGGAAGACTCGTGGTATTAAACACCTTTCCTTCTAAACTTTTCTCCAATTAAAAAGGAGCTGACAGAAGCAGTAGGGTGTTGTTACTTGCAGAGGCCAATAAAATCGACAATGCATAAAGGTTAAATGTCTTTACCTTGCAAGGTTCTCCGTGGCCTTTCGCAATGCCTCATGTTTCTTTGCACGGTTTTTAGCTGCAGCTTCATTAGCCATCTTTAAGCCCAACCTCTCTCGTCGTCCGGGTTCTGGAATCTATTAGAGACCATATTTTATATTAAACATTAGATTTTAAACATGAATATAACAGTCTACAACCCTTTTCTATGTCAAGATGCAGTGGTGTAATGGCATCCTGAACAAGTCACACTCCCTGTGTGTGTGTTGTAATCCAAGTTTCTCTGTTATTTGTTGTGGTAGCTGGTCCGGGAGCATGTTTGTGTTGGCGCAGGTTAGTCCCTCCCTGTGTAACCATTGGTCTCTAACATGTTTATAGAGTGAGACGGCTTCAGTCTTTCAGAGCCCACAAACACCGTAAACACACCCATCACCTGCCAACTACGGTTACAGTTAAACCAGAAAGGCTAGGCTAGACCTTATGCTTAAACAGCCCATGGGGTACACACAGCACGACCATGCTAACAATGCTTGGGTATCTTTTAGGTTACGTCATTCAGCTCACTTGCCACTTTCACTAGGTTTCACAACATCCATAGACTGTAGAGGCAACACCTTGTTCATTGGAATAAGGGAGGAGGGAAAGAAGTATTTGTTTTGGTCTGAGGTGCTGGTGCTAGTGCAACATCTAGTGGTGATGAATATCATACATTTATATAAATACATATCCTTAAAAGGCTCAGTTTAGGCGGTTGATCTTATAAGCAGATGGAAGGAGCTTCCTGTCCAACGTGTGCGGTAATTTCGTCCATATTTGTGCACGTCTTCTGAAAGCTTACGAAGAGGAAATTCTTCCACAGTCGCCATTGTTCATGTCAGAAAATCTTGACAATGTGCTGCCATCTAGTGGATTTTTTGGTTAACAATCATGCCAACATAAGGGCTGCATGGAAGTATGTGGGCGGTGAAGGGTTACATCGATTAAAATTAAAAAATCTCTTTTCATACATAAAGGCAGCCTTAAGTGTGAATATTTTACAAATTAACAAATAATAACAATATTATTTACAAAGCCTTCCAGAAACCACTCAGTACCTTGAATGATGGACCGTGATTCCTCTCAACAAAAGGGCTGTCTGATCCATCGAGACGAAAGGGGGTACTCTCGATCTCACCCCAGGTCATTAGAGGTGAGTCAGATACACCTGACAAATACAGACAAAAACAGCTTTCAGGAATCTACTCCAAATGTAGGCAGAAATCATTATTTCAATGCAACATTTATTTTCATCAGTGATCTCTGTGGAGGATTGTAAGTTGCCCTTACCAGGTGCAGGGGAAGGCGTCCTCTCAAAGCCAAATCCATTCACTGAAGGGGATTCGTGTGGGATGAGTTCTTTCCCATCAGGGCCGACTTTACCCTGTTTGAACTGGACAAAAAAACATGACATATCCCCTGCATCATTCATGTATTCAACTGAGGAATAACCTGCCATGCAGAGATATTTAATTCACCCGTATGGAGCATTTGGTCCAAAACAAAAGTACCCCAATAAAACTATCTCTGTTTTTTATGAACCATATTCCTTAACCTTACCTGTGCATTGAGAGCAGCCGCCTGTTGAATCTGGCTTTTGTTGAGAGCTTTGCTGAATGGGTCTCCAACAAAACGTGTGTTCTTGTGAACGACCTCCCTTGGCTTCTTAAAGAGAGCATCTTCATCTTCAACACCTGAATTCGAAAAAGTGTTTAGCGTATTCCATTCATTTTTTTTCCTCACAGAAAATGGGATCCATCTTTGCCTTTAATGGGGATTCAAGTTTTAACAGATCTTACCCTCTGGATAATACATTAAGGCATTCTTCGCTTTGTACTCCCACGTCTCCAATCCAGCTTTGACACATTCAAGTGCTGCCTTCTCTACTGATGGTAAAGCAAGGTTCTCCTCATGGCGCTGAAACATACAAAATGTTTATAAGGTTTTCATGCCCATCAGAGTTGCCAGTTAAATATAGGAAACAAGCTACAAACTCAAAGCCACATTTCAGGTTTACAGTTGGTGATTGCTTCATACTCAAAACATAAATAGTTCTATAATTAGCAATTTGGTCACTGCGAGTGAATAGCTGTAATGTCAGCAATCATATTCCATTTGTTTTTAATTAAACCAAAACCTGATCTGCAAATACATACCTGTTTGTATTCAGCCTCCGCCTCATATAACCAGGCATGCCTCACTTTCTCCTTGTCTTTTGCCAGATCCATTATCTGTTCAAATGATGCATTATCCTCACTGGTATTTTTAGCAAGGAAACGATCTAGACAGGGAAGCTCTTTTTCCTCCTCATCGTCTTTGCCTTCTGTAAATAAAACATTGATAGAAATAAGGTTTAATTACAGTTAAGCAGCTCTGTAAGTCCATTTGTTTCAGTATTACTGCCAAATATGTCTATTCATGAGACCAAATGAAGAGGATGTGAAATCATTTATGTAAGAGCCAAAAAAAGGGTGTTTAAAATGGGATACATGTTTCATGTAAACACACAAACAAAGCTAAGAACATTCCTTTACATTATTTATTAGTCAAATCTAATAATTAGACAACTTACCTCCATCTAAAGCTTTATTGCCACGAGTGGAGGAGGGAGACCCCGAGTGGCCCACTGGTGTCTCAAAGCTGGCTGGAGTAACATCTTACACACAGAATTAAACATAGTTGAAAAGCCCATTCATGGGGACCAGACCAATATCTTGACAGAACAATTTTCATCTCACATGGTATAGCGCCCAAAAGCTTGTAGAATCAATAACTTCATGCAAAGCAGCAAAAATGCACAAGATATACATTCTGCAATGTATAAAATCACTGGAATACAACGTTTGGATTCTCTCATCGTAGTACTCACAAGGTGCAGAAGATCGTGGAGTACATTTTGTCACAGACGATCCATATCGGATGGATATCTCTCTCATTCTCCCGAGGTCTCCAGTTTCCTCGGCTTCCAAATAGTCCTTCTGCGCTTGCAATTTTGTCACATCTGGGAAGAAATCCCTCTGGATGATCTTCTCCAAACTCTGTTAGAAGTACACAGGTAAGTTTATTTGACGTTAAGAGGACGATAATGAAATGTTCTTTGATATAGATAATGAAATGTTCTTTGATATTACAACAACAACAACAACAAGTCACTTCTTTACTCAATCCCATTTACTTGATTTGCAAGTTCCCAAAACTAAACAGGATGGTAAGACGGATGGTTAAACGACGTAAAAGAGAGAAAAGCCACATAATTCAGAGTTATTTGCCATAGATCATCAATACTGTTGACCTTATGTTTCTGTCACGTGTCATTAAACGATGAATTAAGGAACCAGTCTCACCGCTACATGTGTCAGAGCTGCATCAAGGATATTTTTGAACACAATATCATTGATGGACAAAAGGCTTGTTAATGTCAAATCATAATTGTATAGTCCTAGATCTTTCCTGGATAAGTTTAACCTCAAACACTGACGTGAATCCCAATTTCGTCTTTTCCTAGAAACTACAGAGGGGCAGGGGGCACCCATGGTCTTCAAGGCCAGTGCTTCAGTGTCGAGGTCTATTCGCACCACGGAGATGTTGTGTTCATTATTCAACGCCCTTGATACAAAGGACACAATGTTCAACACCATGAGAAATGTTTGTTGCAGTAAAATCTTAAAAATGCCTTCGGCTGTTTCTTTGCTAGCATCACCTTTGCTAAAACAACACTGCTGTTATCGCCCGAAAGCTCCAGATGAATAAAACCAATCCACACACGTGTTGTCTTCTTTGCCCATTTACTCACCTCGATGTACTCCTCCTCGTCGAGCACCTCTCTCTTCGGCTTCCCCGTCCCCTTCTCTTCGGGTTGCTGCTGCCGGAGAGCCACTGCTGTGGCCGCGGCAGAGACGAGCGTCCCGCAGAGCGCTGCCCTGACGCTGGCGCTGCCCTCCATTGTGGGGCCGTGTTAGCCTCCCGGGCTAACGGCGCTAACGGCGCTAACGGCGAGTGGTTCCACTTCACACACCGACTGCACGTAAACGCGCGACGGCGTTACTACCTCACAAACACCGTTTGGAAATGTTAACGATGTCGTCACAAAACAACACGTTTTGAAATCAGCTGTGAAGATAAACAACAGTAATGAACCAGCTAGCTCACTATGAGTCCAGCACAACGACAACAGAGGCGTACGACCGACGTAGTGTCGTAGTCCACAATGTTACGTCACCGGAAGTGGACTGTTTTTCTTCATTTTGACTTTCGTCATTTTTTTGGAGTTATACTACTACTACTACTAATAATAATAATAATAATACATTTTATTCATAGAGCACTTTTCATTGCTAAAAGCAATCTCGATTTATTTCGACTGTCGTGTTACGTTTTTACTCTGCTGTTCGTTTCTGTTCTCTCGTCAGACTCTGGTGTGTCTTTTGATAATGTGTATGCTGTCTTTTAAATAAAGGCAAAGAAAAAAGTAAAAAATAAAATCGTTGTATTTTTGTTATAACTTGTATTACAATACAAGTCATGTGTTCGTTCTATGGTCACTGTGATCAATACTTGAAATGGAAAATGTGAATCAATATTTTGGATAAGATCTACTCACTTGACAAAATATATAAATATTCTATGACAATATTGATGACGGATATAGTGTTGAATTTAAAGGTCACATATTGAAGTGTAATTTGGATTCCTTGTTTTAACACCAAATCAATAACCATGATACATGAAGACTTTGTTGATTTGCTAGGGACATTTTGATATTGTACTAGATATAGAGAAGACTTTTCAAATGAGGGGTTTCTCTCTCACCCCTGTTATCTGCCCCCTTACAGAATAAATGCTATATACAGTATTAATAATCCCTCTGTTTGTTGCCCGAGCCCCTCGGGCATTACTAATACCCAGACTGACCAATCTCTGAATTGACTAACTGATATGATGATCTGTCAGATGAATTCTGAAAGTTGTAGGACAATTTTGAACCCTTTTTTAAAAATTTAAATATAGACCTGAAGCTGAAAAAGTGAAATATTCAAATTCTAATCAGCAGTGATCACTGCATGTCATCTTTTAAATTGGTATGAGGCTTAATCTTGTGTGCATTGTGGATTGCATTGACAATGAAGTTCGTCCGTCTTTTTCAAAATAACTTTATTTGTTATCAAGGGCACTTTTGTCCACAACTGGTGCAAACTGGAACAAACCATTTACAAGCTGAATTTTTGAGTTTTCAGGATTCGTATGAGCATGTGCTACCAGTCCTTCTATCATGCACTCCACCAAACAGCTTCCTTAATAGGAATTGCTCAGGCCAAAGTCCCATGATTTGACTGTCACAAAAAGCTCCATGTTTGTTTATTGTCTGGGGGGAAAAAGGTTTTGACCGGCTGTCATATTTAATAACAGTAGCACGCAAGAATTCTGCTCTCACCCACTCACTCAGACACACACACACACACACACACACACACACACACTCATCCATACATAAGGTCCAAAATTTAGTTTTCTGTATTTCCAACACCAAATGATAGTCTTTTCTGACGCCTCCACTTTGCTCTTCGGTTTTTAAACCAAACCTAGCAGAAAAGTTATATTATATCCCTTTTTGAATACAGTACTTAAAATTGCACACAACTGTTACTTGTCATTAACATGATAATCATTAAAACCTGCATTAGTGTATAAACAGCATTATTATTCAATGGTAGGCTGAATGTGACACAGCAGACTTACCTCTACTCTTTCCTCTCTTAAGTGAGTGTGCTGTGCTAATTTCTCCCTTGTGTTCACATCCGGATACTGGTTCTGCAGGAACAGCTCCTCCAGTGCGTCCAGCTGCTCCTCCGTGAAAATGGTGCGGTGGCGTCTGGTCCGCCTCTGCACCTGACCGGCTAACTGCTCCTCTCTGTGAGCCTCTCCCAGCCTGCATGGGTTGGAGAACATCGCTGGGGGCCATCCATACTGACAGGCGGCAGGGAGGAAATCTGATTTGAAGTCAGGGAGGAGAATAAGTGACACAGGCGACAAAATCATTTTTTTTAAAAAACGCGTGCCAACAGAGAGGTGGTGGTATGGTCTTACCTTCGGGAATGAAATCAGTTCTGAATATGTCTCCACAGTGGGGGCAGTAGCAGCAGCAGCACATGCAGGCGTGAGGCACAGTCTCTGTCTGGTCTCCAACAGGACTCGCTGCCTTTTCTTTTAATCCAGCTCCACTTGTTCCACATGTCCAATTGTCACCATTACTGTTTGGATATTTACTCAATATGTTTTCAATGGTGAAAGGAAACTTTTGTCTCTCCATCCTGATCAGTCCATCCATCTCCAAAGAAATTCCAATAAAACACGAGCAATGATAATCACAAGATATTGACACACAGCGCTTTTCGATTGTTCAGGCTCGGCTGCCCTTCTCTTTCTCCCCTCTCCACAACAGTGCGTCAGGCCCTTATAGTGAAATTGGGAGGCAAAAAAAAGTAAAACCATAATCCCCCCTATGGACCAGACACATAAAACGGTTGAAACTTAATTCCTAGCTAATCTGGGCAGTTTTGTGAAGAGGTTAGGAGGGACGGCAGATTCAGTTAATCTTACCTCATTCCTTTCTCCAAAAGAAATCAGATTTCACTGCATAAAATGAGAAGTGGCGAGCTCTTAAGATCCTTATTGTTGGGGTTTTAGAGAAAAGGGGATTGCTCGGTATTAGAAACCCGGATTTAAAGATGAACGTTTTTTTGGTGTGGCCAGAGACTTGTGTATGCTGAATTGAAGGATTAGCTCCTTAAATTTATTTCACAATGTCATTTTTCCTACTTAGCCTTATCAACAAATGATCTTGTGCAAATTCATAGATATGTTTAGTAAATTACACAGGTTATGGCTGCACAGATAACAACAATAATTAAACCCGTTAATTTAGGAGTTGCAGATGAATGAATTACTAATTTTGCCAGTGCTAGTGACATGTCACTAATAGATTTGTATGTACTGTATAACTCAATACAGATAAGCAGATATGTCACGGGTAAATTCACAAAAGGGTTTCCTCCATCTAGTTTGTATTCACAATCATGCATCTTGTGTATTATCAGTGTGGTGCAGTCTGCTCAGTCCGACTCCTCTGACAATGTGCACCGCTGCGGTAAGGCTATTACAGGTTAAATTCATCTCCCCCGACAAATCCTGTGATTTCATACAAGGCAATATACGAATTAATGGATTCCCACAATCTATCTTAAGCTCCGCTTATAAGGGCTTTTGGAAACAGATAACAATAAACACCAACCCATCCTTTTCACCTGGGTTTAATGGCGTCCAGATTGTTGACATATAGTTTGAGGAGCATGTGAGATCACTATCTACCGTTATTGTGGCTCTCAAAAGAAGGAATTGTACCACATTGGTTCAAACAGCACAAAATTCATTACTGGGGATTAGATTGATAAAGGTTCATTTTGTTGTTGTAAGAGCAATATTTGGTACAAGAAGTAAAGTGAAGGAAACCACCATGCACAACCATCACAAGCCCACAGCTGATACAGTTTTCTGGACTTTTGAGGGGTTACTTGGACTGCCCTCTTCAATTTAAAGTGGTTTCACATGGAAACCCCAACACTAACGGTAAACAACGATTTTTCTATTATTAACATAATTAGTGGTGCAGGAAATAGTTTTAAGGATGCCTGCAGCAACCCTTCAATAACACCCTTAAGTGATATAAAGGGGAAACGGACAATATTTGATTGACTAATTGATTTGTCTGTGAAGATTCTCAGCCAACTAGGTCTTGGTTATTCAAGGATCCACAACCAAGTCCGGTTGCATATCAAATTTTTCTCGGACAGACAACGTACTCATTTTACTCTCTCATCGGAACAAAAGACAGCTTAACAACATAACAGATATATTGACAAAAGCATGAGCTTTACCAGGCCAAAGCTGAAAAAGAAATTCCACTCTATTCCTTTCTGTCTTATACTGTGACAATGTTGCACTTTTTATTAGATATTAGAAAAAATAAGAGCGTAGTAATAGATCTGGTGTAGCTGACCTGTGAGGTTCTTTTCAGTATAATCATCAGTGACTAACATGTTGTGCTGTGATCAGACATATCAAATGGTTATACTCAAATAGCATGTCAGTGGAAAAAAAAGAAAACATAAATAATGAATGACACAAATCAAATCAGGATTCTGAAATACACCCACACTGACTGTCGGTAAATGAGCAAGACAACACTGAATGGCATGAGACCATTCACGCGTGAAAAAGCTCAGTGTCTCTGCTTACTGCTGGACCGGGGCCCAGAACCTCCCGGGGGAATCGGAGATTGCAGCTGTGAGACCAGAAAATGCAGGAGGATCAACCCTCCGCTCTGTGTTTTTCTCCAGACTTGTGCAGGGAAAAACAGACTACATCCACAGTACCACGTACTACTACTACTAATAACTGTTGAAGCTTAAGAAAACAGTTGACAGATACCGATCCCCCCGGGGACTGGAGTGCAATCAAGAAAAACACTCAAAACTCCATATCTGATTGCTGTGCAAATACAAATATTATGTTTCTCCTCATATCGTTTCCTTGAAATGAGCACTGGGATTTGGTGTTTAGGGAGTTTACTCTGTCTGGCTTCGGTGTAGTCGCTCCCTCAGTCTGAACTGAGGTGGTGTTGAACTCACTGCGACCATATGTTTTTGTTATTTAAGGGGGTAGACTGAAATTGAACCACAGACTATAGTAGTAGAGTGAAAAGAAAGAAAAACCACTCCCATTTACCAGTATGTTCTCTCTCTGTCTTTATACTGCCTGTTTCATGTTTTCAACAGCTAAATATACAAATCAGTCATTTATATGACTCTATGACCCTTTTTTGATGTTTACCGTATTTCACACTGACTGCATTGCCAATATACTAGGGGCCAGTTTGTGGCCCATGTCTCTCTTATCCCTTTAAAACCCCAAAAGGAGCCAGAATACATGAACTATTGTGGAGGTAAGGGTTGTTGTATAATGTTAGATGTTTGAATTCGAACACAACCGTGACAAACTATATATATATATATATATATATATATATATATATATATATATTATTTGAAAGCACAGTGTCAGGATTCTACCTGTGTAAAATATTTAAAGATCCCTATATATCTCAAAAGATTTACAAAGACAAAATCCTTACTTTCAAACTGCAGTGTATACAAACAGATGACTATAAAAGTTTGAAAAAAAAATAAAGTTTGACAAATCTTGTGCAATATGTCTTACATGCTTATTCAGTGCATTTATAAATTTGAATCAGAACCACCAGGCACCACTACACTAATTCTGATTTCTCTCGACGATTACGTTCAGTTTGAGACCAGGACAAAGTTATCTAAAGGGTCGAAGAAAAAAAGAGCGCATGTTTTTGATATTCTATGTCAGTGTGTGACCTGCTGCTTAGCGATGTATTTTCAGTGCACAGTCGGGCGCCCCCTTGTGACCAGAGACCACAACGACCGCCGGTGACCGGCAGAGCGTCACCGCGCGGCAGACCGCCCCTCGCCGCCACTCGCGATAACTCGCGTTGCGTTGAGGCAGCAGCTGGGCGGAAAGGCGGGAGAAGACTGCCGCTTCCGCGTCCGCGCAGCACAGACACAGACACAGACACGACAGTGGGGGCAAAATGGACGATAAGTTAATATTGGCCGTTTTTAATTACCCAGAGCTGTACAACGTCACTTTGCCGAATTACCGCTGCACAGAAAGTCGGGCAAACGCCTGGAGAAACATCAGCATGGTCCTGGGTCTCCCGTGTGAGTATTCAATTGTTTTATTGGAGCCTGTCACAACTTTACTGCCGGTTATTATATCTGCATATAGCAGATATTAGCGGGGACGAGCAAACAGGAGCACGTGTCTGTAGAACACGCGGGTGTTCCACGTGTCTGTTGCGGACAGTTGTTGGATTTTAGATCCGCGCGAGGAGCAGCCCGGGCGGTGCGGCCGCGGCCGCGCGTGCCGTGCCGTGCTAGCGGAAGCAGCCGCTGCTCGCACCGCCTAGGCCGCGCTGCGCCGCAGGCTGCGCCGGGCGGGCGGCGCGGTCCGACTCCCGCGGCGCGACGCAGGAGGAGGAGGCCCCGCTCGGCGCGAAGGACCCGCGGTGAACACCGCGTGCCTCCCGTACACGCTCGCGACGTCTCGAGGAAGCGGCGGCGGCGGCGGCGGCGGCGGCGTCACGGATAAACATAGACCAGAGTCAGAACACACGTCCCCCCTGCCCTCGGTGCACGGCGGCATGCTCAACGACGGAGCGGCGTGAACCACAGAAACGTCCCGGTATTGATCGATTTTTGATTATCAAGATAAGCAGTCAATAATTTAATATCGAGGCAAAACCCAAAACATGACTTTGCTCCAGTGTTATTGCTTTTCTTCGTCTTATTGTTAAGTAAATCGAACATATTTGGGATTTGGACCATCAAGCAATTTGAAAGATTGGACATGAAAAGACGTTTACAGTTTTTTAGACCTCTTATAGAGAAAACTATGAATCCATTTATTGCCTAACTGAGCATAACTGAAGCAACAATAAACTAATTAATAAGACAATTAATTGAGCCAGATCTTTGGGGCCCGATGCTGATATTAGTGTCTAAAATATTGATTCCTATGTCGTTATCAAACCCTTATGACCAAAAGACCTTGCATTTTATAGTTTCACCATACGTTTTATTATAAATAACTAAATAAAAAGAAAGCACAAATATATATTTTTTTAAATGTGGTAATGTAAAACACAAAGCATGAATGCACATCTTTACTACATTGTTCATTCTGTAAAATGATGATATGTCTGTCATATCGGCTCATATCGGCCAATATTATGAGCCTCTAAAATTTGACACCTCAATGTCCAGGTTGCGTTCATCTTTGTTCCTATAAGTTTTCATTATTCCTGTGCAGTGTAAGTGATCAGGAGAATCGTGTGATTTACACTCTGATATTTTTACTTTCTAGCCGATGAGTGCAAAAGAAAATGGAAGAACATGAGAGACCGATATTTGAAGGAAGTTCGAATGGAGATCAAGAGCAAGAAGCAAGGGGAGGTCGTTCAGAGCAGGTGGAAATACAGGCAACTTATGAATTTTATTGCACCCTTCACCGGATCAAGAAGCGGAGTGGCAGAAATGTGTGGCAACGACGACGACGACGACAATCCTGACAATGAAACTGGCAGCATGGAGGGAGAAACCACATCGTCCGAGGCGGTCAAGACACCGCAGTCCATCATGAAGGCCCCCGTGAGTCAACCTGACCTCAAGCCCCAGGTGGCGTTTGTGACACAGGTTCCGTCGATGTCTCAAGACGCACAAATGGCCAAGTTGCCATCAAGCCCACAGATCACCCCCATCAGCAAAACTGGACGAAAGCGGCGGCTGATTCAAGAGTCACTCTCACTGCTGACCTCTCAAAGTACGCAGTCGCCTGCGAAATGGCTGCTCAAAGACAATGGTGCCTCATTTCCCGCCAGGCCACGGGACGAGGATGAACTATTTCTGCTGAGCTTTGTCCCTGCCTTGAAGCGACTTGCTCCACAGAAAAGATGCGAGACAAAAATAAGGATCCAGCAGATTATGTATGAAGCAGAATTCAACATCACACAGTCAGAGTCCCAAGAGAAACAGACAGAGCAAGAAACACAGGACTAAACCGAACTGACTTTTTGTACTTTATTCTGTTTTCTATAAACCTCTCCCACAAAATGATCTAAATATCTCCAATATTTTTTTTACAGCATAAAATGGTTAAAATAAACCCTTTTAACCCCTATGAAGATTGAAAAATGTCAGTACAGATGTTAGTATTGAGCAAGTAATTGAAATTTTCACCAAGTTGGTGTGACTTGGTTTGCATATTAATTGAACAGGTAAGGCTCATGTGAGCATGACGCATTCATAGGAAAACAGGTGGTGATTAACATTTTTTATTTACAAAGCTTTACTGTCAATAGCTTGAATTCACATTTAGAGTTATGGCTTCATGATAACCCACCAATCTCCATTTGAACTCTGTAGTTACAGTATTTTACATTTAATTACAGTAACATACGAAACTAAGCAAAGTAAAATATGTTACAATTTTGAAAGGAATACTGTTTCATAAGTTAATCTTTTGAATGCTTATATGCATCAATATAGTTCTTAAATAAAGACACAATGTTCGACATTGTCTTGATTTCACAAAGCATGTGAAGGATTTTGGCGACGTGATGCATAATTTGTAATTTGTTGGAGAAAAACAATGAACAAAAGTCTCGGTACATTATTGTAAAAGAGAGATGACATGGAGGAAAGCAAAGGCTCATGTTACGCATTTATCTCAGTATTACTTTTTTTTTAATTTAAAAGGCATTTTGACATGTTGCTGTAGGAAAAGCACAGGTGTAGATTGTAATATTAACTGTCAAACTGTCAATGTTTACAGAGTTGTGGGAAATACAACCAGTCCTGTACTTTTCTTACAAAAGCCGTTTTCAGACATGGAATGGAAAATGTCCGAGAATATGTGTTTACCGTTCACATCCAGAGAACACAGCAGGAGATTGTCCTGGTCAGAGGTGTTCACACCAACAGGAGCATTTCTGGAACATTCTGTGGTGTCTGGATAGAGTGTAGGTAGCATAATTTATAATTAAACTCCTATAATTTGGAAATACCTGCTTCATTCAAATCTCACATGGCTTGGTGAGAGAGAAAAAAATATCAAGAAGCAAATATATGCATGGAGGCAGAATCACATATGCCTTCATGTGTCCTCTTTGTCAGATCCTTTGGCTTGTCCCCGCAGGTCGTCTACCGGTGCGTTCACGCAATCAGCAGCCAAAACATAATCACCAGAGCGACAAATAGGAAGAGTCGAGACAGAAACTGTTCGTCCGTGTGCTGTGGCGTCCCAGGGGCTGCTGTTGAGAAAATGTGTTCAGCAGATGTTACTTTAATGTGTTGTTGATAAAAGATGCATCGTGGTGATGAGAAACACGTACAACATATATACCTGGAGGAGGTCTCCCATCGTTGATGTTAAAAGCTGTGGCAAAAATACCAAATGGAAAGGCACCAATTCCAAATGACATTTGGAAACCCCCATCTCCAAAACCAAACCCTTGAAATCCCTGTAAAACAAGAAAACGTCTGTTGGTTCTTTTTATGTATTAGAC
This sequence comes from Scophthalmus maximus, assembly GCF_022379125.1. Classification (NCBI taxonomy): domain Eukaryota; kingdom Metazoa; phylum Chordata; class Actinopteri; order Pleuronectiformes; family Scophthalmidae; genus Scophthalmus; species Scophthalmus maximus. Next base: position 8,610,631 of record NC_061534.1, read on the forward strand.
ACAACATCTGATGTGCGGTTTATCCTATAGTAAGTCAGAAGTGACGCAACAGGTGGTGCAAATTGTGGTAATTCCCGAGAGACACCTACAACTCAGCACGTTATTTAATAGATCCCAGTGGGAATTGTGCTTTTGTCAATGAATAAAATGCAGGGCTGCAACACAGCACCATTCTATGAAATGATTTCATCATTAACGCATAAGATTACTAATCAGCTGACATTTCACTGAGAAACTACATTATGCTTCCAAACATGTTGACAAAATAATGACATTATATACTTTGTGTGATACTTACACCACGGTTTTCTGGCTCAGGCCTTTGCCCTTGTGGTCGAGGGGGTGTTCTCTCTCTTTAAAACAAAAACAACATTTGTAAAAGCCGACAACAATTTTTTTACTCTCACCCTCTCTTAAATAGTTCATTAAAAATGTGAACTTAACATATTTACCCTTGCATTATTATGTGGAGGAGGAATGCGATTATATAATACAAGAAGTTTAGGGTCAGCCTGACCTGTAAATAGAACACAAAAGTACCAACCTGGGGTCCTGTTGACCTGTGCTTCCACGGCCATACAAGGGGATAACTTTGTCTCGACTGATGCCAGCTTTACACACTGGACACACTTGTCTGCTGGGTCTGGTCTCCAACCACTGCAAAAAAGACAAATGCGTGTTTAGGCGCCGCTCTCTCGTTTGAAAATGGTGAAAAGGAAGAGAACAGAGCGTCAACTTACCTGATGCAAACAAGGCCAACTGATTGGGGGGGAAATGAAAATGAAGACGAGAGAGAGATGTTGGAGAGGGAAGATGTTTGATTAGTGAAACATTGCATCTGTTGAAACAACAACGTGACTTTGAAGATATTCAACATTAGCTAAATAATGAGCATTGAAAAATTGAGGGTGAATTTGGCTACGAGAGAGAGAAGAGACTGTCTTCCTTGCGCTGGGATTGACCTTATCTTTTTAAATGGTAAATTATGTTGGTAAAAAGACGCTGAATGAACAGAAGTTGGGTCACAGTTATATATTTGAAGAGGTGAACCTGAGTACAGAGGCTGGAAAGTGTAAATGAAACTAACCAAGATTATAAACCAAAACATGTTAGCATACACATGCAGTGTTACCCTGGTAGTGTATTTACAGACTGTAAAACAGGTTATAAATATAAACAGCAAAGTAAACATTGAAAGTAGGGGACAAGTGATATAATGACAAATATTGTGTGATATGTTTGTATGTGATATGGCATCCAAAATGATATACTTTTCAGATGATTTAATCTGTCGATTATTTTCTCGATTAATCGATTAGTTGTCTGGTTCATAAAATGTCAATCGTGTTTCCCAAAGGCCAAGATGATGTTTTGTTTTGTCCACACACCAAGAATATTTTGTTTACTGTCACAGAGGAGCAACGAAACCAGAAAATATTCAAAAACTGACCAAACCGATTAATCATTTACCAAAAAAGTTTGCAATTAATTTAGTTACCGATTAACTGTCGCAGCTCTCCTAAGAACATAGTCTACATGCTAATTTCAAAGTTGGACACATGTAAACAGGCTCGCTCCTGATTGTTGTTGGTGGTGGTGTCGTCAGCCACCACGACGTGTGATGATTTGCCACTTGTCTGTGTCTTGTTCAGTAACCAGAGAAGTAAGATGAGCTGGACTACAGCAGCTGCCTGTGGCCTTCATTCTCTGACTGAGGTTACACACGTAGAGTCTCACGGACGTGAACGTACCAGAAGAGGTGTCCACACAGGCTGATCACTGCATCCTTGGCGGTGTCCAGACATATGTTGCACTCGAAGGTGCTGTCCTGGTTGCCGCTGTCGGCCGCGGTCGAGCTGCTGGATCCGGGACTCGGGTTCTCGGTGGCCGCAGCGGTGCCAGAGGCTGGAGGGGGGGCAGCGGTGGCCATTTAAAAGCCAGATCCTCCGAACGAGCAGGTCCAGGTGGGGTGACTGCCTCCGCCGGGATCCAGCGTATCAGAATATGCACATATGGAACCCCAGGGTGGTGTGTGTGCGTCAAAAGACGGAGCTTCAAGCGAAGAATACGTAGAAAAATAAATGAATAAAACTGGCAACAGGGCTGCTAGCTGCTAACATGGGCTGCTAGCAACGGTGCGGAGTTGCTAACGTTAGCCAGAGGCGAAGACCGAGTTGGTAGGACCGAACTTTAACCGGATACTGAGCAACGGACAACAAACATGTGAGCGCTAATCGTTCAGCTGATTCATTGTTCTAAATGAAAGTGGTAACTTGTGAGAAGTCGAGGCGGATATCCTTACAGCTGATTGCATCACACATCCGCATCAGCGACCGGAAGTGGATCCCGTGTGGTGCCAAAAAGAGATTTCCGTCCGCGGGAGCGCGCGCGACCCCTTAAAGCTGTATCGCCCCGTTTATAAACGCGTACAGCTGCTTTCATCTGGATCAAACTCTGAAAACGGTCACATTCGTTTTTAAGAACATTTCATAGAAGGATGTCATCTGTGAAGGTCACCAAGCAGCTCAAACAAATAATAATATGTTGCAAATAATACATCAATATCATTAAATTCAATTTAAAGACTTTATTCATTCTGTGTGGGACAATTTGAAGCTGGTTTGCAAGTATGAAAAAACACAAAAACAATTAATTTACAGATATATAAAAAATAATCATATTTTATTTTAAAGTTGCAAGACATTAGTGAATGTTTGCACCCCACAGCTGAACAAGGTAGTCCAAATGACCAAACCTGATCACTGTGTCATAAAGTTTTTATATTGTGTAAAAATCAGTGAGGTTTTCTCATAATGAAGATCAATATTCAATTCATACAGTGTATAGGATATACTGTATAACCTTTAATCATCCAAGTTTAAAAGTGCCATTGCATATGACTCGATCTTTCAGCTCTGTATTCATGTTATATCCCGTCAATGATGAGAGTTTTAGATCATTTCCATTGACTTAGACCTTGAGTGACCCACTGTTCGGAAATCCTCCGCCATTGCCTCCTCTATCCTTGATGTCAAAGATTTCCTCAGGGTTTGTTTGAAGTCATTACCAATAAATACATATAGAACTGGGGATATGAAGCTGTTTGCTGCAGCCAGGGACGCTCCAACCTTCAATCCTGTTTGAAGTACTTCCACACGGTGGTTCTCCACATCTAACTCCAGAAGGACAAAGGCATGGTAGGGGACCCAGCAGAAGAAAAATGATAAGATGAGCGCCACCATGACTTTGTAAGGCTTTGTTGACTTAACAGTCAAACTTCTGAGCTTCACACCGAGCACTGAGCAGCAGACGACAATCATTAGGAAAGGGATCAGGAACCCGCAGATGAATCGAGTCAGAGCCACTGCCTTGTGGTTGGAGTCACCCCTGTATTCTGTGTAGCACTGAGTGACTGAGCCATGGACTGTGATTTGTTTGAAGATCAGCGAGGGCAATGTTAGGAGTGCAGAAAGGAGCCACATGAGAATGACAACTCCGAATGCTTTCCGCACTGTGCGGTGGTTATGTGACCAAATGGGAAATAAAATCATTACACAGCGATCAGTGCTGATCAGAACCAGCAGAAACACACTGCTGTACATGTTGAGAAACAGGGCGGAGGAGCAGAGCTTGCACAAGAGCAGTCCGAAAGGCCAGTGTGAGGTTATCAGGTAGAATACTTCCAGGGGCAGAAAAGCACAGAACAAAAAGTCTGAAATGGCCAGACTGATGTACCAGGTGTTGATGACCGTTCTTTTCATTTTACATCCACAAATCCAGATCACCAAGGAATTTCCTCCAAGACCAGCAACAATTATGAGGACGTTGAATGTCACTAGAACATGAGTGAATGACGACTGAGAACTGCTGAAATTCAGCAGCCCAGCTTTGATGGTGGTGGTGTTCTCAGTTTCATTGTCTGCAGTATAATCGTCAGCATATTCAACATAATCCACACCCATGCTTGTTGCTTTTCCTGTAATATTAAGCACAATGTCTTTCTTTATAAGCATAGATAATTATAGCAGTTCACAACTGTAGTATAAAAACATGTTTTTAGTTTATCATATGAAACATAATAATAAGTACTCACGTTTGTCTCGACGAGGAAACAAGCACTGTGCTGGTGCCTTCTTACTGATGACAATCCCTGCTGCTTGATGTCACTTCTCTCTTTTGTCGAGAAGAGAGAAGTGAGCAGCACCAGTGACGAAAGTGACGAAAACCAGTATAATTAAAAGGCGTTTATAACAGAGGGTAAAGTAACCAAAAAAGCTGTTCTTTTCTAAAGCTCTTTAAACGGGTATTTTGAGTCTTATAGCCCACTGTCGGAATATCACAAGGGGATCCCCTTCATATACAATGACACAAAAAGACAAAGCACCAGCTCACATTTATTATCCAAGTATAGGCTGTAAACCTCTTCACCATTTTACCTCACGGGTGTACCTCTGGTTGCCGTAAAAATCAAATGAATCATTTGTGAAGATAAATATTTCTGCTCTGTCTATGTTTAACCTTAGAAAGGATAAAAACTAAAACTATAGACATACATGTGTTTGTATCACTAACAGTCATTTTTAATACTGTGTCTCCAATGTACAGCGCAGAAATCGACTGAGCCTAAGTACGCATTTCTGTTCAGTTCCCCAAAAATATCATATGATCCAGTTGTGCAACCCATCTACACCCATCCTCTTGTATGCGTCACTTATTACAGAGTATTTAGATTAAAAAAAATTACGTAAAGATATAGCAATTAAAATATAGCAAAAAAAATTACACTTTCACTTAATTAAATCAATATCATGTTTTTTTTTGTAATTATTACCACTAAAATAAACTAAATCATCGAATGTAAAAGTAAGTACCTATGCAGAATGGGCCCTTTACCCTCTTAATGTTATAGTGTTGTTCTTACCTACAGTATATGTCTTCATGTGGAGGTCTTGGGTAGAACTCATTTTTCATAATATAAATGATCATAGAGTACAGTGGTGGGAGGTGCATTTGCTCAAGACTGACCAACAAGACGGACTCTTCCTGAATCTACTGCTTCATACTTCTACTACGCTGCCATTCAGAAATAGATATTACATTCTACTACATTAACCCACCGAATAAATCGCAGAGCAGGATTAATAAAATTTAATAAAAAGAAGCTCTCCCATAAAAACATGTTTTAAGAGTGGGTTAAAAAGATGTTGCTGACTCTGCCAGCCTGATTTATAATATATTGATAATACAAATAATGATAATAAAAAGAACTAAAGGTCTAATCGTTGATTGAAGACCCACTAAGAACTTTAAAATAAATAAAATCGGGTGCGTGGATGTTCACCATGGATATACACTACTTTTGTATTACAGGACCCGCCACTTGTTTACATAAACCGGGCATGCGCAGACGTGGCGCGCGCTAACCCCGCCCCCTGGCAGTGACGCGCCTCCCGCACCGGGCTCGAGCCGCTCTTCTCTTTCGAACTGCGTCATTCCGACTTGTTTCTCAACATGGCGCTGACCACGGCGAACAAGTGTCTCAGTCCTCTGTCGTTCCTCTCCCGGAGGCTCGCTGCTCCGGAGTTCATCACCCGCTGCTGCTACCACAAGAAGGTAAGACCTCCAGGTTCGTTACGGCCTCACCGACCGGGGGACGGGGCTGGCTCGCGGCCCCCGCGTGCTGGAGCTGCTGCTCGTGTTTACAAACGTTAAAAACGGAGACGTCACGCGACGCTGCAGTTCGATGACGGTCAGCTGGCTCGTGTGAACAGATGGAGCTCACAGACAGACAGCTAACAGGCAATCAGGATCACGATGAGAATGATCTTTATTGTTATTGTGACATGTCGCACGGCCTGTCTCATACAGGAAAGGAAATAACTAATAAGCAAGAGTTTAAAAAGGCACGATGAAACTAAAGAGTTACTCTTAACTACTGCAGGGAAGGACGGGAAAAGGATAACTGACACAGAATTGAGGGCGTTTTACACGAAGACATGAAGTGAAGTACAGGAATAGAATAGAAAATAAAAGGCTACAAAGCCTATTAAGATTTCTATCTTAAATATGGTTGTAGTAGGTATTAAATTACGTTGCACGTGGTATTGAATCGTTTTCAGTTTGATTTGATTTAACCCTTCTTGAGATAATGTCCAAGGTGACCTCCAGATGCTTCCACATGGACGAATTGTCACTTTTGAAAACAAGCACGACACGTCTAGTTTACATTATTTGTTCTAATGTAACGTCATGGAGAGTTCAATACTGAAATAACTGACTAATCTGCCCTCCAGCTGGCCACTGCTGCAGCTTTGATACTCCACTCACATCCGATTAATAAGCTCTAGCCGGCCGCCAGTGTGGTGACGGAGCACATTGTGCCGGACAATTTGCAAATGCTCTGTAATACCTGCGTGAGGGAGTTGTGTATTTTGCTTGCTGATGCCGGATATTTCAACTTTCCAACACTACATTCATACTCCCAAGTAGTTTGAGTTTCACTGTGTGAACTGTGTAAACAGAGAGGACGTGTGTGTTCCCTGGATGGTGAAATAGAACTTTATTGAAATGCTATTTTTTGATTGCAAAGTGCTGTTAACGTGTAATCCTGGCTTCAGAGTCGACATCCAGTCTGGCAAAGCAGTTACGTTCCTGCTGCTGCTGTTTGAGAATTTGCCCCAAAAAAAGATCCTTAAAGGGCTCTAAGATCATAAAGGATTTGATTAAACTAATTTCATTCTACATCCTAAATAAAAGGCTGAAAGATCATAACTATGTGAATGTATTAAATGTTGTGCTTCTTAGTATTTGCACTGCAGTCCTTGTTGTCGTGGTCAGAATGACTCAGCAGAAACCAGGGGGAGAGGCCAGGATGCAGGAGTTGGTATAGAGGACAATGAAATCCAGTCCTAATCTGTTTATTTCAGTGTCCCTTATGTAATGGAGGAAATACGTAGTTGTATAAGAGCAACAGACAACAGACATTTTCTGACTGTTCCAGAATGGAATGATCCTCCCAGGCGGCTGCTGTCGTCCGGGTTATCGTCATTTATTTCAGCCTTATGATATACGCTCAAAGATCCCACCCTGACTGCATTGTTTCCTTTTCTCTCGCTATCATCTGAAGGTGGTCGATCATTATGAGAACCCAAGAAATGTGGGCTCACTGGACAAAACCTCCAAGAACGTTGGGACCGGCTTGGTCGGAGCTCCAGCCTGTGGAGACGTGATGAAGCTCCAGGTACAGAGCATGGATGGATCACAGGATTATGTATACACTGAGAGCTTTTAGAGCTTTTTTTTGAGAGAAAGGGGGGAGGGGTGTAAACACACTGAGCAATTTACAGTAACAGGAGCAATTATTTTAGTTCAAAATGAAATTATTGCTTGTATTTTTGTAAAGATGAAAGAAAACTCTCATGTTGACAGATCGAGGTGGACGAACAGGGGAAGATTGTGGATGCCAGGTTCAAAACCTTCGGCTGCGGCTCTGCCATTGCCTCCAGCTCTCTGGCCACCGAGTGGGTGAAGGGCAAATCTGTGAGTGAACAACATTACACACACACACGACACTTCACGTCATTCGTTCTCCTTCTTTATTCTGCTCGGCTCATTGACTGGAGAGAGGGTTTTTTGTTTTTTCTCTTCAGGTGGATGAAGCTTTGACAATCAAGAACACTGACATCGCCAAAGAGCTCAGTCTTCCCCCGGTGAAACTCCACTGCTCCAGTAAGTCGTCAGTCAATTCTTCTAAGGATTTTCTGTGGAAACTGTTCAACCACACATGTTTGTATATTCAACCTTTATTCCCTGTTCCTCCCCAGTGCTTGCGGAGGACGCCATCAAGGCTGCTCTGGCCGACTATCGCCTCAAGCAGCAGGACGACCAGCAGGGGGCAGCCAGGGTCAGCCAGTAGACCGACCGCTCTCGCTCTGAGCCGGACGCCACTGCTTTACTCCCTGCTGCCAGAGAGAGAAGTAGCTGTAGTCCACTTTCCTGTAGTACCGATAACGCACACCTAATATGTTGATGACACGTACACCACCGTCAACCCTCTGTAGCAGTGTTACACCAGACTTAGTCTGTTGTCTTCTAACCCTGCACATCTCTCAGCCTGTCACATGAACGCACAATGTGAGCCCCCGTTTGAGTTGTTGGAACAAAGTTACAAAGTGAGCCTTATTTTTGAGATTGTGATATATTTTAAGATTTTGTGCTTCAGGAGTGTGTATCGAAAAGGTGTGATGGAGATATTGATTAAAGCTAAGAGCTGTGTGAGTGTCCTGTCTGCACCCTAAAGCATTGACCTTTTATATACGCAATTAAGCAAAGTGGCTTGAAACAATGAAAGGGTCCACTGGTTTTAAGTGTAATTTATGATTATTTAGTCATGCTTCTGTGGAAATGTATGCAATAAAAACTATCCTGAATCATATTTTGATTTGAGTGCAATTTATGACTTGGAACATCCTGAAAGTGTGTATTTAATTTGATAATGAAGTACAATTAATAATATGATGGTTATGGAAGCGGATCACCTCAATGAAATGCATTTCTGACAACGACAAGGTGAGGTCATTGAACTGAGCATCCATCATCCCTTTAGCTGAAATTACATAAAACCAAAACTGATATTAAAAAGTGGTTCAATCATAAACAGCAGAAAGTTGTCAATATTAAATGTTCAAGGTACAAGGTGACTGGGGCCCCATGCAGAAAAAAATAACCCCATAAAGGGTGAGAATGTTTGTAGCAGATATTAAAGACAGCAATCCATGTTTATAAACTGCCACATGGATAGATCCCATTGTAGAAAAGCATCTTTCCTGCACTGAACAAAAAAAGATTATTAAATGATCAGAACTTCAATGTCTTTCTGTAAATCTGTAGATATTTTTTGAAGTTTACTGGACAGATTGCCACTGGTGGAGAATACAGTCAAGTCACAGTGTTCAGAGGCGTCAGAAGGCCGTCTTCTCTCCTGCGATCAGCTGAAGTGTTGCGGAGTCATTGTGAATATGCAGAGAGGAGGGTCGGAGACTCCTGCCAATCAAAGGCTCCCGTGAATCATCTTTGTCTGGATGAAGCTGCTCTGAATCATCCTCCACTGGACGAGGATGCTCTGAATCATCCTCCACTGGACGAGGCTGCTCTGAATCGACTTCCTCTGGACGAGGCTGCTCTGAATCGTCCTCCTCTGGACGAGGCTGCTCTGAATCGTCCTCCATTGGATGAGCCTGCTCTGAATCGACTTCCTCTGGACGAGGCTGCTCTGAATCACCCTTCTCTGGAGGAGGCTGCTTTGAATCGACTTCCTCTGGACGAGGCTGCTCTGAATCGTCCTCCTCTGGACGATGCTGCTCTGAATCGTCCTCCATTGGACGAGGCTGCTCTGAAACGTCTTCCTCTGCACGAGGCTGCCCTGAAGAACTCGGCTCCGTTCTGCCTCTTGCTGTAGTCTCCTCATTGTCGGACAGCTCACATGGTTCCTTCTCCTCCGGGAAACTTGGCAGCTGCTGATCCAGGATGCTGCCACATGGCTTACAGTCGTCTTCAGGACTGTGGTCTGCTACTTTCTGACTCTTCTCCCTCCCCTCTGCTGCATCAACAGATTTATTTGGCGTGCGCAGGCTCTTGGCGGCCCTCATGATGTCGGCCTGGAGCTGCTTGTGAGAGTCCACTGGTTCACTTTCCTGCTCAGGAGCTGGTTTTCCTGGCACTTCATTAAAAGGCTTTGCACCTCCGGTCTTGTCCCTGTGGTCCACGTACATTTTTGAGGGGAAGGACGAGGGGTAGTAAGAGTTGACCTTTCGCCTGCGGCTCATGAATATCGCCCCGCAGATAATAAGGAAGATGAGAAGGATCAGAGTAGCTGCAACAAGGATGAGGAGCATGTTCACCTCCAGAAAGTTCACAATCTGACTCAGAAAGTCACTTTCCACATGCGTGGGGCCAACAGGTGTGGTCTGGTGGTCAGAGAGAGGGTAGCTGGTCGACAGAGAGGAAGTGAAGTTGCCGAGGTCTTCCTCATCTGCACTTCCCTCCAGAGAACTGTAAAAAGGTAGCGGTGCGGCCAAACCACCGCTGATGCAAAACACCACACACAGACCGGTCTGACGAAGGGCCAACATCGGGAGCATCGTTTCCCCTCGGGATCTGTAAATAACAGAAAACGTCAGAAACTGGAATGTCAGCGCCATATGTGGAGTTAGTTTGTGCCTCTCCTGTTTTGCCATTACATTTGAGTCGTACTGCTGGGCATCTGTTTTTCTTGAGAATGAATGATCTTAGAAAAAAAAAGTGCTGTTCAACAATGCGTACCACTGTTCTGAAGGTATTCCCAGAATCCTCAAAAAACTCCTCTGACCATCTGGATGGGAAATATATTCAGTCTTTCATCTTTCATCCATCTTGCAAAGTTGTGGCACTGTTTCCTAGTCTCAAAGAGGATGGTTGCCAGAAACTACACATGTCTGTGCTTGTGAAACATAAGTACGGATATATTTTATTATTTGTTATATTTGTCTTAAACAGGGTTCAATCGTATTTTATATATTTAACATAGGCGGGAAATGTGTGGGAAAAATAATAATTTTTCATCCTCGTGGTTCAACGAGTCTGAGGATTCTGGAAATATTCAGAATAGATTCTTTAACTCAAACGTAATAGTAACACATGAGGGGCTTATACTGATCCAAACTTCTACTTCCATGAACATATTTTGGCAGCATATCAACCGAGTTACTGAATGTTTAACATAATTTTCATGTGCAACGGGCAGCTACTAGATATGAGAATTTGTTTGAAGGTGGCAAACAGTTTAATTTAAACAAAACATAAATCAAATCAGTAGTGTATCTTTGTTTACCTAAAACCATAGTTAAATATAGTATGTTCAGCTCGGCCTGAGATGAGTCACCTGAAATGTCAAATAAAAGGGCAAATAAAATCAAAACAATCCATATGGCTACAGGGTTATAAATAAATTGGTCGAACTGACCCTTTAAACCCATCTTTAGCCTGCTATGGTTTTCAGTTTACAGTCAAAATCTGTCTGTGTCTGTGTCACTTTTGATCCTGAATCTCCTGCATCTGTGTGCAAGCTGGGCCACATGAAACTGCTCTCATCTGGAGGAGGAATGGTCAGAGTTTTTCTTTTTTTGTTTTCCTTCCCCCGAAATCCAATCAACTACTCCAAGACCCTCAGACCACATATACACGGCCACACATGCCTGTGCAATCAGACACATAATCATATGCACACGGGTCTTCACTCAACAGATGTCAACAAATCATCAATGGCATGTATAAGAATGACTTTTTCTCCATTTTCAATGTCTGAAACAGACTCAAAACTTTGGATAGTCATGTTCTTTTCATGCCGAGGCTGGAAACGGCCGTGAAGGCATCATGAGGCTGTCACATCCCTCATCGGAGGCAAAATGGTGTCAAGAAAAAACATAATTCTGCTTGTGTGTGCAACATTCAATGAAAAAAAATGAAAAAAACAAAGAAGGAATTTAGAGAAAGAGCTATACGAAATGACAAATGATTTTCACTCACCAGCCACTGTAGCAGAAGAAGAAGCGTTTCAGTTGGATTCACCTAAACCACTCTGGAAAAAGTGAACTGAGAGAGAGAGAGAGAGAGAGAGAGAGAGAGAGAGAGAGAGTACCACACCACTTCTCCAGTTTCAGATTTCAGGCCGGAGGTTTGTCTGGATAGTGCAAAAAAAAAAAGAAAAGAAAAAAGAAAGTCTTAAACCATGAGGACAAATCCCTCCTCTGCCTGTCCTCCCCCCTTCAGTTTCCCCAGAGTGTCTGAGCTCTCCGGCCTGCAAACAGATTGTTCTTGTTAGGCAGGAGTTTTTTTTATGTGCTGTGGGGGCAGGGTCCTTTCCTGCACCCTCCCGTGTGGCTCACTGGATGTGTTAGACAAAGAAAAATTAAAATGAAAAAAAATAACACTCAAACATCACCATCAGAAACTTGTCATGGATTATATATTTCTCCCAGGATTCCCTCTGTGACTGGCGACCTGACCTTCACTTTAACTTTGACTTGAAGCAGCTGACCTCTTGGGGTTGAAGAAAAAAAAAAAGGAGGCTGATTTTAGAGCAGCTTGTATGAGTGACCGGTTAATGCAGGAAGAGGTTAATGTTTCCTGTGTGGACAAAACACCCATGACGGCCAGGAGAAGGGGGGAGAACAGGGTCACACGCCGGAGACGTCGAGAAACAATGTGGAGTGTTTTTTCGTCTTCAGAGGCAAGCAATCAAACTCACATGGTGTGTGTGTGTGTGTGTGTGTGTGTGTGTGTGTGTGTGTGTGTGTGTGTGTATGACAATGTACTGTAGGAGCAAGGCAGCGAGTGATCTTGAACGCATTTTTGGCAAGTCCACCGTGTTTGTGATCAGTCAAGACACGTCTAACTTTATATGGTCACCGGGAGCAGGAGACGAGGTCCGGCATCCTCCAGGTTTACATTGCTCTCTGCTCTGTTGATAGTCACCAGCGGCTGTTTCAGCCACACTGTGTGTGCACAGAAAAAGAAAAAAAAAAAGGAAGAGAAGATGAAAAAAACCAACATGGCTTCACGGCTCTAATAAACATTCAGGCCTCTGTTTTCTTTTCGCAGGAGGGAAATGAGTATGAAATCCAGTCCAGGAGTAGAAGAAAAGCTTTGTATGAAGCCTTTCACAAATAAGGGAAGTGACTTGGGTTCACAGAGAACCTCAGAGACATGGAATAAAAAACTCCAGCTTGACTTATCTTTTAATAATCAGCTCAAATGACCCAGACTGCTCTCGACACAGCTAACTCAAACTAAAAGTGTCTGAACTTTGTCCTGATTACAAAATTCTCTCCAAGAAAGTTGTAAGAAACTATGACAGACCCACGAGAAAAAAGGGTTTAAATTAAAACATTAAATAAAACATTCCTTTAATAAATTATGCCAGAAGCTGCATTTCAACACAAACACCCACATAATCAGAGTCGCCTAAAGTTCATCATCAATCGAAATACACAAATACATTCATAGAATCAAGCCTCAGCTGCCACAGAGCAGCGTCTGTGAAGGACACTGTAACACCTTGACAAAACAAGCCTTCCTCTGTCTCGTCGCTAAGTGAAATACCATCGAGGCTGAGTTCAGGAAGTTGAAAAAAATGTGAAAAATACATTTTTTTTTATTCTGCTCCTCGTTCTGGTTTAAATTCTTCAGTGGAAGATGAGTGACAAATTATAGAAAACGTGTTTATTCTCTCTTATGATAGAAAATTCAGGACCTGACCTTATAGATATGGTTAATGGTACATGCACATGAATCAGAAACTCTGTGCGTGTGTGCGTGTGTGCATCAGTGGTGTCTGTGTCTCTACTTCCTGCACAGGAACAGGGGCGTGCATTGATCAAAGAGGAAGCACTGGTGTATTGAAACAGCAACTTGGGTCCACATCACTGACATCAGCCACATCCGTCTAAATTGAGGGTCTGATGAACGCGAACGTCAGTAACTATGATGAATCCATCTAAACGAAACGGTCATTCTCTGGAAGGAAGCTGCTGAGCGTGAGGTTATCTCCTCCGTCCTCGTCACTGTCTCCGCCGCTGGGGATCACCAGGACTCCGTTGGCGACCGGGTTCCGTTGCCTCGAGTAGTTGTAATTCCTCTCGGGCAGCAGGGCGGAGATGCACATCATCTCAGTCGACTGCGGAGGCCTCTTGACCTTGTACTTCCTCGATGACAGCTTGGTGCACAGGATGATGGTGGAGATCATGAAGATGGTGGCCAACACGGCCAGCGAGGCGATGGCGATCAGGCAGTGGTTCATCACTACGCGGGTGGAGCAGGGTTGGACCTCAGCGCCGGTTGGGCCCTTTGAGACCTCACAAGGTGCTGCCGTAGCTGCTGGGGTTGAACTGGACGACGGAGTTGGCGTCTGCTTGCGAGGGATCAGGATTCCTGCCACACTGGTAGAGACAACAGCGGTGGAGCCGGAGGAGCCGGAGGAGAACGTGGTAGCAGAGCTCGACCCTGCTGTGTCAAGAAACCGTGACGTGGACACGTGGGCTGTTGTGTCGGGAACGCGCCGAGACGCGGATGAAAGCTCGGCGCCGGTGGTGGATGTCTTTGTCGACGTGACAGGTGAAGAAATGAGGTCAAACCCAGAGGCGGGGTTCGGCATAGTCGCAGTAGAGGCTGATGGACTGCTCGTGACGCGTGGAGTCGAATTATGAGAAGTGGGGCTGGAAGTTAACCTGGATGTGACATCGGGCTGAGTGGTGTTTGCCGACCGCAGCAGCGTAAACACAGCCACTGATGCAGAAGGCGCTGCAGAAGCTGTCGCATCAGTAGTGGCGGTGGACGACTGTTGCTGTAAATGATCCTCTGTAGGTTTGGATGTCTGTGAGATCGTTGCCTTATGGGAAGGTTGTGCATCGCCTGCGGCCGTGGTAACCACTGTGGGGGTACTCAGCAACCCTGGCCCCGGGCTTGTCGAAGCCCTGCTGCCATTCGAGGAGTCACTCTGGCTGCTCACGACTGCCTCTTCTGTTTGCGTTGCTGGTGGCACAGTGGTGAAGGTTGTTGCAGTGGCAGTGACTTCTGCAGGTTTGAGAGTTGGAGTTGTTTCATGATCAGCCGCAGTGGTGGGCGGCCGGTTCGCCCCGTTCGGTTCAGCAGTAGCAGAGTTGCTGCTGCTGCTGCTGCTGCTGGTGCTGGTGGTGATGGTGCTGGTGGTGATGGAGGCACTCTCACTCTCCACAGAAAACAAAACAGATATTCCACACAGCAGAGTCAGAAGACATGCCTTCATGCTGAGAAGCATCATTGTCGGACAAAAGATCTGAAACGACAGAACAGATTCAAGTTTACAGGCTCCAATTGCAAGAGGCCGGCTAATGAGTCGAGTAAACAGTTGACACACGTGGGGAGAAATGTGTGTCATGTGTCTGCTGGCGACATCTGATGAAACAGTCATAAGTCTTTCACCACACCCGTTGCTGCAGTTTCACAGAAAAATATGCAGAACTGCTGCATTTGTAGAGTAAAACTCAAAGTTCCTTGAAAGTTGTCTATACAGGAAGAAAAAAAAACCCCCATCATATTAAATGATAATCTTTCAATCTAAAAAAGTTTCCACCACAGCAAAAGATTCATAATCGGACGTTGTGTAACGTCTGAGATGTCAACAAGTTAAGAATAAAACAAGGATTGAAGGTCTGAAGTAAACAACCCTAAATAAATCCATTTCCTTTTGTAGAAGAACTGCAGTTTTTGTAAATGTCCAACAGCATTACAAAGGGAAACGATATATGAACCCCACGACCAGAGACATTCAACCGGAACAAAGATTGTCTTTATGTCTGCGGACACATGTCACTGTCTTACCTTAACACCGGACGAGCAGAGCGATGGATGTGAGGATAAAAACTTTAACAAGTCGACTTCAGCTCATCTCAGTCTCTGAACAGCAACATGCTCGGAGCGCTGACATGTTGACTGGTTCACTGCCTGAGAGAAGAAACAGGAAATGTTCAGACTCTTTTTCAGATACGGTCACAGACTTCCCTAAACAATTTGCTACCATTCCCCCCCCTCCTCCCCTAAATGCTCAG
The DNA here is from genome assembly GCF_022379125.1 of Scophthalmus maximus. Taxonomy (NCBI): domain Eukaryota; kingdom Metazoa; phylum Chordata; class Actinopteri; order Pleuronectiformes; family Scophthalmidae; genus Scophthalmus; species Scophthalmus maximus. The sequence continues at coordinate 8,626,251 of NC_061534.1, forward strand.
CTTTGGTTGCATTAGTGAAGAAGTAACATTTATCAAAGGCTTATGTTTAAGGCTGTTGCTCAGCTCCATATCTTCAGATCTCGTATCTCTTCATTGGCAGGTGAAGCGTGTTACCTGTCTCTTCAGGTGGAGAGTTCAGGCGCTGCTGTGCGGAGCATCTGTTCGTCCCGATGTCCAGATCACTTTATAAAGTAGCGGGAAGTACTCGGTTCTGTAAACTGCTGGGATGCTGTTCTCAACTTTTGATCAGATTTCTGAAATTAAAAAATGTGTGTCATGCGGGGACATTAAGGTGGGAACTTTAAGGGTTCTGCGTAACTATCAGTACAAAACAAGGTCAACATTATGTCAAATGTAATACATGAAGGAATAATTTAAAAAAAAAGATAAATACATTTTCCACAATGATTGGTGTACATAAAATGAGCACCTCTGTCCATAGCATAAGACATAAATAGATCAGGGAATTGATAGACAAGTACATAAATAAGACAGAGAATAAAAACTAAATAATAAGTTTACATTTTGCTGCAATTCTACGATGAGCGATAACAACAGTAAAAGATACAGTAACAAAGCCGAAAATAATAAACTTTCAATATTATTTTGCTTCCCAACTCCAACCCCCATGGATCTTACTTTGAAATTCCACTACACGTCCAGGAAATTTCAGGTCAGTACATTATATAAAAATGAAATAAGACTCAAAAGTTTGTGTTTGAGTTACAGCTGCGGTGAGTGCCTCCGTCCCAGCTCCGGGCATAATCCGTCCTGCCCGGTTCATTCAAGGCCACTGACGGACAGAGAGAGTGTGCAGTGGCTGCCGCCCAACTGCCGTCATCTAATGAAATAAGATGAAATTACATTTAATCAGCCAGGGAGTACATTTAATCAAACAATCTGAAGTGTTGCGTCTGTGGTGACAACAACAGTCGAGATAGCAGAAGCTCGAACTCCCATGCTGCAGCCCAAGAGGAAATAGAAATGTTTCTTCTTGTCTGAAAATCACAACCGTCACTTCCTGTATACTTCTGAGTCATACTGAGATGTGGTTGTGAGAAAAACTATTGAGGAAATTAACATAGTTTTCAGTGTTTTGAACGTTACCATGCAATCAAAAAACAAGAACAAAGTGACCCTGATGTTGGTGTTGATTCTCTGTTCTGTTTATATCAGTGAGGTTTGTCTAAATGGCAGAAACATCTCTGTATATTACAACATGAGAGTTAAACATTGGCACCAACTACATCCTCCAACATGATCACATCTGTCTGTGGCGAAACACATATGCAACATGTCACATTATAGAACAGGCAGCAACGACCGACTCACTGCTTTGCTCTCACTCGGGGTGTTCTGGGAAATGTAGGCAGGCGTTAGCACAATGCTTAATGAGGCCAGTTTAGCTCAAGAGCACACGTGTGATAAAAAAATAAACTCTATTAATATAAAATATTCTGTCCCATGTAATGTTTCACCGACCTCATGGGTTGCTGCCATGACACCACCATCAGGCAAGAACAGGTACAGCTAATTGATCAAATCATTTTGGAATTAAAATATCCTCCAAATGCACAGTCTTCAATCATAGTGAATTAAATATCTTCAAATAACTCGTTTTGGTCCCAACGAGTTATTTCAGGCGGTTAACTAAGGTTCGACGAAAGTGACAAATATTTTTCAAAATATTTGGTTTTTTTCTGATAACAGATCAATCTATAGAACTAGAGGGTAGACTGATTAATAATGAAGAAAATGGTCTGTTGCAACTGTAGATGGAGAGAATTTCTTGTTTGATCTGAGGTGCAACCTCTCCCTCCATCACAAGTGCCTTGGCGGTGGAAGAAGAAGTATTCCGATCCAGGAAAGAAGAATTACCGCACTTAACCAGCCTGAAACGTTCAACTTTGACGTGTCTCTTCACTGCGGAACTAGCTGACGGCAGAAGAGAAACTGAGGTGATGCGAGACTCTCACTGACGTGCAGGGAAACGTGCTGATAGAAGCCAAAGAGTGAAGGTAGAATAGAGGTTTCCATGTGTAAAATCTTTATTATGTGCACAGAACTGTTTGTCAGGGGTTCGGTGAAACACAAGCTGGGTGAGTGGTCCCTTCCCAACACCAAATATGCACCGGAGAGGGCGACTTTAGTTCAACCCTTAACAGTGACAAGAGGCACCACTACATTTGCACAACATATACACCAGAGAGATGCAAACCCCCACCCCCACCCCCCTCCCTTTTAAAACCCAATGTTTTTTCAATCCCAAGAACAGGAACCAAATGTGTTTTGAAGGAACTCTTCCACATTCATAAATCTGATAGTTAACGATGAGCAAACTGGCAGGAGGGAAAAAAGTTCAACAGCTATTGTTTAAAATAAAAAAATCCAGCTTTACTAACTCAGTCTACCAGGTTGTGACTGGAATGTACAACAGGAGAGAACATAGATGTAAAAGCAGTGCATGAAACCGCACACGAGTCATATTTGGCGACACAAAAAATGAACAATGGAAATACTGATGCTACATACAGTTGTTGAGTAGTAAGTACAAACTTCACATAAGAATGTTTTACCACAAATTGAAAACAAAACAAAACAAAAAAAATGTTAAGACTTCTCCTTCAACCAAAATGTCTTTTCTTCAGATGTGTACTTGAGCTGTAAGAGTTTTTCCTTTTCTCAGCGTGTGTCGGGGCAAAGTGTGAAACCGGAGGCTTGATGGGGAAAATTAAAAGTTCATTTTGGAATGTAGGCTTGGACTCGTCACGGGGACGACGCCAAGCTGCATGAAGTCGAATCTTGTGAATTTGGCCGTGGCTGACGCTGTCCATTCGATTCTCTCCAAAACAACGGGAAGGGGCCGCGACTTACATGGCAACCTTGGCAACCTGCTCTTCCAGTCTGGCGATTCGACGGTCTTGAAGGATGACACGGTCCCTGAGTGACTTGAACTCTCGGAGCACCTCTTCCAGTTTATCTTCCATTTTCTAGTCAAAAATGGAAAAAGGTTACGTTGACAAAGGTATTTTCCACCCTTCGTTTGAAACTTAAGAGGCTGCCTTAACATTTCCAGAACCGCTTACAGGAGGTCTTGTAATATGTGTCTATTTACCTTATCATGTTCAAAACAATCTAGTTATTAATCCTGTTAAAATAAGCAGGGACCTCATTTGCAATGAAGCCCTGGAGCTGTTCACATTTTCCTTTGCTGCTCCACTGAATTGTGACCCAAATACCAAAGTATGTGCTGATGCATAACTTCTGTGAATTGTTCCAACCATAATAATTACTGTGAATGGGAGAGTCCAAATGTCAGCAAAAAAATTAAGAAGCTGTGTGCAACCTTTTTGAAATATTACCAAACTAATCATAATCTGTTTGAATAACCTAGTTATTAGTAGTAATAACAAACAGTTTTGAGCAAAAACACACTCACCACTGAGGGCTTTGGGGTAACGTGCTTCTGGACAGTCGGGGTGTTCTCTGCTTTTGTGGCTGCCTTGGTCTCCAGGGTGTTCGTCTTGACCACTTTTAGATCGCGGTTCTTTGCGGAGACGTAGCCGTCTTTGAGCGAGATGAGGATGGGGCCACCGTTCTTGCCAGCGAACCACTCGTCTGCCTCCAGGGCAGGGTCGGGCCCGGCTGTGTCGGGGTACAGGTCGTCCTGGAACAGGTCCGACTGGGCGGGTGAAGAGAGCGGGGAAGGACACAGGAAATGTCAGAAGGACAGGAGGGGACTGTGTAAAATGCGGAGGGGTTTGGATGGAGGAAAATGACACGGCATATTTATGACTTGATATAAACGGACTTACCTTACGTGGGACGGTCATGATGATTGGTTCACATTTTCTCTCATGTAATTTGTAAAACCTACCAAGACAACATTAAGAAGAGGTATATAAATTCAAACTTAATTTGTTATCTTAAAGGAATACATTAGCACTTCATTGTACAACATAGATGTTACCAGGCCAGATTATTGTCATCATCATAAATTAAAATAAATATGTAGAAATAAATCTAATCAGCAGATTTATGTAGTTTAACTATCCGTGTTCATTTTATGTTGACAATAAACTATAGTCATGTCTAGAACTGAAACAATAAGGCAGTTAATCAATTGGACCATTATCAGAAAATTAATCTGCAACACAATTTATAATCTGCTATCAAAAATGCTCCAAATTCAGCTTTTAATATTTGCTGCTTTTCATAAACTTCTATAATTCCAGACTAATTATCTTTGGGTTGTGACCTGTCGGTTGGTTAAAACAGCACAATATATATTTTTCACTACATTCATTTCACATAAACCAAATAATTTATATGTGGATAAATCAGTAAAGAAAAGAAAAAGAGTCCTAGTACTGTCCCCTTGCAGTTACCTTTGGCTGCGTGGACATATGACATGTAGGAAGACTATAAATTGTTTTAAACTTATCTGCTGTTGTAAAAATGTTTTACTCGTAGAGATTAATATCATATTAATCCACAGGAGCACACACGAACTGAACAAAGACAGAATTTGCCGGGGCTACCTTGCGATTTCACACTTGTTGACGTCCAGGCCTCGTTTGGGCATGTATCCCATGCCCCTCTGGGGCTCCTTGGTGGAAAAGGTGCTGAGGTAGTGAACAAACGGCGCCTCGTCTGTGATCTCAAAGTACCGAATGCTGCTGTCACCCTGACGACAGAGCTTATAGTGAGTCTTTGAACCTCATTGTTAGAATCAAAGCAGATACATCTTCATCATGAGGCGTCTCACCTTTCCACACAGGTAGACCACGTTGGTGTCGGGGTCATAGAAGGGCAGCAGAACTCCGTTACTGGTGTCCATCTCTTGAACACATATCGGCTCATCCATGTTGTCCTGGTGACACAAAATTCCGCATTTCAAGTAATGGTACAGCTTGGAGGAACCTAGAGTATATATAATTTACTGCCCATGATTATAAATTCAAATCAAGTGATTGGTGATTCGTCTGATTCTCTTGTTTCTTCATATGAACTGCCCCCTGCTGGAGCTGAGATGTTACAGACAAGTGAGGATGTTTATCTCACAGGAGCAACATTTTGACATACAATGATCAGCCACAACAGTCTGAAAATCAAAACTAAAACTGATTTCTGATTCAATGTCTCTATAAAAGTTCAACTTTTCACTTTAAAATCTGTAAAAGTGTTGCTGTGGGGAATCAGTGTGTTGAGGATCGAAAGAGATTCTGCTGAGCGACATACACTTTTCCACAGGGCTAGCTGGCGCTCGCTCATGCGGCTGAATCCGGTGGTGAAAATGTTTCCGTCTGCTAAAAAAATGGCTCTCATTGGTCGAGCTCCCTCGTGGGCTTTGTCCTTCTCCTGAAAATAGACAAAAACACCTGTCAGAGTGGTCAGCCATGTTTCTAGGCTTTGGTAGGCGATCCTGGGAAACAATATTCCACTCATCACGCATCAACCCCCCATTCAGCATTTTCACTTACTGCCACAATCTTTTGTTTACGGGGGTCGATGACGCGGACCTTCTTGTCCTTGCAGGCGGTGCAGAGCAGGTTGCCATTGCGGCTCCAGCTGACACTAAAGATAACATCAGGGTGCATGTCCTCCAGATTGATCATGGCCTGTCCTGTGCCCACATTCCAGACGATGATCTGGTTGTCACACCCTAAAATGGACACACACAGCAAGGCCTGACTGCACACACCTCTGCGTCCAAGTTTATTTTCGTCACTTTAGGTCACACAAAGCAACACGGCAGAAGGCGGCATACCCCTGAGATAACTGGTCCGATTTGGAGTTCAGCTGTGCACGGTGGACAAATGGCAGGCCAGTGACCCAAACAGACAGTATTACATTAGCTTGAGGGCATTGGCAGGACCAGAGGGTTCAGTCAAAGGTTACCTGCACTGAGGAGAACGTTGCGAGCGGTGGGATGCCAGGACACGATGCCGACCCTCTTAGAGTGGCCCTCCAACATGACCACAGGCTCTGAGAGGGGGGTCTCCAGCCCGTTCTCTGGGATCTGCCAGACCTAAATCAGAAAAAAAAAAAAAAAATGAATGTGTATGACTGGGCAGTTGGAAAGAACAGTAAGGACACAGGAAATGTCAGAAGGAAATTTCCTGTGTCATTCCTTCTAGAAGGAGAAATGTGTAAAATAATGGAAGGCAGCAACAAGCTTAACAGTGTTATACGTAGACAGGAAAACTCTGGTCACAAAAATATGAAAGTATTTTCCAAATTCAGGAAATCATCTACGGCAAAAAATATTTTACACTCCAGAAGTGACAAATATATATTGATGTCAACAAATATCAAACATTATTGCTTCAAAAAGGTACTAAAACAGTATATTATATGTTCTGTTGTTAATGTTTTATTATTATTCATAAAGTAAATTACGTCCCTTAGTAAATACATTTCGATGAATCTTTTAAAAATCATGTGACACAAAATATAGTGATACAAAATAAAATTGATTTAGAAACATTATAAAATCAACAAAGTATTTAGAATCAAGTTTTTCATGAAAGAAAATAACCCAAAAAGAAAATCTATGATCTGCACCAGATTTTTTTATTATTCTTAATACAGAACATCACGTCCGAGATCTAAAATCTCAAGTACAGGGGTTAATTAATCATTGACAAGTGAAATTGTTCAATAACGCTAATATAATAAACCTTGAAAAACTCAAAGCTCATGTGATGCTGTAGAGATTAACCACGACCTTACCATGACGGTGCAGTCCTCCGAGCCGCTCGCGATGACATGGTCGTTATGAGGACACCAGTCGATGTCCAACACTGGGCCCGTGTGACCACATACTGTCGGGTAGACCTTGTCTATGCGGCCAGTCTGCAAGACAAAGAACAACTTAGTTACAACGGGTTTTAAAGGCTGTGACCTGAAGTAAAGAAATAATGTTAAGTGCTATCTAGACACAAAACTGTTCATCACTTTTCTCTGACCATCACCAGCTGACTTCATTCTTGTCTATAGAACAATCTTTGTGCGCTCAAACAATAATTTTACACTTTTATATCCCGACGTTAACTCAAAGTTTATTTACTCTTATATCAAACCATATCTAGTTATGTAAAACCAGCAAACAGAGGAGCTCACATGTCCACAAATATTTCCCTTAAAATCAAATCAGTTGTGGTGATGAGAGAAAACAGGGAAGATTCAAACAGCACTTAACCTGATAACTGAATTCACTATGGACAAGATATCAGTTTATTTTGTGAGTATAAGTTCCATGTGAACACACCGTCAACAACTTGTTTACTGCTGTGATCTATTCTCATCAGCGGATGGACATAAGTGATTTCCACCTGACTGAAAGCAGCTTCTGCAGAGTTCGGCCATTACACAGTGAATATAAATTAATTAACGCAGTGGCCTCAGATAAAGACAGAGCAACCCCCTGGCCCCTGTGTGAGTATCATGTGCTGAGTGAGGGAACTGTAAATGGACACACACATCAGATGCCTTTACTATCAGGCAGATTTACAAATTGATTATCTGTGGTGGTTTGCTACAGATATTAGCCTCGGGGAACAGCGGGTCAGGGTCACAGCAGCAGCAGTGCACTGATGACCAGGCCAGTGGAATTGATTCAGCACATGTTCTACAACCTCTGGATGTGCGTTACAGCCTCCGTGTCCAGCTCTGGTCCTCAAGGGCCAGGCTCGTCACAGCCACTAAGTGTAGGGTTAGAGAATTTCTGACCTTGGTAAAGTAAAGTAAAAATGAAGAAACACAAAGCCATGAAACCCCTCTGTATAGGATGTGCAAATGTTGGAACAAGACAGCACATGTACAGTATCAACAGCACCAAGCCCATACAACGGATGCGCAGGTATAATATTGTTAATGTCACGGTGGGGCAAAACAAAAAAGTTGTTAGGATTCATTGTCTGCATAACATGAATGTCTGTACAAAAATTCCACAACAAATCCATCCAATAACTGCAAAGTGAGATATTTCAGTCAGGACCAGAACAATGGAGTTAGCATGTTGCTAACGTGGCTAAAATCATATACAAATTGTAATTTGACAATGTGTTCACGTTAATGAGATGGAAGGTAGAATCCCAGTGTTAAGACTCTCTTGACACTAGACAACTCAAGATGGTAACTGTTTAGTTTTATACTAATAACACATCTCTGGTGTTAAGTACGGCCGGTTATATGCAGAGTTGCACACCAAATAATCATTAATGAACAACAACAGCCCTCGAGGAGCACATTTGAAGAGCGGTGCTTTAAACCGTGTTAGTAGCGCATATTTATGTTAGCTGAGTTGAGTGTTTTATAACAAACTCATAGATAAAATAAAAGGGACCCTGTACTCGGACCTTAATTAACCCCCCATCCTTTCTAAATTCAATGTTTTTTGCAAATGTGGTTCTCACATTTCTTCGGAAATGCTCATCTCTTGGTGTCAACTAGAGGAAGAAGCGTAGCATCTGACCTTTTGTAGAGGGAGGACGAGAAAGGCTCCTCCCCCGCTGGCCTCTATGATGATGGCAACGAACTTGGGGTTGACGGCGCAGAAGGAGCTGTCCCATGTGACCCTGGAGACGCGGATGTCATCGTAGCTCTGGTCGTTCCTCACGGCCTGACCGAACACATGACGGAACTTGCTCTGTCGCACAACTCGCCGCAACATATCTGCAGAGAGAGAGATAAGAGTAAATACAGTACGCCAGAGCTCCTGGTCGTTCTGTCCACAGCTGTTCTCGTAAATGTCTTTGTTTGTAAAAAAAAAAAATAAAAAAAAATGTTTAAACACAAAAAAGCCTTAAGTGGCTGTTATAAAACCTGGAAAGGAGCATCCTTCTGTCACCACTGAGCATGCCGAGGGAACCTTGATGGGTAAGTTTGGTTTGCTGCCAGCACAGTCTGTCTGATGTGAGATTACATTTATTCGCTGTGACTCAGTTTGTTCCTGTGCAGAGGAATAAATTAGCTCTACCTACTGGAAAACATGAGACACGTTTTTTCTCTCTCCCCCAGCTGTGTTTACCTCCTTATCTCAGTGTCTGAGAGGAAAAAAAGTTCTGTAAACACCTTCATCCAGACTCCAGGTGTGTTTCAGTGAATTTTGGTCTTCTACTGTGTTAATGTGTGATTGAAATCAAGCAACAACATTTTGCTTTTTTGGCCCGTTTGACCAAGGGGCCAAGCTCTGTACAGTCTCAGCGGGGTTGTTTTTTATGTTGGTTATTTAGGTGGAAAGATTGATTTGAACAGAAAACAGGACAAAATTCAAGTTGAAACAATAACGGTGCAAATTTCACTGGGTGAAGCTTATTCACAAACTGTGGAAGAAAAAATGTTTTGCTGAAGTAGTGCAGTGTTGTTTGTGCTGAGTTTGGACAACACACCATATTTGCTTATGGATTAGCACACAGGAGGGTACGCAGGTTTTTCTGTTTTTCCATCAGTGATATTATATTGTATTTTTTTTTATAAGTGAGCATGCCACAGATGGTCTGATAGCTGCTATAAATGCTCTCAAATGTTGATCCACATTTAATGACCCCATCGCCTCCGCGCTCCTTCGCTCTCTTCTTGTTTCAGCAGAAGTAATTCAGCAAGTGCACACAAATGTTCCCATGGCAGATTCCACTGTTGGCTTCTTGAAATATGCTGCCACAACATGACAACCAAACAATAGAAATTCACCAAAAGCCAGAAATGTCTCCGCACCTTGAATTGTGGAGATGTTTTAATGTTTTTGTGACATGCTTTGCTGTGTAATTATGTGGAAAACATAGCCCCGCAGGACGGTAATTAAGTTGCCAGTCTGAAGCGACATACTGTGCCGTTACACAGGATGCTGCTGGATTCGTCTCCAGTTACCCACAGGTCTGTCATCACACCAAGCCACCTGCCTCTTCATATTCAATCGTAGATTATGAAAAATGGAAAAGCTGAGTCACAGCCTTCTGGATCCAATATAGAAACATGGATTTGCTTCTGGGCCCCAGAAGGCATTTTAAAGAGTTTTGGCAAAGAATTGGGACAAAATTTGCATCTTTGATTTCAAAGTTATCACTTAGAAAAAAATACCTTTGTTGCTCTGACTAAGATTATGTCAATTATACCCATGCAACTGTATTTTGATATTTAATTAAAATGCTTTTTTGTTGTTTAACTTACATTTTTTAACTTACATTTTCTATATGCCAAGGTATTCTGTTGTTTTTTTGTGAATGCAATGATTTTAAGAACGTGCATTATGTTACAGCACTAAATCTGAATTCAATAAAAGCCAATATATACTAACACACCCTCGCAGGTGCTTTTTAAGTTATTTGGCCTTAAAGAAGAAACATCTGAAGATGTCACAGTGGGTGTGTTGTGGGCAGTCAAACAACTAAATGGTGTTTTCATCCCAAATGACAAGTCTGACAAAAAAAACAAACACCCACATGCAAATAATGGGCACACACCAACATAACTTGACATATTTTCCACTTTCATCTTTGATAATCTGAGCCACCAGCCATGAGAGGGAATGATCAGTTTTTAAGTGGCATGCTGGTGGACACACAACACTTTTTTAATGAATCAAACACTCCCTCTTACAAAGGCCTCGATTCATAGACACAACGACCAGCGGAGCCATGCTCACCGACCACAGTGCCTGGACAGAACCGAACCGAACAGAACAGAACACGGGACGTGAGTCACTTTTACAGTGAGCAGAACAGCGTGTTCCCTCGGCCACAGTGTGAACAGACTCCGCTCGAGAGAAAGAAGCTCCTCTCTCCTCTCTCACACATGCATCTGAAGAGATGAGCAGATTTTAGCTGATGCCACACACACACACACACTTACAACATGCTGATCATGTTCCACAGCCAATCACCCAGCAGGACTGAGGCCCGCATGAAAGATGTGCACTCACTTGGCGGGCTGTTGTTACGGCAGTTGCACACTAATGCAAAGATGTTATGATTCAAGAAGAATCAGAAATCAATAAAGCGTAGTCAGCATCCCTGCAGGGGGGGAGGTCAGGAGTCTGCCCCCCCTCGTATGTTATTTCACTCTCACACCGTCTGGACATTGCGACTAACGCCGCCAAACACCCAACCGTACATTTAACCGTCGTGGCAGTTAGCCGCTTTAAACGCACGTGCCGGATAACGCGGCCTGATGCCAATCACCGGGAGGTGCGGACAGCCGCGCGCTGTGGCCGTTAAACAATGGTCGCCGCTGGCTAACGTTAGCTGCTGCCGTCACCACGAAGCTCCGTGTGTCCGCCCGCTCCTCCCCCGTTCAAACGAGAGGAGGGAGGCTGCGAATCACACTATCGAGGCGCTAACGAGACCCGGCGGGGACATGTACACGTTTGACAGACTATCGAAGCTGTACTTTCAGAACCGAGTCCATAACGGTTGGGTTCGGAACAACTTAGCTACGTTAGCAAACGTTACCGAAACAAGGGGGGGGGGGGGTACATTTTGGTGAATACGCCCCAGATGTGACTCTCACTAAAAAAAAACGCCACAAGGCATACGGTTTAATTGACTCAATTAATAATAATAAAAATGCTTTGATGATGAAGACGTATGTATAATATTAACGGGAGCGAGGGAGAAACAGTCGACCGTGTTCCGCCGCGCTGCCCCAGCCGCCTGCAAGGCAGCTGTGCCGGGGCTGGTCCCATCTCAACAGCCGCCGACACAGAGAGAGAGAGAGAGAGAGAGAGAGAGAGAGAGTCACCGCTAACAAGGGGGGAGATGGGGGGCGAGTGAAAGTCTTCTTTCATTTTCATGAACACCTGTTATCATGTGCCCTCGTGGAGCTGTGCCACCACAGGGACGTGTTCGATGCCCCTCCTCGAGCCCGCCCGTGTGCCTCTCATCCACGGTCCAGTTAAGCTAACATAGCCGCCTAGCTTAGCCTCGCTAGCCGTTAGCTGCGGTGGACCACAGCCAGCTGACGCTGGTGCAGATATTTCCACCCCAACGGGTTTTTTTTTTTTTTTTTGTTGGCTGCTCCCATTCTCAAACCCATCCAGCGAGCTACACGGCCGCTGCACGGCCGCGAGCGACGGATCACATGGGGGGGGAATGCACAATTCCGACATACTTCTCGGTGTCTCTTACCTCCTAAATCTATGCAAGATTTTCGTTCGCACGGGGGCAATCAATCACAACACATGAATCTGGTAGTTTAGGCGCGCCCTTATCCTGCAGGACGTTGCTCTAGTATCCCTTGTCTCCACACAAGAAGAAGAAGAAGAAGAAGAAGAAAAATAGCCGCCTTTGCACTTATTCCCCCTCACTGCTTGCAAATGTGTGGCCCCGGAGGCAATGTTTTAAACGCGGTGGTATTTCGGGATGCCGGTCGGCGAGCAGAGCATCTCCTGTCCACTCCTCACCTGCGGAAGACTAGCAATCGTCTATTCTCATCGTTATTAAAATTCAATAGGATTCTGTGACGAGCGACTGTGCGGCACATGCGCAAAACGAAAAGTCCGATTTCATTTTGCCCAAGGCTGTGGTTGGGGATGGGTCTGCAGGGAAACTGGAGTTCCTCCACGTGTCACCTTCGCGTCCCTTCTTGAAGCAGACTTACTGAATTAGCTGGTTATTTTTTTTTACTCAGCTGTACAGAAACGGTGGATTTCATAGCCAGCTACATCTTTTGTGTCAGCGTCCCTCCCCTCCCCCCTTGTTCCATCCCACTCCAGCCTGTCCAGTCCAGGCACAATGAAGAAACCCCTTCATCGTGTGTGATGCTGCCACACATCTCAAACATTCAGGAGACTCGACTGACAATCTTTCCCTCTGTATGCCTTTTCAGTAATTATGCTGCCTTTAAACACTTTTCCACACATAGTGTTTGTGTTCTGGCTAGAGATTTCGATAAGATAAAATGAGATATAACTACTTAAAGTAAAAGGATAAAATAAAAAAACGGAACTAAAATAGAAGAAGTGGGAGTGTAGTGGCAATGACAAAGGAGAAGAAGTAATGGTGATGATTAAAAATCATTATAAGACGCTAAAGACTCCAACCTGTTTGTCAATTATTATTTGATTAATGTCAAAACAATTTAGTGAACTCTTTTCAGATGAGTCCATTCTCCCCCTTCCCTCCTCTATTATGCTCATATACAGTATATATCTAGCACTGGAACCTGCCTTCCCAGTTCAAACTGGCCTACCAGGTCAAAACTCAAGTTTGCAAGGTTAATAACAACTATCATTTTTCCCCATCTCTTCACCATTCTTCATCAAGGTAAAAATATTTTTACTTTCATACTTAATTTTAAGTGCCAATGATGATGGATCACATCAGCTCCTGAGCTCACATGTCAACAGGTAGCTCTCTATGACATCTGAGAATACTTTCAGATGTGGTTAAAAAACTGGAACAAACTAGTAAGATGACCTTGAGTTGGATTTTTGCACGAAAATTGGTCTGAATTTTTGAAAATATAAAATTGTAGTTGTGATAAGTTACTGAGTAATTATCGATGAATATAATCAAATCTAAACTAATCTAACCTATACTTACTTTAAAAGAATAATAATATTTGTTTAAATGTAAATAAATCAACGTGGGATGTAGTTGAAAGAGGATTTATCTGTTTATTTCTTAAGCTGCTTGTTTCTGTGGGAAAGGGTCTTGGAGCCTGTCCCAGTATGAATCGACAGGAGGTGCGAAGACATCATGGACAGTTTCCAAGACCGCCTCTGGGATTATTAGAGAAGATAAACACATTAATACCCACATTTACACCTAGCAGGGAATTAGAGTCAATAGTTCACCCGGAGCTGCATGTGGTTTGAGTGTGGGAAAAATTTTGAGGTGAACGGGCTGAGTCGGAAATGATCCTGCTGCGTTCATCATACGTGAAAGGCGAGCTCCGGAGATCCGCATCCAGACACTTTCTGTTCATGTCTAGAAAGCACCTTGTAAATGCTTTGATAAACCACAGACTCATGAAAAAAAACGACAGAATTTACGTGTTCAAGCTCAGATAGTCCTAAGTGCTTACCTTTCTTTGGCGGTGGTTGAACTTCTGACGGTCTCTCCTTGGATCTCTTTGGGACATCAAAGGCATTCTTCATTACGGATACCTTCACACTTGGACCCTGCTCTGCCACTCGAACCTCAACTTTGGCCCCTTCAGGTTTGACCCGACCCTGATGTCTCTGCATTTGATTTGTTTCCTTGATAAGTTCTGCCACAGGCTTGAAAGAACCAACCTCGCTGCCATGTCCCGCATCCCTGTGACCAGTCACATCTTTACTGGAACCATAGTTAGCATGGTTGTCGTTGCTGACCTGAGTGTTGACTCTCTCAGACAGGGGCTCAGGGTAGATCTGTCTTTTCCCCGAACAAGCAGGTCTCGGTCTTTGGACTCCAATGTCCGACACAACCTCTGGTATGTGTAGAGTCTGTGTGGATGCAAAGGGATTTTGGGCCTTTTTCGCAACAGGAGGAGGTGAGCTTTTATATCTAGATCGTCTCTCCAGGGACATTCTTCTCTGCGACATGTCAAGGTTTTGAAGCTCTTCATCTGGACACAGGTTTGCCATGCGCACACAGTAGTCATAGTCGATCATGTCTCGATACTTATCATCCACGTGTCCGATTGAAAGATGTTGACCATATGGCCCAACATCAACGGAGAGCCTTCGTATGTTGGTTGGCAAGATGTAAGCGCCTCTTTCATCCCACAGCAAGCACATGTCCTGATTAGTTGGTTGGTTGCTGCTTGGAAAGTCTTTGTTAAAATGAAAAGTGTGTCTCCTCTTGACCCTCTCCTCAGTGGGCTGGTGATCTTTGACTCTTCTTTGCACATCAGTTGACATTAATTGTGCAGTTTTGAGCTTTATCAATGCATTTTTAGGTTTTTTGGGTACAGGTGGAGGTGGACCTCTGACTTTGAGCTTTTCTTTTGGCATAGACTCATCTTTGGTGGGCGTAGCTTCTGGCACCGTCTGTGAATTGAGCATACTGGTATCGAGCTGTGTTACCATCATTGTGTCTTTCTTAGACAACAGATTAGTTAAAGGTGGAGGGGTGACGATGGCAGAGAAGCAAACATGGTCCCTCTCCCTCTTTGAGTTTGCTGTCTGTATCTTTCCATCACAGCTTTCATTCCCCAGCAGTGGAACAGGCGGGATCAAATCGCTTTGTTCCTTTGAAAATGAGGAATGGTCTTGCTGTGGTATTTCAGATTTAAGGGGCTTGTCTGCTGCTCTACCGGAGGCTTGGCCACCCTCTTTTTTAGTAAATGAACTAACAGCTGCTTTGGCCCGCTTAGCGACAGCATCAAGAAACCTGTTCTGATAGGATTGACCAACTTGTGTTTTTTCTGCAATGAACTCTGAATTGTGACCCTCCTTATTCTCCCCGCCCACCTCTTCCTGTTTAATTAAACAACCTGCTTTATCAGTCATTTTTTCCAAATTCCTACTGCTGTTGCTTTGTGTTGACCGGTGTGTGGAAACTTGCCCCTTGCTCTGATCATTCATGTTTTGCTCCCTCTCTGCTTTTCCTCTCCCAGTTGTCTCGGTGTGGGCAGCTCCGACATTACCGGCTCCTTTTAGCTGACACCTGCTGCCTGTCACTTCAGCCAAACGTTGACGCATTTCGCTCTCCTCACAGGCAGCGGGTGAACTCCTAGCACGTGCTTCAACGCCGTCAGTTGTCACTAAAATTGTGTCGGACGTTCTTCTACTTTTATGCTCATGCCACTTTTCTTGAGGGGTATTCCTGGAAGGTTGTGGAGGTTTGTCATCACCGGAGGTAGCAGACGTGTCTTTCTCAGCTCTTCTTTTAATGGCTGCTTGAAGATTCTCTGTCTTCCTGTTGCCCAGGTTATCATTTTCTCCATCAAAAGACGTGCAATTTTCAAGCACCAAGTCCTCCTCATTAGTGGGATCGCACGTGGCTGTTAGACCCCTGGCTTGAGTGTCAGGACCTGACTTGCTGCAGCCAGTTTCCGATTTCCTCCCATTCCCCTGCTCCTCCATAGCTGTAGTCCAGGTTAAGGCCACAGCCTTACTCTCAGAGCCTTGCTTTTGGTTTGAAGTTTGTCTGGTCTCTTTAGGGCTCGGTACAGTCTCTGACTCCTCTACAGTTCGAGTGTCACTCCAGCTCTCCCCGTCTCCACCCACCCACTTTCCCCTGGTGTTGAAAGGGTGCTCCCGCCGACACAGAGGCCTGATTGGCTGCCCAGTTTGGGAATCAGTACGTGCAGAAGTGACTGTGTGCTCCCCGGTATGCCCAGTGACACTGATCCCATTAATCCCACCAGTACTCTGTGGGGTCGCAGAGCCGCCATCCTCCTGATCCCTGCTCTCATCTCGTTGTCCTGCCTCCGACTGTTCTGTCTCTCCAGTTTGCACAGAACATTCGGAATTATCGTGTGACTCTTCGTCTTTTTCCGACAGCTTCTCCAGCTTCTGGCCCATGGTTGTTGTCCTGTCTTTGCCTTGGCAAAAGAGAGAGACAAGTATCAAGACACAGCAGCAGATTTATAAGCAAGTCACAGGGGCTTAATGAGGATGGCTTGCCTCCCCATTCTAATGAAATCACACAACAGACACTGTTGTCTATCTCTGGCTATCATGAAACTTTCTCTATTTTTGTATATTATTCTATCTTCTCCTAACACTTGTCCTCCCATGGCCTCTCCGTCTATCTCTCCCTATTCTGTCAGAGAGGAATGCTGTGGTTGCTATAATTAAAGGTCCGACTGCTGCCTGTGAGTCAGCCGGCCAAAAAGGAAACAAGACAAGTGAGATAAGAGGTGAGCCGCCAGGTGCCAAGGTCAGATAAAATGCCCAGAGAGAATGTTTCCTATTAAATGCTGCCAGATCTATGGACATTACATGAAAAATTCTTCAATTACATCAAAGCCTTGGCTAAAATGATTTTGGGTTTAACAACCCGTTTTGTACAAACATGTCCCATTTTCGAGCCAGCACAGTGTGAGACATCATGCATAGTCAATTACCAGCTTGGAGACAAGGTTTCTTTGTGTCCCCCGTGTGCCCCCCTTCAAACCATCTCAATGTTTATGATTGTTTTGGTTACGGCAGGAGTCTATAGAAAGGTCACCTGGAATACATGAAGCAAGTCACGAGTGCTTTGACTGCTGAACAGATTTTTTTCGTGTGTGTCGAGCATGATGAGAGTTTAACCACCGACATGATGGATGGTTGAGATGGAAGAGAGATTATTACAAAAGGGAAAACGGCTCAACAGGCTTTGACGTGGCATTTGACGTGGCATTTGTATTGTATTTATAGGCTGCAAACCAACAACTAAATGTACAGGATGTGTACACATGTGCAGAAACATGCTCTGAAGTTTAAATGAATGTAACCCGTGAATTAGGCTTATGTTAAATTCAACCATATGAACCCTTTCTCCTTAACAGCCTGTGGTTTTGTGAGCTGAGAAGTGAGCGATGAAGGAGAGGCGACTGAACCTCTTCAATCATGTGCTCTGCCACTCATGAGTGACACTTGCCAGTCAAGTTCAAGTACATACTTGTCCACAGCACATAAATAAAACCATTCCCTTGATGTTTATTGGTTCCCTTATCTATTGATAATTTTTCTCTACACCAATACTTCAAAACCAGGGTTACTTGTACATGAAAAGTACAAGTACTTAAATTAAAAAAACAAACATACAAACAAAAAATTCATATTCATATATTGATCTGACTATATAACAAGTGAACACTAGGTGTTGAGAGCACATGAGCACCTTTGTAAAAGTATTTTTGCATTACCTGCCGCAGAATCCGACTGAATTATAGTGATGTGCATTTCAACGTGAGTAGTGTTTGCCTTGTCATGGCACAGACTCTGCCTTAGGCACCTGCTCTGTTTTTCTGTTATGATGTGGCTCGCATATAACCCAGTGCTCGACAGACACGTGGCCTTGAAGCTTTAGTGTATCTGAAGTGTTATTTTGGGATGGATGTGTTACAACAGCAGCATTGGAGGCATCTGTGACACTGACTTGTGAAACCCTCTCCCTCGTTCTCCCTCTGCCTCTCTCGCCGTCAACCGTTCATCTCATGCTTTCAATACTAAACGCGGTTCATCAGAGACTTGTGACTCAGAGTGCACGAACTATTAGCCCGCTCAATTAGTCCAAACTTTGTTTTTCTCTTACCAAATACACTGCCAGGCCTTTAGAACATGCAAGTGTATGACATAATGTAGCTCAAATTCAAATGGTCAGTTCAACAGGATGATATTCACACACATAATCTGGTCTGACAGTAAAATTTTCACCGCATTCTGCAAGGCAGGACTAAGGGTCATAAAAAAGATAAATGTGCTCACATTAAAGTAGCTAGATGGATTCATGCAACATCACAACTCGTAATAAGCGATATCTGTAGCTTGTACTTTATAGTTCAATTAAGTTAACCGCAGATATACACAATGTTACCTTATACAATACAGACATTGCGGTTTTAACACCCTATATTAAAGTAAATATGTATTTTTTACTGACCTTTAAAATTGAAGTTCTCCCTCTGACCTGTTGTTACTGTAGCATTCTCCATGGCAATCAAAACAGACTATTCTTATTAACACTTCCATTCAAAAAGCTTAACTGTTTGCAGTTTCAGAAGTTAATTAGTAAGCAGTAAAGTTACACTGATACAAAAATGAAACAGTAGCATAGAATATACTTACCGAGGCTGACGTTTAAAAATGATGCCCCTTGTCTGCCTGTTGTGTCAGACTCCTTCAACCGTCACCTACCCCATGATGTCAGGCAGACATCATTTGACTAATTCAATAAGATCTCTCTCTCTCTGCCCTGTCCATTGAACTCAGAGAGCAAGTCCAGCGGCGGACAGAGGCACTTCCCTCAGAGATATACAGGGATAGACGGATTCTCTCCTGATCATTTTTCACGTCAAATTTCTGTAGCATCATCATGTTGGAGTTATACAACCTCCCAAATAACTCCACGCAGATGCTTTATTTATAGTGAAAACGCTATAGTTAGTGCTGAACTGTCCATGCTTGATGCACAATAATCCAGGGGATTGTCTAATTATGCAGAGGAAATGGTTTATTTCCATGATAAACATTAGACTGGACATCCTTTTAACAAAATGTAAAAAAAAAAGTGCATTACACATGAACATTGGCAATGTACAGTACACAAAAGTTAACAAAGACAATCAACAAAATCTTACTCCCAGGTAGGTATTTCATGTTCTATATATTTTCCACCCATCTCATACTCACATGCTTTGGGGCAAACTTGTGCTCTATGAATACACTCCATAAATGCCCCCCCACCCCCTGAAATTACAGTATGTCTTAATGTCCTGCCTCAATCTCTGGCCCTTAAGTAGGATTGTCAGTGTGTTGCCTGCTGCCTGGGAATAATTCAATAAAAAAATAACCAATCATTTCCATTTTTAACGGAGCCTGAAGTCATTTGACTAAATTAGAGATGGCCCCCAAATTTTTTTTTTGCTGTGCTGGAAACACAAGAAGTAAATTTTAAGTATTTCGCAAGACACAGTAGCATTGTCAGTGCTTTTCTTAATATTGACCACATCTGCAAGCTAATGTACTCAATGGTAAATAGAAGAGAAAAATATATACAGCCTGGCAAATCTCAGAGACTTCAATCTTTCTTGTCCCTATGTTGAGTTTCAATGTAAATCATAGTTCTCCTTCCAGCAAGTAAGGTTCTTCAGCCAGCTATTGAACCAATACCGTGAACCACAAGTTTCAACAATATCAAACAATTACAATATTATTATAGGCTAATAATAAATGGAAGTGTATTGAGGGAGAGGAGGCTGCTGTGCATGAGATTATGTGTGTTTGCATACATCATATTATGTGCCAAGTTATACATTGCAAGGGAGCATGGTTATTATTGGGAGTGAGGATAAGTAATGTACAAAAAAATAAAAAATAAATCAGACCATCAACACACACACAAACTTTGCCAAGCCTGCGATGCTTTGTGGCGGAGCTAAGGCCGAGGTTAAGGCACTTAAATGCAAAAACAAATTCAACACATGAAGCAAACAACCAAACATCAGTGCTGTGGTCTGGGAACACAAAATGGAAGGACTTAGTGAGCGGTAACATCGCACGAATATCAAGCACCCTCGTCAGGCTCACCCGAAAACACTGGTTTGAATTAGAATTATACTAAGATTATATCGAGGGAATTATTTGAGGATTTTAAGACGCAGGTTTCATAGAGTTAGAGGAGATGATGTCTCTTTCTTGTGTTATCTTAAATGTGGAGTTGTAGCTGAAATGGAGAAACAGCTAACCTGGGTTTTTTCTATACAGTACAGTCAAAGGAAAATCTGCCTCAACAGCACCACTACATCTCACAGTTTTCGTACAAATTAAATATAAAGTATTAATTACCGAACTTTTAGAAGTGCCAGTCGGAGGACTTTTTGAAAACGTTCAGACAGAACCAGACTAGCTTTAATTCCCTTAATCCGTCTTTCACAGCCACAAGCAAGATCTCTCACTTTGTAACAGTTATTAATTCTTTATAGCTGCATTATTCATGGACTACCTTATGGCAACTGCAACCTTCTGCTCGAAACTTTCTGTAAGTGCTGTTGTCACGCCAGGCTCAAATGGCAACGTGAGGGGGAGAACAGGTTAAAGGCAAAACCACATTACTTAAATCTAACTAGTGGAGCAAACCTGCAGCTCCCTGTGATCCAGTTGAGGGAGGAGAAGGGGCAGAGGATGCATTACCGTCGTCTGTCTACACGGATCCATTTAAAGAAAAGCAAAATCTACACAAAATAACATAAATGTTGAAAAAAGGTGATTAAATGGCTTGCATTCATTCTTTGCACAGTTGCCATCTCTTCCGAAGCACTCGGATCTTTGAACACGGTATCAAAACTTGCATGTGCTTTTTCCCTGCAAACAGACATCGGCATCATTCAGGACCACTCGAGCACACCCAGTGTGTGGGCGACACAACATCGATCAAACAGATGAACTTGCAGATTAACTGTGGCACAGCAACTTTGGATTGGCGGCACAAATTTAAACAGAACAAGTTTAAAAATAGGCCTCAAGCTGTTTGAACATGTGAAGTATGAAAACAAAAGTTTAAATAGCAAATGAAGAAATGACTGACTGCAGGGGTAGAAGAGTAAGGCTTACTAAAAGCTTTGAAGCTGAGCTTTGCAGGTTCCTTGATAGGTTACTTGAAATATAAGGAAATCTAACATTCAGGAAATTAATGAATATTTTTTGTAATTATCACACTGTAAATGGAAGCATTTCATTTTGTAATTTGAAGGTCAGAATAATGGCAAGTTAACCAGAGTTTCATTCATGTTTTTACAAAAACAGTAAATTATCAACAAAAGTTTACGGCAGCATCTGCTGATGACTTTAGCCTTCCGATGATTGTTAGATTAAATAAATGACTCTTATAGGCAATGGACTCCACAGTAACCACTCTTAAGCATTTCGTAAATTTTTAATTTCCGATGTCTTGCTTTAGTGCTCTTAGATGAATTCTGGTTAAATGTAGCTTTGCATCTGAAATAAGCCTGTGCACTGTGCAAGTGGATACTAGAGTTGTGCTGAAGTGCTAAAGCTGTACACGATTGGTGTGCCATTGCAAACATTTGTGGGTTAGGGAAACGGAAGTTAGAAAAGCGTTTTTCCAACATATTACCAAAAGATAACCTGCGGAGCTACCGAGATAAATGGCTGCCCAGATTCAGACGTGGTAACAAGGTAAGAAAAGTAGGTTTAACTGGTCAAAGGAAACTGTGCCCTCTTCTTTATTGGCTATAATTGTGAAGGTGATTAAACTGAACCTGGCAACATGATATGGCTTTGGTTATCAGAGTTTATCTGACTAAGAGTGATATTTATTCTTATTCTTTCAGGCATAAAAGTGAAATAGAGTTTTTTTCTTCTTTTTTTTGATGCCATTTTTTCGTCTTGTGAATCATAAAATGTTTTAGTGTTTCAAAAACTTGGTGAAAATTAATGGTGACTTTCAACATGTGTGCTGCCTGTGCATGTTGAGGATATGCTTTGTAGTGCTGCAAAGTCATGCAAGGCTGAACTGAGCATTTGAAGGACATAATTACATTAACGCTAATGGACGGGTCATGGTGAACCAGCCACTGAGCAGAGACACACACACACACACACAAAAAAAAAAGTCTTTGACCAAAACAGTCCGAGATGCTTGTGGTCCGAGGTACACGCTTTTTCCAAGGTAGCATAAAAAATCTCATCCTTTTTGGAAAAAAAAGAAAGAAGATGATGACGTTCACATGGAGTGCCCAGTCATGTTGCAAAAGCAGCTGCAGCAGGGAAATGCAGGTGAAGTTGAGAGGGACATTTGTTTATCAGTGGTAACACAAGGAGATAGTGGCCGCAATCAAACAGGCTCAACGTCGAAAATTCATCGAGCTCCTTTTGATACTGTTGATGAGGTGGATTGTTAAAACATACAGTACACCGACAGCAGCGTGTTCACGCCAGGTATTTTTTTTGTCTCCATCAACATCAGTGTTAACTGCAGCTCTCCCAGGAGTCAGAAAGGAACAACAAGTAGATCTTATAAACCGCCACTATCTCCGCTGGCCTGTGGCGGAGTGTGATGATCCCGCGTGTGTGTGGTGGGGCGGGCTAGTCTGGAAGAGAACCAGACAGGCCTCGATCAGGTTTGTGAGACAAGCGAAGGACACAAGAAAGTCTTCAGTCCAGATTTAGCCAGAAGCATTCAAGCCTTTAGCATAATGTTGAAAACAAACCAGCCTCATCTTTATCTTTATGCCAGCAGATGCAAATGCACGGAGGACTGTTGCAGCTTGTTACAGTGGAGCTTGAGGCCAGAACACGACAGTACAGGTCAAAGTAGTGCTTCATTTCTGGTGCGACAACACAGCGGCAGTCACCTAAAGGGCCCTCAGCCATCGTAGTGTACCTGGTGGAGGCAGTGGTACGCCCCCATCCTCCTCCTCCAGCTCCCTCCTTTACGGCAGGGGCCCCACTGGGAGCTGGCCCTCCATGGCCAAGCTTGGCAGCTTTTCAAGCTGCTCCGCCCTCTGTCGCATCAGTTCCAGACCAAAGTCCATCCCCAGTCCTGGCATTCGCAGCTGGGCCAGAGCCTGCTGCTGGAGCTCCACTGCATCACCAGCTTGTAATTTTAAACCGTCTGCGGCAGAGGCCCTGATTGCCCCTGTACCCTCCCTCGATATTTGCACATCCACGTTATCCCCCTGCGGTCCGTCCATGTCCTCCGTCTCAACTGAGATGCAGCGAGGAGGCGTCTCCTCGCAGCTCATGGGCGAGACCAGTTTCTGGCGGTTGGCAGGCGGGCCGCCTGGGGCGCATGTGGCACAGCGGTAGAGGTGAGCACAGGGCTGGATCAAGTCGGGTGGGATGACAACGGGGGCTGGCAGGGACTGCAGAATGGGAGTGGAAGCAAAATGTGTCCCGGGCGGATCGATGCATATGGTAGGGACAGTGCAGTGGCGGGAGGCGTTAAGGCGGTGGGAGCGACCTCCTGCTGGACGGTCACAGCGCCGACCTTGTGGCAGACGCAGGCAGTCTTTACAGGACTGATAGGAGGGCTTCACTTTTAGGGGGTTTCCTGTGCTAGCACTGTCCTGTACGGAGTGAAATTGGAACAGAATACAGTATATGGTCAGTGGCATGAAGAATATTTGAAATCTTAACATTTCATATGCTTTTGACACTTTAAGCCATTTTAAAATATGTCGATGGACAAAAAACATGACTTTGCCACATTTAATACCAGCCCTCTCAACTCACGTCAAAAGCTGCAGGGCAGCTGCGCTTCGCAGCGAGCCGGTTGCTGTTGTTGGTGTTTAGGTTTGCGAGACCTAACCTGCTTTCCTCCGTCCTCTCAGCCTTCCCCTCTGAACTTCCAGGTGTTTGAGCCAAGGCCGCCATCTCGGCTTCCTCTTTCTTTGCCTCTTCCTCGTCCTCTTCCTCCAAAGTACTGATCTCGAGTCTCAGTCTCATGTCCTCCAGGGGGTCGAGGCGTCCACACGTCTGCGCCGCTGTGCCCTCACCGGGCAGGGCTAGGTGGGCCATGGGGAAACCCTCGTCCTCCAGCAGGGCATCTCTCTCCACGTCTTCAATCTCGATGAAAACTCTTTCCATACCCAGCAGCGGGGGGCCCCGCACTGGGGTGGAGGGCTCACTGTCTAATGCAGAGTCTGACAAACGCCTAAAATAGTAATTGTAATTAAGAGAGTCAAGGGGCTCCATCTCCAGACCTGTACCCCTGCAGGGAGATGCCCCGCAGCCTCCCCAGGCTTCCCCCTCTCTGGGCACTGGCGTCCCCTCCCCACCAGAGGCTTGCAGATCATCGGATCCCTCCTCATCGGCACCAGGCCTCCACAGCTTGCTGTGACGCTGTTTGCTGTGAAGGTACAGAAAGTACAGTTTTGTGTACAAGTGAGGAAAATGGCCAAACACACAAAGCAGCTTCACACTTTTTAAACACCATGTGCATAAAATCTACAGTTTTGCAAAGCAAACATGGATCCCTACCTGGCGTCCAGGATTCCCTCATACTCTGCCAGCTGTCTCATGAAACCGGCGTTCGGCTGAGCTATACTACGCTTCTGCTTGACAAAGTTGTAGGCTCTCTCCAGAGACCAGCCGTACTCCTTCATTGCATAGGCAATAACTGTCGAGGCAGACCGACTCACCCCCATCTTACAGTGCACCAGGCACTTGGAATTGTTCTTCCTATTGGACAGGAAGGAAATTCATTAAATATCCCATGGAGCAGCTGGAGCATTGAATTCCAGACAGGTTCCTGAAGTTTTCCGGAGTGTGTGTGTGTGTGTGTGTGTGTGTGTGTGTGTGTGTGTGAGAACGCAAATGTCCACAAATGTCGCTCTTTTGAGACTTTGCCTGCCAGCAGAAACAACAGAAACACTGCTTTCCGTAGCAGAATTATCATCTTGCCCTGCCTCCTGTCTGCTCTACCCAGACACCACAGAAACGTTCCAGAACATTTTTCCTGTTGGTGTGAACACGATGGACTCTGAAAAAATCCCCTGCAGTGTTCTTCACATGTGAAAGGAAAATGTCCAAACCCAATTTTCCAGCGTTCATGTCTGAAAGCAGCTTATTGAGCATTTTGCAAACATAAAAGATTATTAGATAAACTGAATGTGGGGATTTTTTTGAGGACTGTGCTGTATTAATGCTACACGTAACAAACTGCACACTCCACAGTAAAAACATCCTTTTTTTTTTTTTTTTTTTACTTCAGGTTAGGATGGTTAGACAGTTGCATAGCAACCAGACTGACTGCACCATTTCAGCTCTCTCTCTGTCACTGGCACAACGCACAGCTGTGTCTTGCATTTGGACACTAGAAAAATTTGTCCTGTGTGACCATGGCCGTGGTTCTCGGGCACAATGCATGATGGGAGACAGACGAACTGTGACGGCTTAAAATCTCCATCTATTAATACCAAAGTGCTGTAGGAGCACTTTTTCGATAACAGCACGGTGTTACAGTCCATATACCTGTATAATGTCTCCCTCCACTCTTCCCTTGCAAGTTCTGTCAAATGCGCCTAAAAAAAGGAACCGGCTCACATGGTTTAATTTTATGTGCAGCGTCTTACTTTGCTTTGACGATAAAGTTGTAGGTGTCATTCCAGTGGGCCAGCAGGTCAGTGGCATCCTCGTCGTACACGCGGACGTTGTGATACGAGAACATCCCTGGGAAGAAGTTGTCAATCTCTCTGGTAACGTTCAGAATGTGGCCAACTCTGCAACCATGGAAACAACACATCAGATTCTCTCTGTTTCTCAAATGGCAACATTCACACATGAGACAAACACACTCTCTTTTGGCTAACACAGTCTTTGACATACTTATAAATAAAGTACATTTTGCTTTTTGAACTAGGAGCTTAGATCATTTCCTATTGTATATTCGATAGTAACATACTTTATTGACTAAGAGCTGAAACAAATCAATGCATCAGCCAGATACTCTTAAAGTTAATCTCACAGGGGGCATAAATATGCATTTTTGGATAAAAGCGGTTTTCAGGTAAAGCTTTACATTCATAGCATTGTCTATACATGCAAAGCATTTACTGAATCATCTCTAAGAACACAGAATCTAATATTAAATCAGGAAAACATGATCATCAGCTCACCCGCAGTCACGTAGCTCTTCAAGGTTCGAAGCGTTCCACTCAGAGCCCTGCGAAGGTAAAGACACAGGAACCTTTCAATTAGAATAACTACAAGAATTTAACAATATATTATCGAGAAAAGAGCAAACCACGGCGAGACAGCCTGTGGGAAAAATGAAACATAAAATGTGAATGTATGATTTCAAATTCTCACCAAGTACACATGGTCAAAGATGAGTGTGGCCTTGTCCATCTGACCCAGGATCAACAGCATCTCGTTGTCTATGAACTCCTTGTACTCCTTGAGGTTGCAGCTCATATGCTGCTCCAGCTCGTTACGGATCTGATGACAAGGATGAAACACAGAAAAAAAAGATTCACTAAACAACCTTTCACAGAGCTTTTCCAACATAACATTTGCTTTGAACTGATGTTTGATTTCTTCTCTATTTGAATTATCCATGCACAAAGCCACAGTGAATTATTTCTAAGCTACATGTAACACTTCTTCAGAAACAAATATTTTCCACACACACACATGCTGATGAGCTGTTGTGTGACACATACCTCCTTCGACGTGATGTTCTCCAGGTCCTGAAACATCATGATGCTGCGTAGCTTGGCCGTGATGAGGCACTCTGTTCTCTCTCGCTCAGTCGGCCTGCACACAATGTGCCCAAACGTCAGTGGCGCCATTTGAATGAAAAATTAACAAAACACTGTAACATGGTTTTCACAGCTGAAAACAAAGGGCACTGACAAAAGGGGAAGAGGACATACACAAGGCAGGCGTGTTAGATGTGCCAGGTAAGACCAATACTTTGTGTTGAACTATGAGTCTCACACCAAAAAATCATTCAATTAAGTGTAGGTGTATTGCAGGTGAATCGTTTCCTATGCGATCTATGTGTCCCAATTTTCTCACAACATAAAGCTTCTATTTTGGTTGCGAGAAGACGCCTTGATGGGTCTCACCGGTCGACAAACATGGTGGGCGAGTCGGGCCGCGTGGTCTCCAGGTCGGTCATAGCGTTCCACTCATTGACGCAGCTTTGCTCCGACGTGATGCAGCTCTCGTAGAAGGCCATCCACGTGAGAGCGATGCCCCCGGGGAAGTAGTTGAACCGGCGCGACGCCTCGCACGCTTTGTGCAGCACCTGTAGGGCGGACCTGTGGCAAACACAGAGGAGGAGAAAAAAAACATGTCAAACACAAAAAACTCATCAGCACCGAGATACATGTAGATGTGCAGTTGTTGCAGGAGCAGATAGAAAAAAACAAGGGCAAACTTGTCTATTGGTAATTCTGATGGGTGACCAGCAGGTGGCATGCGGCTGCAAGAGGAGGTCTGAACAAATCATGTGTTAACAATGGCCAAAAGAGAGTTTCCTTGTGAGGGGAATAGTGGGAAATGAATATTAAAGTGTGGTAAAGTTGTTTGAAATGGAACCAAAGCAAGAAAATTAATATCCAATACATTTTAAGGACAGTTAAGGGTGAAGGCTGACGGCACTTTCCTGCAAACTTTACGGGACAAGCTTATAAATACATATTTTTCTGTGCTGTGAGATCAACCTGGTTCTATTAACTTGATGAATGTCTATGGGATAAACCACCTCCACCAAGTGGCAGGTTTCCATGTTGTAACGTATTCATAAAGTCACCAAAATACAATTCATGCCACATTTCTTGCTCTTATTTTTGTCATCCACATCTTATATCTTCTTGTAGTAGTTATCTGCTGCTAAGTGACTTTGTTAAGAAAAGTGCTGCATAAATAAAGTTTACTATCATATTCAAAATCAAATTAAAGAATGTACAAATTGTGATTCGATTTACCACTAGCGGAGGCAACAAACTGGGCATGTAACAACAACAATGACAACAACAACAACAACAACCACAACAACAACATGCCCTGAGGGTGGTACAACAGAGTCCATGATACGAAAGCCCACAGCACAAACACACAACAGTAATCCCAGGTAGACGTTAAAAATGTCCTCACCACATGGCCTGCACAGAAACAGGCTTGAAGACATGTGACCGCCCTGCAGTGTTCACGCTGAAACCTCTGGTGAGGAAGAAGAGGAGGAGGAGGAGAAGGAAGATCAGTGTGACTCGAGATGGAGATGAAGCGTGATGAGAGGGGATGTAAACACAGACTGGACGGGGCTCGTCCGTGGGACTCTATTCAGTCCACGGACCAGTGGAACATTCCTCCGGCGTACAGACACAGAGACAATGTTAACAGGTCAGCAACAACTGTTCTCACAGGGAGAGAGAAAAAAGAATGACTGTGATTCACTCATCTGCCACTGGTGGGCAGTGAAACCACCAACAAAACCCATGGCTAGTGCAATGATGCAGTTTCAAACCTGACTGAATCTGAGCAGAAAGTTTATACACGGCAAACTAGAATGTTTTTTTTCGAGAAGAAAAGATCTGATTTAACCATTAATTATTCCATCTTTCACGAAAGGACAACATTAAAACTTACCCATCTCCATCTAAATGTATGTTGGTATCACTCCACAGTGGCAGCACCATCCCAATGGAGCAATTTTTACTGAGGGTCAGAAAGAGTAAAGCATGTGAATATATCAAACAGTGTAAAGTGTGTTACATTGTGAGGCAGCAGAGAGACTATAATTACTTGTCTTTGTCTGTGAAGTCCATTCCCAGGACGATATTTTCCTCTGTATCTTGGTGGCCGTTGGTGTAGATAACAACCATGTAGCGCACCCGGTCCGACCATCCACTCTCTAACCGCACAGCCTGTGGAACAAAAAGGAGACATTGAAAGAAACTTTATCTGGGATAAAACATTCACTGTTTCCTGCTGCTGCCATGCACTTGTTGTGGCTGCAAGATAACCCCTGAACTGAAAATCAAACACACTGGAGTAAGGAGAAGTAGAAGAAACAACACGTGCACTATCAAGTCAATTAACAAAAAACATAAAATTATAAAACACTAGCTAAAAGTCAGACTAAATAGGCGGGCTTCTAATTTATATGTTTAAAAAAAATGTCGACATTTTCAGCTCATCCGAAGGCTGCTCCAGCAAATTGGGACCAAATGTTTCCGTTCTGCTTTGCATGAAGAGAAGAACCAGAGGACCCGAGTTCACAGACCACACACGCCTCTCTGATAAGAAGTCTGATGTAGTCCATGTCGTGCCTTATAAACTGATACAATTATTTGAAAATCACTAAGAAAACTCACTGGAAACCAGTGTAAAGATTGTAAAATAAAGTGACGTGTGTTCTCCCTGTAGTCTTAGTCAGCACTCGTACGGCAGAGAAATAAATAAATGAATGAAGTGTTTAGACATTGAACACAAACTCTGCATGAAACTCTTGCATGCAAGTGTCTGAGTAGAAGCAAAAACGAGTAGGAGTAAATATGAGAAATGAAGTGTATTATAAGTATTATAGGTATAAAAGTATTACTATATTATGAAAGTATTATACCAACCAGTTTGATGCGATCTTCAGATCGGAGGATCTTAAACATGACCTGCAGGTGTTGAGGTAAATCACCTGAAAGTGAAACATTAAAATGAGATTATGAAGCAGAATAAAACTGCCATCAATAATCTGAAGGATAAGATCCCACATAACAACATAGAGAAAAAATATCACACACTCAAAACTATTTAACAGGCTTCACTACAGAGCCACTCGTTCTGGGCTTTCTGAAAAAAAAAAACAATAAAAAAACCTGAAGGTCGCACACAAACAGACCATTCATCTTCTTCTTCTGTGCATTCATTGTTGCTTTTCTTTTCAAGTGGGAGGAAAAATGTTCGGCCCATTTCTGTCAATGAAGACAAATCTAAAAAACCCTGCGACCTGCCAGTGGTCCTCAGTTTCAGTGTTAGTGGGTCACACCTCAGTCGAGCACAGGCTGACTGTGAAATTTGATTTATTTTTAGATTGTGCATGACCATGACAAATGTTGATGCCACTGTGATGGGCAGACAAACGGCAGCCGTGGGTTTGTGGAATGACACGAATCTGTTTGGAGTCGATAAAAAAGAGACTAAAGTTGCAGAAAAACAGCACAAAATATCTGCAGTGAATTAGGCAACACAGATCTCGTCAATCACTGAGAGCTGCATGATGACATCAGCTTTGTTCTAGTTTGGAAGCTCAAAGAAGAGCGTGACAAAATCCAAAATCCAAATCAGTTTTAAAAAAGGAACATTCAAAAACATTTTATTCAGAAAATGTCTCTATGTTTCTTTGAAACAGCTTTGAAAACTGCTTTGGTTTTTTTTAAACTTTTTTGTTTGGGATGATTTGTGGCCGGGTCACTTGAGGTCACACCCAGCTCGGTAACAGTTTGGAATAAACACAGGCAAAGAGGGAAAAGTCACCTCAGCAAGTACAATGTTCATTTTGTCTGGAGCCCATTTGTGTGAAGAATATGGGCACAAGAACAAGAAAAAGACGCTTCTTGTACCTGTGTGTGTGTGTGTGTGTGTGTGTGTGTGTGTGTTTGCCTCCTACCTGCATGCTTGTGGTGGCTCGGGGTCTCGGGTCCTTGTGCATTGCCGCCCTGCTGGAGGAAGAGGGCGGCTCCTTTGACCATGAAGAAGCTCTCACTGAGGCTGGAGAAGAGGAGGAGTGCAAAAGAAATTGAAGGCAAGTGAAACAGTGAACCTAAGGAGGTGATTTACGTTCAATTGCCAAACAGGATACGTCCCGATTCAAACTAACTAGAAAAACAATAGAAGGCTTGGAAGCCAAAACATTTTAAGTTGTGGATAATTGTCCTTAAACAACAGCTACTCCGGAAACACTTCTCACACACATACTGTGCTATCATTCGTCCCTACATGACTTACGGTTCAGCTCGTGAATCTACACACCCAGGCAAAATGAGTATGATGTGTATCATCCTTTAAAGAAAAACATAATTGATCAAGCTACACCCATTTATCTTATTTCTAAAAGGGATTTAAATAGCAATAAAGAAAATAATGAGAGGGCCCGTGTTGTGTTTTCACACGGAAAGCTGCCCTTTCTTCCTGGGGGCCTCCACGTCCTGTAAATTCTTGGGTTGTCTTGCAATGTACTGCACGTTTGAGATCTCCCTCAAGTGTCTCAATGATATTGAGGTCAGGAGACTGTGATGCCCCGGAGACCATCGTCATGTGGAAAAGTCCAAGTGTGTCCCCATGTGCAGCTTTATCCGGCTGACGAGTGCAAACTGGCCTCCGATACTTCCTGAATGACACGTTGGATTCATCTCAACCATCCGTGTTGACTGAACTCCCTTTTTGTCATTAGTCCTTGTTGACTCTTACAATAGTGTTAATGGATGTGACACTAAAATTCTGTTCTGGTTTCAACTCCAAATGATTCAGGAGTTTTCAGGCCTGTTCAGGTGCTGTTTGTATATTGTATTGTTTGCTGTTTGTATATTGTATTTAAATCATACCAAGTTGAAACACAGGGAAATGAAAATGGCTTCAGTCAGGACACTGTATGTACGGTCAACAGCTGTGCACTTCTTAGGTCTTCATCAGTTCAGATTCAGAGAAGACGACAGGAGCCTCATCAGGAGTCCTGATCCAGCCACTTTTACAGCTCTGTGTTTTTACAGCGTGATGAGTCGACTCCTCTTGATTGGCCTTGCAGAGCTTTGATGAATCAAGCTTCAGCGTCTTTTTCCTCACACAGGGACAGGGTGCAGCTTTGTTTGACCACAGTCTGGTATGCCTGAGTGGGACCATCACAAGACCGTTTGTTCCAGCTCCCCTGCTACGTGGCGTCATTGTTTCTCTTTTCAAAATGTATGCAGACGACTGAGACATCGGGGGCGAAATTAACTACAAAGCTCGTAACATGAAACTGTCAAGAAATAAGTTTCGTTTGAACAGAACGACACTACGCTTGAGAAAAAAAGCTTGGTCATTATTCTATTATAGACAGAAATAGCCTCTCATTTCATTACCAAGATTAAAGCTTTTTAGCACTTGTTAATGTTAATATAAATGAATCACTGATGCCATGATATTACATAGTGTACTCAATATCAAGTGTTAATGTTTGCGCCGCTGTAAAAACTCACATGCGACAGATCTCCCTCCGAGTCAGAGCAGCTTTCTCCACAAAGTGAGGCAGCACGGTCAACATGGCTGTAGGTGAGGGTTTCACGACCAGATGCATCCCGCTGCTCGTTCTACTATTTACGATCTGATTAGAAAAACTCCATCGCCTCCAAAAGGCCCTTTTCTTATGAACATATTTCCAGTCAATCCTCTAAAAACCAGCATATTAGCTGCAGCCTCCCATGGCAACATATCTTGATTCAACGTGTCTCATCGTGGTCTTGGTCTCGGCACATCCCTCTTCGTCTCTCTCCTCCTCCTCCTCCTCCTCCCACAGCTCGGTCCTCAAAATCCTCCTCCTCAGTGGCGCTGCGTCTGCTCCCCGTCTCCTCTTCGCAGCACGTGCTTTCGGCAGTCGGCGTTCCCCTCTGCGACGCTCCGCGGCCACAACACCATCATTCACGGCGCAAGTGCGGGGAGGTGGTGGAAACTCAGTCTCAAGTTGGACATGCAGAATCTCTACAACTCTACACTGATGAATCACCGAGCCACAGGATCACGTCACAGGAGAGTCAGACAAAGCATGACAAGACTGTTTTCAACTGTGAATGAACCCCCCCCCCCCCACACACACACACACAAACACACACACACACACACACACACACACACACACACACACAGTGAGCACAATGAAAGAGTCAGTGCCAGAGCTTTGGTGACACAAATCATGGCTTCTGTGACGTCGTCGCTGATCAAAGAGAGGCTTTGTGAGCGAGCGGGGAACAGCTGTTTACGTGCTCACTGTTAATGTAACTGAGGAGAGGAAACATTATTTAAAAATCTGTCGAGTTGTTCAAACAGAAACGTCC
Source organism: Scophthalmus maximus (assembly GCF_022379125.1). Classification (NCBI taxonomy): domain Eukaryota; kingdom Metazoa; phylum Chordata; class Actinopteri; order Pleuronectiformes; family Scophthalmidae; genus Scophthalmus; species Scophthalmus maximus. The sequence continues at coordinate 8,659,386 of NC_061534.1, forward strand.
AGCAGGTTTTTTAATCCTTGACAGTGAGAAACTGAGGGTCAGTTGGGGAAAAACTGTATGTACAAGAGAACAACGATCACATAATACGGAGTTTGAGTCTGTCGAACATGAATCATTTCAATTCTGTGAGATGTGACTATTGTCAGTGATTTGCACAGATCTGCGAGGAAGAGCACACAACGCTGGCTGGAATAAATCCACTTTGCACCACAGCCTTTCTATGCCAAATGATAAAACTTTTTTCACAACCTAGAAATGTACCTTAACGACGATTGTCGTTGAAGTTTTCACATAATGTTTTAGAAAAAACAAACACAAAACGACTGATACGTAGATGAACTGCTCACTAAGAGATTGTTGTTGTTGAGATCATGCTCCAACTTATTGGACAGCTCAAAAACGAAACGCAGCTGTTTTCAGTCATACAACGATCACAAATACAAATCATGGACTCGAGACGTCACTGCCTGTTGTGATCCCCCCTGGTTACTACAGCAGAGGCCCCACTGACCACAGAGACGGAACTAGAATACACTGCACAGGAAGAAACATTTTGTCTGACAACTCTGTCTCCACATAAAACTTCAAATAGAACACCTTCTCTTTTTTCTTTTTTTTTAAAAAAAACAGTGAGATCTTACCTCTGGTTAGTTTTCCGGTCATCGTCGCTTCCGAAATCCTGAAAGACAAAAGCAAAAACAAGACATTTTAAAAACACCGGCACAGTTATATGCTGCGTCAAATGTTTCTGAAGGGTCAAGAGAAGAGTTTACATTTTCTTCTCGTACTTAAAACAACTCTATTCGTGATTTCTAATACATGCGGTCCTGCGGAGCCGGCGTGGAGATCACGGCACTGTGCTTATTGTTTCATATGTTACACTGCTGCCAATAAGTGTTGATGAGGACCACGCAGTCCGTGACGAGGACTAGTCAATTGTAATAAAGTGTGCCGGCGCCATCTGCTGCTGCTCCCTGCTCAGTGCTGTGATCCCATCACAGAGCGGTCGGCTGCATCACCTGCACACGGCACAAGTTCAGCAAATAAAACCCCAAACACATTCAAACATCTCACACATCCACTTTTTTTTCCTGCCTGCTCACCGACTCTCATCGAAAAACCCACTTGTCACCAAAAGGAGGAATGTCACTGCTCACTCGGCTCAGTCGGCACACACAACATAATCCACTTTCCTTCAAACTAGAAAAAACTGGAGCACTGACTCTGATGTTTAGGATTTGACGGTGGTGTAAAAAAAAAATCTGGCCCTGCTCCATAGTTTGAATGTTTGTTTGGAGCTTTAAGATTTGGTTTAGCAGGAAGGGGGTTTACATCCTGATTTACAGAATCAGTGCTCTTATACTGCCCGTAGTCGGAGAGAGACGGACGGGTCAATGGGAACGACGAATGCTTGTACATGAGATTGTTTTATGTGGCAGCATCGCACACCCGCTTGAGTTGTGGGCCCCCACGCTGGGCATCACTCATCAATAGGCGTTTTCTCTCAAGCTCATAAAACACACAATTCAAAAAAAGAATTGGGTGGCATTGGCCTTTAGAGAGTCTCCTTCCCCAGCATTCAGGCTGCACTGCTGCCAATAAAAGAAGAGCCCCAACACCGAGGAGGAGGAGGGAGGAGGAGGAGGAGGAGGAAGAGGAGGGAGGACACAACCTGAACACAACGCAGCAAATGTTTGTGCAAAATGAGCACTTTGTTCTGACAGCTTAGCCCCCCCCCCCTTCCTCCTCACCACCCTCCTCCTCCTCCTCCTCCCCCCACCTCACCCACTCCTCCCACGATGCAGGATTTTGTTTACAAATCCGCTGCCACAGTTGCCACAGACAAATCTCTGCCCCTTGACAGTGCAACAATATATCAAGTTTTGCAACACACGCACGCACACACACACGCGCACACACGCACACGCACACACTCAGCAGGGACGGAAGTAAGGTTCCCCCTTTACGCATGATATTAAACACCACCCACACTGTGATGATGTACGGACTCGGCGTTTCCTCACGCCGCGTACACAAAGACCCCCAGCCCGCGGCGTTTCCACTCACCTCCCCCGCACTGCTGTTGGTCGTGCTGGCCGAGGATGCTGCACTGGGGGTGGGGGAGCGCTGCAGAGTGACCAGGGCCATGGTCAGCGCGCTGCAGCGGCGGCGGAGGGCAGGCAGCAGCGGAGGAGGAGGAGGAGGAGGAGGAGGGTGGATGGAGCGACAGGATGCCCCGCGGAGATTGGCTCTGTCACCGGGGAGAAAATTGCCTAGTCAGACGCTCTCCTCCGGCAGCGCCACCCGACTCCCGAGCCGCGGCGGTGGCTCCCTTTCGGTGCGGCTCGGCGCGCGTCCCTCTGCGGTTCCCTGGGTGCTCATGTGCGGCAGGTCACGAGAGATTTCCTCCGTTTGCAGCGGGCCAAGAGGAGCAGAAGCGGCGGCAGCAAACCCCGCGGTTCCATCTCTGGGGCGCAGACAGACAAACAAAACACGGCGCAGGTTGGACGCGGGGCAGAAATGACATGCAGCTCCGTCGGCCGCCTGTGATTGGCTGGCCTAGTTCGCGTGTGCGCTGTCATTGGGCCAATGTTGTCAAGGTGACTGGCCAGACTAGGAACTCCCAAATACAAATGTTGACGAGATTATGTTCTGCTCAAGTTATGAAACACAAGAGAGGATGGCAATTATTTAAAAAAATTGCCCCAATCAGACGGAAATTTTCTAAATCAATTATTTGCTCTCTATAAGATGACATCATAAAACAGTTAAAAATACCAAATATTTAAAATCCCTATTGTCCAAGGTATGTCATAAAATGCCATTTTGTTTTTGTCCGACCAAATAATCAGCCTTCTATAATGTTAACGCAAAAAAAATCAGCTAATCACATCTGAGCTTAAATAAAAGGATTTTATATTCTGTATAGTGATTCAGTAGGCTAAAACCATACAGTATATATACTGCATAACGTACATACATATATTATGTAGTAGGCCTATAGTTCGGTAATTAATTAGACAAATTTATTAATCATCTAATCGTTCACACAGAGCAAAAATAAAGGAAGTATGGTATAATTTGATTAATTAAAACAAAGCCTTAAACAGATTGAACAGCTTTAATAAAATTTTCAAAAAAACATTCGTATGAAATAATCTTTATCCACAATGTATAAATTAAACTTTTCCACTTCTTGACGGGCAAAGTTTGAAATGTGTAGCTGGAAGCAGAGCCTGCACATCAGGGTGTCATCATTTTCCAAAAATGTCCGCCACTTGCCTCCGTGGCTTAAACGAAAGAGTAGAGAAACGAACCAATCAGAACGTGAGAACGCTCCCGCTGTCATTGCACGGGCAGTAGTAAGCCTGTATCCTCGGTTATCACTGGCTGCTTGTGATGCGATTGTCCTCCGCCGCTCTTCACCCATCAGCGCTCATACAGTATGATTTCGTCAGGTGCGACGAGTATGACTGGCAGTGGCGCTCGCCTGCCCTCTGGCCTCCTCATCATGACCGGACTCCTGCAGACCCCTGCCTAACGTTTCAATGGGCAGGAGCAAGGAGGCGAAGCCGGCCAGCACGCTACAGCCACAGTACACCGACAGGGTCAAATACATTGACGTTCTGAGCATCACCTAAAAAAACACAAAAACACAAACACTGACGAGCCTGGCGAGGAAACGTACCGATTGATAGACTGATGATCTTATAATACAGCAGCATCACAATATTAAACAATGCATACAAGCTATTATTCAATGAAAAATTAGGACACGTTTACAATATGTCGCATAATATTCCTTCATACCTGTGCCACAAAGGGAGTGATGAGAGCACCCAACCTGGACATCGCACTGGAAGTCCCCATTGCTATGGCTCTGGTTTCTGTAGGAAACACCTGAGTTAAAAGAGGTGAGAACATATTATTTAAATTGGTTTAATGTCAAAAGAAAATGGTTAAAATGGTATGTGGACCTACTTCTGGTGTGTAAAGAAAAACAACTTGGTATCCTCCAGCGATGAAGGCTCTGGCAAGGAAGATGAAGATTGTAAGAGCCGTCCTTACATGAGAAAAAAGAAAAAGAAAAGAGAAACGCAGTGTTTAAATGAATTGTGTTTGTCCCAATGTGACGAAATAAGACGCGCAGAGACAAACTTACCTCCCAATACAAGCATATAAGGGCAGAATGCACAGAGAAAACATGAAGAAACACAGAGCCATGCTCTTCTTCCTGCCAATACACTCGACTGCCAGAAGGGTAACGATGAGACCTGAAAGAAACATGAACAACTTACAGTGAACTTCTGCGATCGACAGTTCATGAATGACAATTCAGCGGCCTCTCCCTTAAACAACACATATGGATTCGAGTCATGGAGAGATTTGCTGTAGGCGTGGGTGGTGTACACATACATGTGTGTAAGACTAAAACAAATAGATTCTGTTTTCTCACGAATGTCTAAATGTACATGTAGAGTAGCGCTATATGTGCACCAAATGTTGTGGCACAGCTAGATGCTCTTACCTTGCACTTAAGGTTCCTCAATTCTAACCTATGCATTCTCTGGAATTACAAAACGCAGTCACAAAATTCAGAAGGTCTTGACTTTCCTGAGTCGCCTCAGATTGTTTTGTTACAGTGAGGTAAGTAAGGAAGTTCCCTCTCGGCTTAGCACTGTTCTCGCCACAGCATCATGACATCATCTTTACCTTACAGTTCCGATTACACACCACGGCTGATAGGGAAAAAGTCTAATACGCAGCACTTCACCTGGGAATTCAGCCAAGCTTGTCCATAAAAGGTCTTTGTAGTCAGCCGATGTCAAATATTTGCATTCCAGACTACAGCTCGGGTCGATCTTGGCCCCTTGGGACGCTATGAGGAAGGAGAGTGGTTTTATTTAGGTGTTTTTTTTGCTCAAATTAGGACGAAAGTCTAAAAAGAAAAATAAAGCAGATCCACCTGGAGCAGCTGTCACTCACCCCCATACGAGTCCCCAGCTTGGAACATCTCAGTTGTCAAGAGGACTATCCCGTAGTAGGAGAAGGCATTTGCAAACCTGTAGATAAAATAATAATTTGGTTATATTCTAGAAACTTAGTCAAGCACAAGAGGTTTACGTATGGCTGGATCACCATGAGCCACCATCAACCCTCATTTGCTCCACACACCTTAAGTTGCCCATAATGGACAGTGCACAAAGCCGACTAAAAAGGAAATCTCAATGTTATTTTCCCATGTGCTCTATCACCTAAAAAAACACAAAAACACAAACACTGACGAGCCTGGCGAGGAAACGTACCAATTGATAGACTGATACTACAGCAGCATCACAATATTATGCAATGCATACAAGCTATTATTCAATAAATAATTAGGACACGTTTACAACCACTACTTCCGTAATACGACCTGGCCTTCAGGTTTTCGAAATTCTGGGAAATAAACAACATCAACTGACAGAAATAACAAATATTTAAACTATACTTGCAACAACCTGTACAAGGTAAGGTCATAATCTCAGTTTACATTTGGATAAATTGGTGCACACTCCCAAAGAACTGACCACAAACCAACTCATATACAGTGACCCTGGAGGTTTGCGAGGTAGTTGCCTGCTTTGCTCGGTTGGTAGTCCAAACTCGAATAAATAATATACTTTGATCAAGTAGAAAGTAGAAAGATGTTCCTTTAACTAACCATATAAACCACAGGAGAAGAGTAGTCTTCCGATACTGTGGAGTGAAGAGATCCTTGATCCGACCACGGTCATTCTGTCAAATTAAAAATGGAAGAACTACTTGTAAATATGAACAAAAAAGCACTGTATTGGACAGACACTTTTTAATTGTCGACATTCTATAGCACATCTTTCATCTCACCTGTTTATAAGCTATCATCTTCCCTGCGGGCATGGCCGTGCCATTCTGTTTGGCGATGGATGTTAAAGTTCCCACGGCTCTTTCTCTTTTCCCCGACAGCACGTCAAAACGAGGACTCTCAGGCAGCCACTGCGAAACACAGGAGGTTCAGTTGCGAGTTGGACTCCAGCTGGTTTTATTTTCAGGGGATCACTATTGAACATACGGTACATACCAAGCAAAAGCAAACGAAGATCGCCATCGGTAAAGTGGACAGGCCGAGCAGCCACCGCCAGCCGAGAGTGGGCATCACCCACAGGGCCAGGAGGACCTCGAACACAGTGCCAACTGCCCAGAAACTCTGACGCACACAAACACATCAACCAGGTGGGAATTAATGAACTGTTAACTTAATCGGTAAAGTAATGCATTAATAACAAAATCACCACAGTACCGCAATCAGCATGATGGAGATGCCTCTCGCCTTTGCTGGGAGGAATTCTGAGTAGAACGTCACCCTAAAAAAAAGACATCACAAATTGTTGTCTAAGCTTTAAATCATTAAGGGATGATCAAGGCATCTCGTCACGTATGAGGCAAGCACGTGAACTCACGACTGAGGAGTTCCTCCGAGACCAAAGCCCACGAGGGCCCGCAGGACCAAGAGCCAGCCGTACGCTGGAGCGAAGGCGCTCAACAGGCCGTAGTGCAGAGTCCAGCACATGCAGATGGTCAGACTCTGTTTTACCACAGAAACAGAAAAGTTTTACATGAGATCATGTACAGAAATCATACATGACGAACCGAGAAATGAGACTACTCACAACTCTTCTGCCGTACTTGTCGGACAAATTCCCCCATAAGGGAGAACTGATCCCCATCCCGAAAAAAACACACTGAGGCAGAAAGAGACAAAAAAAGTACTTGAGTACAGACGTCAACCTGCATACACACAAATCATCAAGCAACAGAGACTTTACCGATGTTAAGAGAGCCATCTTATAGCTGGGCAGCCTCCACTCACAGTGCAGCTGGGGCCCCAGGATGCTGAGGATCATCATCTCCATGGCGTCTCCTATCTGCACTCAGAGAGACACGGCGCGACATGAGAGACGCACAGTCACTGGGAGTCTGAGAGAGAGAGAGAGAGAGAGAGAGAGAGAGAGAGAGAGAGAGAGAGAGAGAGAGAGAGAGAGAGAGAGAGAGAGAGAGAGAGAGAGTGTCTTACCCATGACAGTCCGGTGAGGAGAGACATTTTCCACTGGAACGCTCCGAAACCGATGACTTCCAGCGCATCTTCTACCGTAAAGGTTTCTGTTAAAGGGACATGACAGTCACTGTCGGTTCACTCTCTCCTGTAAAATGTATACACACGTTTGTGTGCGTGTGTGTGTGCTGTAACATTTGGTATTACACACTCAGACAATATTGGCTGATAAGTGACTCCTGCACAACAGACGTCGGTTCAACTTTGCTGAATAAACAGACCTCGGCTCCAGTTCACAAACTCTACAGAGGGTTGTTGAGCTGGAGTTCAGGATTATTATTAATTTACCGTGGTGGGACGTAACTAAAGTATTGAACTCGAGTACATTCTAAAAAGTACTTGTGCATTTCCCTTTTTTATTCTACTTCTTCTCCACTCTGTTTCACTGGGAAACACGTTCACGTTTTACGCCACAGCACTTTCGCATTGCTCAAAATGAACGGAACACATAGTCAGTTGATCAAATATGATGCATTCTTTTAAACTACTTAAAAAAAAGTATTCGTACACAAACTAGTTTAAATGTATCCAACACGGCAAAGAAACACTGACAGCGGCATTATGAACACTTTTTGATTGGACCCTTTCAGATTGAGGCTACACAAGGATTGACTCCAACGGACCTCCAGTTCCATCAGGTCCACTGCTGGGTGCTGCCGACGGGACAGTGGTCACGGTGCAGGTCTCGTTGTCTGTGCCCAGGGACTCATCGCAGTGACCCCCGGACGACGCCTCACCCCTGAACGTCATGACGTCATAAGGAGAAGATTCGATCAGGGTTAAGATCCCACCGGAAATGACTGTATGTGCTAAATGCACTATAACATCGCCTCGTTGATTTACCGTTGCTCGGGGTTCCTCCACCGCCTGTAGGTGAACTGTGCGGATCCGAGGCAGTGGTCCATGACGTGGGTGCTGAGCAGCCGTGACACCCAACGCGCCGGTGTGTCGTTTCCAACAGTGCAGGTGGAGTCGCCTCGGAGATCCGGGCGACCTCTGCACCGTGAGGAGAGGGCGTCGCACAAACAAAACTCACCAGACCCGCTCTTTTGGGGTTCCGGCTTCACGGGAGACGCCCAATCAGAGGACAACACCTGCACAGGTGAAAGGGGCGGAGTTACACTGGTTAAAAAAAGGCATCTCTCCGCCTCACATGAGGCCAGGTTCATACAAATTATATATATATATATATATATATATGTATGATAAGGCGGAAAATAGAGAATTGACACTGAGCTTATTCTAATCTTAATCACATATTTCCCCTCAGGTGTATAGATGTCGACATGTGAAAAAAAATAAATGGTGTGCTCATGAAAACAACCACCAAGCCAGAAGTTTGATTATTTCTTTAATAAAATAAATAAATAAAAAATAAAATGATGGGGGGCTGAGTAACTGCTGTAGCCTGCGGCTGTCAGCAGGTTGTGCTCTCATACCACCAGGACTGTACGGTGTTTCTCCAACAACAAGCCCTGGATCGGTCCTGACATTAAGGGCCCTCCTTTAGGAGAAAAAGAGGGCCTCTAAGTCAGGAGACAAGGAGGAGCTGAAGACGGTGCAGAGGGAGCGGAGGAGGAAGATCAGAGAGGGGAAGAACGTGTACAAGAGGAAGACGGAGGACCAGCTGCAGCAGAACAACATCAGTGGAGTCGGGAGAGTCCTGAAGGTCACAAAAAGCCAGAGTCCCAGACTGCGGGGGACCAGAAGTGGGGGAACGACCTGAACTTGTCCTACAACAGGCACCTGGATAATCAACTACCTCACCAACCGCCCCCAGTATGTGAGGACAAGGGACTGTGTCTCTGATACAGTAGTCTGCAGCACAGGAGCGCCACAGGGAACAGTCTTGGCTCCCTTCCTGTTCACCCTGTACACTTCATGTACAGCACAGCCACCTGCCATCTGCAGAAGTTCTCTGACGACTCTGCCATCGTCGGCCTCATCGCAGATGACGATGACAGGGAGGTCAGAGAACTGACTCAGGACTTTGTGGACTGGTGCCAGTGGAACTGCCTCCAGATCAATGCGGGTAAAACCAAGGAGTTGGTTGTGGATTTCCGCAGGTGCAGTCACCCCCCTACAACACCGGTGAACATCCAGGGAAAGGTCATAGAGAGAGTGGTCTCTTATAAGTACCTGGGTGTTCACCTGAACAATAAACTGGACTGGACAGACAACACCATGGCACTGTACAAGAAGGGCCAGAGCAGACTGTACCTGCTCAGGAGACTCAGGTCCTTTGGAGTGCAGGGGGCGCTCCTCAAGACCTTCTTTGACACCGTGGTGGCATCAGCCATTTTCTATGGAGTGGTCTGCTGGAGCAGCAGCATGTCAACAGCTGACAGCAGGAGACTAGACAGACTGAACTAACAGTATCTCAAACTGGTGTCTAGTCTCTGCAGGCTCAAATAAACTGAAACCAGGGGCTGTGGCCCAATAACATATGTAATACAACGACACAAAAATACCCCCATTACAAGCAAAAGGTTTCCAATCCACAACCTATTGAGGAAAAATACAGACGTATCAAACTACAGAGGAAAAATGTCTCAGCTGTGACTTTTACTACTCCTCAAGCAGTTAGTTGTTAATGTTTATTTTATCCTCTATTTTGTACTATTACTTTACAGTGTGGTATCCTTGTGACCCATTTGTCTACAGCATATGTCACACAAAATGCAAAACTCCCCCAAACATTTATATGATTTTAACTTTTAACTTGCACGGTTGAAATGTACAGTGTTTGAAATAAAAATGCATATATAGCTGTTGGGGTCTTTCGGGCCCACTGCACACTCTCAAGTGAATAAGGCCAACCTGAAAATAAAAGCTACAGTAAAGTAGGACACAGTGAGGACATGCTGAGGCTGCTGCATTGTGGGACGGTCATAAATACAGTACAGGTAGAATTTACGGTACAGTCTCTCATCCTCACATCCTCTGTGGTCCGTCAGTCGCTCGGCCAGACTCTCACAGAACAACGCAGAGCCCCAGCAGAGCTTGGTTTACATAAAGAACCACGACATGGACTCAGAGGTAAGCTTCGATACGAACATGCTTGAAAACTAAATGCCACAATATTACGGTCCTGTGAGATGATTTTTTAAAAATTTTGTTCTATCCTGGTGACATATTTCAAAGATATAATTTCATTTGCATGCACAATCAGTTGGTTGTTAAAATCACTGCAATAGTTGGTTTTGTGATGCTGTACTTCAGGTACTGTGCCCTCTGTCCACTTCGGAAACTAATATCCTCACAGCTTGTTCTGGCCTTCGCAGTCCTGCCCCTGCGACAGCAATCTGTTTGCTCACATGAATAAAGGATAAGTTGGGAGTTTAGTAGTTTGGTTTGGGGCTAATTGTACCTGTGAATATTTATTTGGACAAGTAGTGGATCAAGGACATGTCTCCTTCTCTGCAGTATAGGCCAAATCATTTTAACTCTTATCAAATGTTGATATTTAGAGATGTGTGTTTATGCTTGCGTGTGGGAGTCCTTATCGTACAGTGTGTAGTTGGAAGGAAAAAGTATTTTACTTTTCTGATTATTGCGGTAGAGAAAATAATGCAGTGAAGGGAAGGACCACGTTTTTTTTACATCAACTCCGCAGTCGTTTCTCAGGACTGAATCTTTTCCAGCATAAATACCAAATGTAGTGCATGTAGATCATTTATACTTAGATTCTTAGTCTTCCTGAATTTTGATGCTCGTTTTTGAAAGCAAAATACTTTATTTAAAATATGATTTTATTATACTTTTATCATGTTAATGTGCATTTTAGAAGTTCAACTTAAAGTTTCACTGGAAACTGGATAGTGTTTATCAGATGTCTGATTCCCAGTAATCCTTTTTCTTTCATAATGGAGTATGTATCTGATATTTAAGCAAAGCTGTCAGAAACATTTTCAGTGCTTCACAGATGTATGGCAAACATGAGACTTGAATGTGTTTTCAAGCAGAAGGAGTTTTCAGCGCATTTACACTGTATAGTTTAACAGTTCATTTTTGGTCCATTTATCCCATTTAGTGATTTATTATATCTGTGTGGAATAACAGAAGAATTAGGAACAATATAGCAGTGTCAGCATCTGCACAAAAAATGTATGAATGTGCATTCTGATCATTGCCAAACACTTACAAGTGCTGTAAAGTGGTACATTCATATGAGATAATACTCAGCGTGAACACTAATCCTTTAGGGACCATTTGAGTTTTTCAAAAATGCACTGTAAATCAATAAGAGGAGACCATTAGCTTAGGTAAGTGTGTGTCTGTGTGTTTTATTAAGCACCACTTTGAGCAGTGTTCTACTTTAAAGATGGAGAAGTGGATCCTAGAAATCCCTCTCTATTTGCATAATGGATTACAATATGTTAATGGTGGTTTTTCCAGCGTGCTCTCTTATGTCACTGCGTGTTGTGCCGAACTTCAGGCAGTAACGTAAGACGCCTTTTGTCGATGCCTGCAGGAAGCCCAGTGTTAAAATTTAAACAGACGGAATGTGAGGGCAACGTGACGCTGCCCGCGGGCCTGTCACAACCTTACGAGCCGGACCATTACAAAAAGATATGAGATAAAAGAAACAAGATGTAATATTGCTTGTATTGATGTCAATTTAAACAACTGTCATAATGTACTCGAAGGTTTAGCGGTGTTAGTTTCATCTTTATCTCTTCTTCCTTTACATCTTAAAATAAAGGCAACCCCCCCCCCTCAAAAATACTTAAAACATTACATGTTTGTGGTATTTATGTTGACATATGTGTAGTAGTTGGTACACAACTTATTATAATTGGGTAATATTCATTCTACCATGTCATAACCCAATTGCTTGAATACTAATTAAAATGTTATTTGAGGTTTCATTACAAGATTCACAATAATTACATTAGCATACGACTTCGCCTGTGTAATTAATGTGATTTTGATAGCTGACGTCGGACAACCTGAAATAGTCTGACGAGGCAGCTAGTAATTAGTTTGAAATGCATCTGCCTAATCAAAGATCAGTAATAGAATACCTGTGCAGTAATTTTGTGGGGAGAAGGGTGAGGAGGGGTCTCTGGGATGATAGAGTTACCACATCCTTGTGTTACATCCCTGCGCGTGCACACACACACACACACACACACACACACACACACACACCCTTAAACACATGGCGGTAGCTGTTCAACACTCAGGTGGAGCGCTGAATGAACGTTTGCTTCCTGGGCTCCATGAATGTTTAACCAGCTCAGCGTTTCCAGAGCCAGGTAGCTCATTACTGCACCGTTACCTGCGATGGGACAGGGACACTAGCCCAACAGGAAGCAGCAGTGTCACCATCCTCCTCCTCCTCCTCCTCCTCCTCCTCCTGTCCTCTCTGTCGCAGGCCTGAGCCTGCTGCGAGCCACTATTTGAATCAGGGGCCGATGCAAACCTGAGTGGCACAGGAGAAAGAAGATTTGTGGTGTCACATCTGTGCTGACTTGGACACAGTGCGCAATGGGAGAACTTCTCCCCAACTAAAACCCCCCAAATTACAGGCCGTGTCTGTTTGAGTTGATTACCTGAAGACTGAAGTGCTGAACCGTTTGGATTCATCGGGCTGATCACACAGGACCGATTCAACCATGACTCACATGGCTTTGGAAGTGAAGGAGGTAATTACATGGACACGGCTTGTGTATGTACTTGGCTTCCATTGTGTTGTTGTACTTCAAGCCGCTATTGTAGATCTTTGTGTGATCATAGCATCTTTCAAAGTCACATTTTTTTTATTTGTAGAAAAATAAGACGGGTCACACAAATGGCCCATTCTTCGGTTACACATAACCAGCTTTAAAGTTGCACTAATTCATATCTTTATTGTATAAATGTATCAAATTGCCATGTGTAATGTCAACAATGTAATTTGTTGTGAAAAAGATTTTAGCCTCTTTCAGCTTGTTTTTTTGTTTGTTTTTCTGGGTCACAGCTACACACTTTTGGTCCGGTCTCACCACTCATCTGCATGCAGCATTAAGCAGTTAAAGAGCCACATACTGTAGTTGCCTCTTGAATGAGTGAAGACCAAAAACAGAGCTACAATGACAGTGAAACTGTACATTCACTTGGTGGCACACAATAAATGCACGCTAAAGTTGCTCAGTATCTGCTGAATGAGGAAATAGCGAATCGCGATAAAGTAAATCTTCCGTTTTAATTCATCGCGCCCAAGTGGCCAAAAAATAAACTAGCGCTGCTTTAAATAGACTTTAATTCGCTTTTACTGTCCAGCTTCAGTTCTTCACCATTCAGCAATGTTAAAATTCAGCCAAACAGGGTCATGAGATTGTAGCGTGTTATGTCACGAATGTTGGTGTGAAACAGTAGCATCGGAGGAGGTGCAGGGCTGGTGTGATGGAGGCCTGCTGACGGTCAGGTTTCTCTGGACACCTGGAGCCCCCTAAATGTGTGTTGCCCTGGGTGATGTGTGGTGTCAGTCAATGGCCCACGAGGAGTGCTATCTCTTTCAGGAGCCTAACTGCCACTTTGTGGCTGCGTAACAGGATCCTGCACCATACTGGATAGACAGGGACAATGGAGCGCCCTCTCGGGTGATGGTCTCTGGGTCAGGTAGACTTTCCTGTTCTGATGTAGCCTGAAATCAAAATGTGATATTTTTAACGATAGTAGCTTGTTTTGAATTTTTGTGTGTGTCACCTTACACGCACACATGACAGTGTTTTGTTCATCTGTGGTCATATGTTTTCCTTTAAACCCTGAAGGTTCTTTCCACTCACACAGTTGAATCAAATGCCAGTGTTGCCAAGAAAAGTCACCTCCTATCTTGTGATTCTTTGCTCTGGTAGAAGTGCCCATTGTCTTTTCAGGATAGTGTTGTTTTCCCATCTGCCATGTATTCAGCAGAGGTCAATGAATGGGAGAAAATCTCTGCCCCGTTGGCGCTCTGTGGGCACAGAGGCCTGAGCTGCTTTGCCTCTTATTGGAAGTGTTTGTTTTTACATTTGGTCCAATGGAACATTCACAGTAAAACCCAGTTGACCTGTCAGACGGCTGTTTTAAAGTGTTACACACAGACAATGATCAGGAAATTCCATCAACAAAGTTTCAGAAACAATTTTAAGTTTCTGGTTTTATTAATACCACTAACATCTTTTCAGCTTTAAATAATTGTTTAATCATCGTAGTAGGTATTCAGAAGCGTTTTACATATTTTGAAAGGATTTTAAAATGACTAAAGTTAAAGAATTCCTACCAGTTGCTGATGTGCTATTCTTTGCTCTTATTTACTGATGAAAGGCCTCCTCCTCTGACAAACAGGGAAAAGAAAAAAACTGTTAGCCCTTAAGCCTTTTTGCCTTTTATGCTGTAAAACACAATATGAATGTGGCATTACAAACATAAAAAATGATAAAATGAATATTCAAGCAAGGCAAAGGGCAGCACAAATGTTGAAGTTTTCAGATCTTGATATCATGTTCAAAAGATAATGTAATGTGATCATGGAACATCATGGTTGCGTGATTTGGACAGGAAGACCGATAACTTGAATTAATTATCAGCCGTGCCAATTTTCCACAATCCTAACTCAATGTGATTTAGATTTGAAAAAGCAGAAGCCTGTCATTAAGTTCAATTCAGTTTTTATCTATCATCTCATGGCATTTTACAGAGTAAGGTCACCTAATAATATTGAAAGGAACCCAAAAGTTCCCAAACTGAGCTGGCCCTCGGGAACAATGGAGGGGGAAAAAACTCAGTTTTAAAAGGGGGAAACCTCAGACAGAACTGGACTCAGGGTGAGAGGCGGCTGTCCGGCTGCATTGAGAGGAGAGAAAAGGGGGAGAGAGGAGACAGAGGAGGAGAGGGGAAGAGAGAGACCAGGAACAGAAACCAACACACAAACATATTGTATATGTGTCCAGGAAACGTCAAATTTATCTCTACACACAAACATACACACACATTCAGAATGGGATTTTCCTCCTCTCTTGGACACACATCACATTATTGATGGTTTCCCAGTGAAGGAAGCAGAGGCTGTGATCTGTCAGTGTTTCCTGACATACTAGTGTCCTTTCCCCTCAATAAAAGCAGCTGTTTAGTTCAGAAAAGGCCCAGAGGCACATGCATCAAGGACCTTCGCGGTAGGTAACGTCTCACATTTTTCCCCTTGTTGAACATTTTAACGATCACGTGTGTTTTTTTCAGGACATGTTGTATTGTGACATTTAGCAGGGGCCAGTAGATCAGCGGCTCGTTACACCGGTGAATGACTGTCAGTCACTCTGACTCGGTGACAGGTCAACTTGGCAGCGATGAGAGCCAAACCACTGAAGCATAACACCGGGTGGCTCTTTCATAGCACCGTAATTAAAGTGCATCGCATTTGCTGATTATTTCACTTGGCACTTCTTCAGTCGTGAATTAAAGTAGCAGAACAAATCCTGTGTGTGTGCGGATGTTATAATGGATCTAATTACATCTGGACTTGACTTGATTACGTTTATTCTGTATTTTGTGTTGGTTATTGCTGGAGGCCTTATTAATCTGTCATACACGTTATGGAGATTTGGGAGTATTTGGCGTCGCTCTGTCCTTGCCATGAGCATGAATAATGGCTCTTTAGAGAGCGCAGAACCAGATTAGATAGTGGCAGCTGAATTTAGGTTTGTCATGAGCATAAAGGATGCAGCCAAGGCCACAGCCAGCTCTGACTGGAAGTCACAGATATAGGGACAGACAGGCAGGAAATTAGTCAGTCTCCGGAAAATATATATCCCAGGGTATCCATAATGTTGTGCCTGTGTGTATGTGCTCTCGAGTGACAACTTCGGCAAAAGCAGATAACTTTTGAGGAAAACAGGAAACTAAGGAAGAGGTTGGGACATATAGCCCTGGACTTGACGGAGCCAAAATAATGAAATAATTTCTGTAGATTTTGTAAAAGAAAGGTGTCATAAAATGCACATTATAGGACTTGCTACTTGGTTTACTTGGTGATACCCTGTTTCCTTGTGATGCCACTGATGTCTTCTTGATCGGGAACAGAGCCTGGACGAGCGGTGTAACCGGATGCTGAGGAACATGGAGGCCTCCCTGACGGCCCGGGATCGCGTGGGCATCCAGGATTTTGTTCTCTTGGACGCCTACACGAGTGAGACTGCCTTCCTGGACAACCTGAAGAAGCGCTTCCATGAGAATCTCATTTACGTGAGTTTGATTTTGGATAACCGAGGCGCAATCCTTCCCTTGTACTCAAATTAAACTTTACGGCCTCGACCTCTAAATCCACCAGGTCCCAATGCTGCGTCGGCCTCTGCTGAATCTGGCACCTTGTGTTGCTGAAACAGCATCTCCTTTTCTTTTCATTTGCAGAGTGAGCACTGTAAAGGTCAATGGTGTCTGTGAGGTCATGACAAGTGATTAACCAAACTTATTGCTTTTGATAAGAGGAACACTTATCACTAGAAGGATGCATACACACCAGTCTGCAGGAGGCCTTTTTTTTAATGGCATGTCCTCTTTTGAGAAAAACAATCTCCTCCATCATCAAATGTGCAAAAGTTGCAGACCACAACTTCCTTTCCTTGTCTTCCTCTGCAGACCTACATTGGGACTCTCCTGGTGTCGGTCAATCCGTATAAAGAGTTAGACAACTACAGCAAGAAGCAAATGGATACCTACATGGGAGTTAACTTCTTTGAGCTGCCACCTCATATGTAAGATATTCTTTTACTCTGGAGTGTGTGTTGTCATACAGATTGTACCTAGGATGGGTGCTTTCATAGCCTCATTTGTGGTTTGCCATGAACCTCAAAGTCCCTGGTTTGCATCCAGCCAGGGTCCTTTATGGCGGGCCATTCACCATTTCTCTCTCCTCCTCATATTAGCAGTGTTGAAAGCTACAAACATTCAGGACAAACATGTACATTCAAGTTGTCTGATGGCAAAAGTCTGAATGTAAAATAGCATTCTGAAGTTGAACCGTCCTTGTACTTTCAGTTATGCTCTGGCAGACAACGTCTTCCGTACGATGCTGTCCGAGTTCAACAACCACTTCATCCTGATCTCAGGGGAGAGTGGGGCCGGCAAGACCGAGGCCTCCAAGAAAATCCTTCAGTACTACGCTGTGAGCTGCCCGAGTACCAGACTCCTAAACAACATTCGAGACAGACTACTCCTCTCCAATCCAGTGCTTGAGGTCAGTGACTTGGACATGTGTGACAAAGTTCATGCTGTGTACAACTATTTTAGAGAAAAATGGGATTTTAAAATCAGGCATTTCATTTATTTATTCTTTTATAACTTACAGGCTTTTGGAAATGCCAAAACCCTGAAGAATGACAACTCAAGCCGCTTTGGGAAATACATGGACATCCAGTTTGACCACCAGGTAGATAAAAAAAAATCTTCTTCATATAGCAGTATAACAGAGCAAAGTCCTAAACTGTCACACCTTGACCTTTCTTCCTCAGGGTGGCGCAGTCGGTGGCCACATCCTCAGCTACCTGCTGGAGAAGTCCCGCGTGGTCCACCAGAACCACGGAGAGAGAAACTTTCACATCTTCTATCAGCTGGTGGACGGAGGGGAGGACGATCTTCTCCGCTGGCTCGGCCTTCAGAGGAACTGCCAGCACTACAGTTATCTGGTGCAGGTCTGTGTAGAAAAATAAACACATCACAAATTATTATACACAATTTAATTAGACAGTGTGAAAGCCTCTTAAACTCTTGATTCCTTAATCTTAATCTTTGTCTTCTTCAGGGGGACTGTGCCAAAGTTAGCTCTATCAACGATAAAAGTGATTGGAGGACGGTGCGAAAAGCCCTCTCTGTCATAGAGTTCACTGAGAGCGATATTGAGGTGAGGCACTAGAGTGAACTCATTTCCACACCAAAGCTGGACAAGACCTTTTGAACCCACGTATGGAAACTTTGGCGAGACATTTGTAAACTAGCTTTCTCTCTCTGCAGCACCTGTTTGGAATCATCGCGAGTGTCCTCCACCTGGGTAACATCAAGTTTGAGGCAGATGTTCGAGGATATGCCACTCTCGACAACAACCAGGAGATGCACTGGGTGTCAAAGGTGAGACCCCTAACAAACTGCAGATAGTTTAGACCCTCTGTTGAAAAATGATATGAAATATTGGGTTTTATTCTTTCGTTTTATTCTGTACAGTTACTGGGGATTCCTGCTCAGGTGCTACAACAGGGCTTAACCCACAGGAAGATTGAAGCCAAAACGGAAGAGGTGACTTTATACATTCAGATATGACATGTGTTGAACTTATGCGTGAGGCTTATGCTAAATGATCTCCCTCATCCCAATGTTAAAGGTGCTCAGTCCCTTCTCCGTGGACCATGCAGTATATGCCAGGGATGCCCTTGCCAAAGCCATCTATGGCCGCACTTTCAACTGGCTGGTCAACAAGGTCAATGAGTCTTTAGCTAACAAGGTGAGTAAAAACAGGTACTATCTTTCTAATCTTGTCCAGTCAGATGTGTCCTATAAATCTCACTGGAATGGGGAGAAAATTGGCGAACAAGATTTTAGCGAGCCCGAGGCAGCCGTTTGATTAGTTGTGAGAGTGAAAACATCCAATTCTGGAACCAGCAAATCTGACTATTTTTTTTTTATTTTCAGACTTATTATCTTTGTACAAGCTCCAGTTAAAAACCGCCAAGCATGATTCTCCCTCTCCAAATTTAGGATTCCTCCAGAAAGACAGTGATTGGTCTGTTGGACATCTACGGGTTTGAGGTTTTCAACGTGAACAGGTAAGACCGGCAACAAGTCGGATTAGTCTTCACCAGCAGACGTGTGAAAGGAGGAACTGGATTCTGAGAGTGCCGGTGTTTTATTCCAGCTTTGAGCAGTTTTGCATCAACTATTGCAACGAGAAGCTGCAGCAGCTTTTCATCCGGCTGACCCTCAAATCAGAGCAGGAGGAGTACGAGATGGAAGGAATCGAAGTAACATCACTTTTTTCCCCCCCTTTATATTTGAGTGACATTAGTGATGGAAACTGCAACGAATGTGACATTTTTAAAAAATCCTTTCTTATATCCACAGTGGGAACCAGTGCCATATTTCAACAACAAGATCATATGTGACCTTGTGGAGGAGAAATACAGAGGAATCATCTCACTTTTGGTAAAGCTGCGACCCTTGGAAAAAAACATCAACAATATTGTGCCACAAAGGTAAAACGTGGATGCTCACCCTCTCACACAGGACGAGGAATGTTTACGTCCCGGAGAAGCCACAGATCTCACCTTCCTGGAGAAGATGGAGGAAAAGATCGGCGGTCACCCGCATTTCGTCACGTGAGTTTATCACCTTCTGCTTTACAGGATATACACACTCTGAAGGTGCGTGACCCAGCAGTCAAGCTAGCACATCCCATAACGACCGAACATCCTTATTATCTAAACATCGACTTTCTCCTTCCTGCAGACATAAACTTGCGGACCAAAAGACGAGGAAAACACTGGACAGAGGAGACTTCCGCCTCTTGCACTACGCTGGGGAAGTTACCTATTGTGTTGTTGGTGAGAGATGAAATACTTCTTTCTGAAATATAATGCCATTAAATGAGCCTATGAATGAAATGTAGTCCATACGCTATGCACCATATTCTATATGTATACCAGACAAGTAACCCTATTACTTATGAACTAAAATGTTTTTTGTAAGAGGAGAAATGTGTTGTTTCCATGCAATTTTTAAAGACTTTTCTTTGCTCTTGAAACTTTCAGGATTCTTGGACAAAAACAATGATCTCTTGTATCGAAATGGAAAAGAGGTAATTACTTTGACGCTGGGTCCTATAAAATCCGGGGTCGTGAGTTCTTGAAAATTTATGGAAAATGTATTTGAACCCAAATGCAATATTTGTTCTGGACATACTGTACTGTATGACTTCTAATGTCCTCCACTGCAGCCAAAAACACCAATACACAACTGACAAAATATTTGAGAGTAAAAGGGAGCGTGACTCTTACATTGCATCGCTATGAAAGGGACATGTGTCTGACGTGATGATACAGGTTTCCTGTTTTTCTTAAGGTCATGCGACAGTCCAAAAATGCCATCATCAGGCACTGTTTCCCCTCCACTGAGCCGGACAGCAAGAGGAGACCTGAAACTGTGAGACGTGGTTTCGATGGTGTTAAATCACCCACCTCATTTCATTATTTATAAAACTGCCATACTTGGGTTTTTTTCTGATATTCCCCTCAATTTCCCTGTTACTTTTCAGGTGGTGACTCAGTTTAAGAGCAGCCTAGTGGGCTTGACAGAGATCCTGATGTCCAAAGAGCCCTGGTACGTCCGCTGCATTAAACCCAACGAAGCCAAGCAGCCAGGTGAGGGCTCGTGTCCGCAAACAACCCACCTTTGACCCCGGAGATGTTAGAGGATTAGTCAAACATGTACTTACACCTTTGTTAGTTGTCAGTTAGGACCAGATACTTTTGACCCATGAACCCCAGCGTCTCGGCGTCTCCTGCAGGGCGCTTTGATGACGTGTTGGTGAGGCATCAGGTGAAGTACCTGGGGCTGATGGAGCACCTGAGGGTCAGGCGCGCTGGATTTGCTTACCGCCGCAAATACGAGATCTTCCTGCAGAGGTACTGAAGCACACATGCTATTACACTGCTCTTCTTGCTCTTTCAATCAAAAGGCATATGAATTTACTCTTTTTCTTGCAGATGACATAAAATACGCTCTCATGTTTCTCTGTGTGGCCACATACACAGCAGCTGCAGCTGGTATCAAACACGAAGCTGTGTGTGAGTGTGTGTTATTCGTCTGTGCTCAGGTATAAGCCTCTGTGTCCTGACACCTGGCCCAACTGGAAAGGTACGGCAGCAGAAGGCGTGCGGTGTCTGATCAAACACCTGGGCTACAAATCGAATGAGTACAAGATGGGCAGGTAAGCAGATGTTAACGGATGACTGACATAGACTGTCTATGATGGATGCTGGTTCACGAGGAGGGGAATACAGAATTGATTGTCTCGCCGTCTTTCCCTGGAGGACGAAAATCTTCATCCGCCACCCCAGAACTCTGTTTGCAACCGAAGACGCCTTTCAGGTCTGCAAACATAAGCTCGGTGAGATGTTGTTCTGTAAACCAATTTGTAATGCGGAGGACAGCACCAGAAACCTCTTCAGGGTGAAACTGTTGACTGTTACTGTTGCAGCGACAAGGATTCAGGCCAAGTACAAAGGCTACAGAGTGAAAGGAGACTACCTGAAACAGAAAGAAGCCGGTAAGTGGCAACTTGTCATCATGAAGCCACAAAATAAAAATATTTTCCTTGACTTACTGTTTCATAAGGCATGTCTTGTCTAAACAGCCACTAGGATTGAGACTTGCTGGAGAGGCCTGATGGCCAGAAAGGAGCGAGAAAAGAGATCTTGGGCTGTCAAGGTCATCAAGAAGTGAGTTGACATAATGAAATCTAATGTGAGGATGAAGAAGCATGGCAGTAAGGCTACGACCAAACAGTCAGATGGTCGCTGCGCTGTGAGGTCACCTGTCCGCTGATTTGTTCTAGGTTCATCAAAGGTTTCATGACCAGAAATCAGCCAGCCTGCTCTGAAAACACAGAGTACCTGGCGTATGTGAGGCAGAACTACCTCACGCGGCTCAAGGAAAACCTTCCCAAAACGGTCCTGGAGAAAGACTCTTGGCTCACCCCTCCCCCTATAATGCAGGAGGTAGGTTATTCTCCACGGTCCTGCCTGCACAGATGGGCAATGGTGTTGATCAGTGTGGATGTGTCAAAATTAAACTGAACTACAAAAATTGTATTTTGTTGTAGGTGTCCAAGCTCTTGAAGCAGATCTACATTCGCCTCATGGTAAAGAAGTACGTTCGAGGAATCACTCCACAGAGAAAAGCACAGGTACAATCCACCGTCGGTCACACACACACACACACACAGTGTTACATACATGAGTGTAAGAATATATATTATCATTCTTTATGTTTTTAACATTGTCCCCGCTTTTCCAGCTTCTGTTAAAATTGCAGACGAGCTCCATGTTCAAAGGAAAGAAAGAGAACTACCCGTTCAGTGTGTGCCGACCGTTCCTGGACACCAGGATCAGTAAGACTGCAGAATTCTTTTATTGCCACTGAATGTCCTTCAATCTACTAATTTTTATAATTTTTTGTGTGAAATCCTGTCTTGTAGATTATTAATAGATTTTGTTATTATTAAGGCATAGAGGACATAAACATCAAAGTGCTTCAGATGATACTGCACGAGCAAGTCAAGGTAAACTCATATCATTTACTTTAATATGGTATTTCAATATTGTTTGTATCCACTCTGACCTTGTGTGTCTTCTACCCACAGTACAGCGTACCAGTGGTCAAGTATGACCGGAACGGGTTCAGGCCTCGTCTGCGGCAGCTCATCTTCAGCCTGGAGGCCGCATACCTGGTAGAAGAGGCCAAGATCAAGCAGCGGATAGATTACAGTTTTCTGAAAGGTAACGAGTGAGTGCACCATTATCTGTAGGAGAGCTGTATACGCGCACACACACACACACGCACACACGTTAAATCTGTGTGATTCAAGCTTTTTAAAGGTTGCACTTTTTCTCTTGAGGTGTGTCCGTAAGCAACCTGAGCGACAACTTCCTGATCCTTCATGTCACATGTGACGATACAAAGAAAAAGGTACAGTAGGACAGTGAACAGGCCGCTGTCAACGATAGACATGGATGATTAAATTACTTTACCTTTTTTTGGGTCTAATTTGTTGTCGATGACATGTTAAATCTAGTTCCCCCTCCTGTTTTAGTGCTGTGTTTTCATGTTGGTCATAAAATTGTGTTGCACTATTACTTGAGAATCGAAGAAAAATCCATTTGTAAAATGTAAAAGTTTGTTTGTTTATTAGGTCGATCAATCCATCCTATAATCTGTGTGTAATTTGTTCAAATAAATTAAGAACTGTAAACTCAACAATTAGTCCATGACTTTCTGCGAGCGCAGCCATAAGCTGAAGCAGACTTTAGATCAGACCAGAGACATATTACCAGACTAACTTGTAAAATCTCCAGATCCAACAGCTTAATGACTGGTTATATTGGTTCTTTCAGGGGGATCTGGTTCTGCAGTGTGACTACCTGTTTGAGGCCCTGACCAAGCTGTGTGTTATTGCCAACAAGCAGAACTGCTTCAAAGTGGTCCAGGGCAGGTACTGGATCTGGACTTTGGGTTGTAACGATCATTTGAAAGCTAGAAATCTAAATAGCAAAAGATGAGTGAATACAATTTCATTTGGGGAATTGTAATTTTTTTATTATTGTCACTTTCAGCATACGATTTGACATCCAGCCCGGCAGAGAGGGGTTTGTGGACTTCAAGAGTGGTCAGGAGTCCATCGTCTACCGGGC
This sequence comes from Scophthalmus maximus, assembly GCF_022379125.1. Classification (NCBI taxonomy): domain Eukaryota; kingdom Metazoa; phylum Chordata; class Actinopteri; order Pleuronectiformes; family Scophthalmidae; genus Scophthalmus; species Scophthalmus maximus. The sequence continues at coordinate 8,682,936 of NC_061534.1, forward strand.
AAAGAACGGCCATCTGACGGTGGTGAGGGCAGAGTTCAGACAGTGTTAAATTACTATTAATACTCCCAACAAGTGACCAAGCTCCGTATGTTTGTTTTTTTTTTCTTCAGGAATCGACAAGAACCAAGTCAAGATGATGATGCAATTAATGTGGAACAACAATGCTGCTCCTCTTAGTCTCAAACAGCCACGCTTGTTCTATAATCCTGCTCCATGGCTGTTGCCAATAACAGCCGAATTTATTCTTTTTGCATCTTTATGACACTGTAACACAATTTAGTTCTGTAGATGCTAATATTTTACAATTACTGCCAATACTTAAGCTGTATAGAATGCAAACACACTCATAGCAGAGCCTATTATATTGAATATCAGTGGCTCTGCTTGTTCTCTAATATTGTGAGTTTGAATCATCTTTATGTGAACAAACCGTCTCAGATTCATGTACATCGACCATCTTAAATATGAAGAGAAAAGCACTTGTAATTGATTTTATATTAAATGTATTTGAAATTTTGTCTAGATTTTAAGAGTAGAGAAAGATATTATTATGTGTGCAGCCATGACCATATGAATGTTTATAAAACCTCTCACATGCTGTACCTTTACATTAAAACATATTAAACCACAATTGACTCTGTTAACTATCTGTATTAACATCAGTACTAACATTTTTTTAATGGGTGTTTGACTATATTTACAGGTGGTCTATAGACTCAAAAATATTTAGGCCTAATATTTAATATTTATGTATTTTAATTGCATATAAAATGTCAACACATTTGTATTAAACAGATTTAACAAATTAATAAAGTAAATGTGATGCATATTTTCAGTCAAGCATAAATGAAACCAGCAAGACTGAAATGTACAATATTGTAGTGTTGTGTTTTAAATACACAATAACCAGATTTATACATTCATAACATAGATTCATAATTTTAATTTATTTCATATTTGTACACCTATTTGTTTAAAATCACATAAAGTTTATTAATGTGATTATGTTAAATCTCTTTCATCAAAATTGCCGAAATTTTTTAGGTGCAATTAAAATACATAAATCTAAAATTAGGCCTAAATATGTTCATGATGCATGAGACCGCAGCTCCGCTTACTGTTTTTAATATGAACCGGTGATTTGGTAAATATTTCCTTCTTCAAGAATAATGGGCAAATGTTGATACATAAAATATAAAAAAATAAGTCTGCATCTGCATAATGAGTGAGCCTCCTAATAAACCCAGCAACAAACTTACGATGACAAAAATGGTCACAACTAAAAAAATCAGGTGTGTTCATTCCAATGCAGTGAGGAATGCACAGACTTACAGTATGTACAGTATCAGTGAAACTTTATAACCATTGATCGAACATGTGTGGGGCTCAACACAGGAAGGCTCACTCCCCAGGTCAGGGATCATCAGTTTACCTTCAAGTGAGGGATAAGGGACACTCCTTCAATGACATCAGCGAGCATGTTTAAGGAGGGCGGGTGGGTTTGAACGGGGAATGAAGGATGTCGGCTCTACTTCAAAGTAGAGAAACCGTCCCTGAACACCGGAGGAGGTGCTGCCCTGTCATCCCTTCCCAGGAAATGTAACAACCAGTTATTAGTCTCCATGTCATGTGACCCACGGGCTCCAAACCAATGAGAAATTGTATTGCTACCATGGACAATTAGGAAACACATTTTTTTATTGGATCGTCTATAAAATATGACTTTCTATACGTTCATATAAATAAAAGAAGCACTAAAGTCCTTATCTGCAGTGAAAGTCTGTCAAATATCCAACCTAAAACTAACTTCACTAACTAACAGTGCAAATTTGTATTGGCTGTGTCAAGATGAGGGTGAGATTTGAGGGCGTACTCAGCTGAGACTGGTATCACAGTGGCTTCTGGCTGATGATTAAACAGATGTTTGTAAATGCATGTGATAAAAGGGCCAAGGTTTATAGAAATGCTGAGTGTGCTGTGTCTGTGCCTCGGACTCAGTTGTAGAACAAGCCTGGAGTGTGTTGCAGAAACCTCGGCTCACTCTGGCACAATGGAAAGATTCACAGCGATAATATTTGTCCTTCTGGTTGCATGTATCTGCAGGACATCAGGTTAGTACCCGCAAACCTCTAAATTGCTAAAACTAAAACAAAAAACTGTATTTAGTCGCTGACATTTTTTTATATTGTTGAAAAAGGGAAGATAATCTCTACGTGGTCAGAAACGAGAAGAGGAGAAATACTTATTATCTTATTAAAGTAAACAGAAAACAAATAAAAAATGGAAATGATAAAGCCGGAGAAACCTCAATTATGATGTGAAACATTATAAAAAAAGATGGATTAAGTCTATTCAATTTAAAACATTCCGTGAATTCAGTTTAAACCAAATAAACTATTCTCATTTCATTTGATTTATTTGCAAAGTAAAAAAAAAAAGCTCATTTAATTCTGTGATGAATAGAAGTTCTCTTTAATGTTTCACTTAAGACTTCTCTTGTTTGGACAGGACAGACCTGTGAAGGAAACTGTGGAACAAAACTAACCTCCTGTTCATGTCACCCGACGTGCACGGCTCTGAAGACCTGCTGCGCGGACTACAAAGCGTACTGTGTGGAAATCTCTCCGTATTCTGGGACCTCTTTTGGTGGGACAGATTTCATCGTCCTTGATGCGACTTTCAATATCAGTTCCCAGGTTGTGTGCAGGTAAGACTTTCTTTTTTATACCTCGTCTTGCATGTTCCCTAAAGCTGTTCCCACAGAGTGAGTGACTCGATAGACATCCGTAAAAAAACTTAGCTCAAGGTCCAATTTTAACTGCCTTTCTTTGCGCATATGCAGCCGATTGAAAAAAAAAAAAAAGTTTCTGAAGCCAAGGAATGAACCATCACGCTCAAGCTCAGTAGTCTTTTACATTTAACTGTGGAAGTCTGTACAGTTGCGACTCATTCTTTTAAAATTGCAGGTTCAACAATAATACCGATGCTGTGGGCTATGTGGATGAAAACAGTACAGGCCATTGCATCTCCCCACTGCTCTATGAAACCGGTTGGATCCCTTTGCACATCTCCTCAGATAATGGCACCACATTCAGCAGAGTTGGAGCCTGGCTTTCAGGTACTGCGATTGTCTGCGTAAGGGTTACTTAAAAAAGTCCAAATTGCATTAGTACATGATTTATTTGATCTGAATGTGTTGCTACAGTACATACCGGCAAGTTAGATTCACAGTTCAAGGCAGCTCTGGTCAACTCGACGAGGTGGCAGTACTACGGCACACCTAATGTTGGAGGCAGCCTTGAGATGACTTGGAATACGTCTTTGGTCAGAGCCGCGAGGGTCAATGTAGAGCTCTGGGGATACAGGGAGACCGGTGAGTACAACTATAATGTACATACGCACCTCGCCTAACCTCCTGTGGCCGGGGAAAACACTGAATATTTGTGAAATGCGTCTCTGCAGGAGAGCCCTACTCAGACCAGTGGCAGGGTGAGTGGGAGTATCTGTACTCGCTTGCAAAGGATCAGCCCAACAGCGGTTCCTTCAGCTTTTTGCCCAAACCGGCAGAGAAGGGCTTTTCAAGTTGGGAGCTCGGCTCTGTGCGCGTCAGCCCCAGCGCCTACCCTGACGGCATGTGGTATGATACTTAGCGATAAAGACTCTTCTCCCTGCTATTTAAAAATGGTTGTCACAGGACAAACTGATTATCTATTTCTAATATTTCAACAAAAATGTCCTTGTCGATACAAACAGTTATTTCAAGAGCTGTATTTCTCTTTCGCTCAGGAATGTACAAGCTGCGTGGACTGAGGATCACGCTCTGGCTTGGCACCTGGAGGAGAAGTTCAGGCAGAACTCAGCAGTTTGGGCCCTGGACAAATGTTTAGCTTGGGACCAGCTGGAAAATCAGCTGCCCAACTTCCTCAGCGAGATCATCGACTGCCCCTGCACCCTGGCTCAAGCGAGAGCCGACACTGGGAGGTTTCATGTAAGTGTGGCGAGCAGCAAATTTCAGAATTTTTGCCTTAGTGATTTTAAACGGCAGCGAAATCATCGCGAGATGCTCCAAATTGCCTCGTGTGAAAAAAAGCGATCAAGTAGCTTAAGAGGCACAAATTAAAGTTTCCGTCAAAAGCAAAAAAGAAGCTGTGTTACAGTCTGTAAATGTTCCGGAACTCAAAGCTGAAACAATAGGACAAAAGTACACTGGATCAAAAATAAAATCATAAAGACATAGTCATAATAAAACTATGAGATAAACTTGTGTGCCAGTTGTTCGGTGGATTGTTAAAAGGTTTCTGTTGCCTGATCAACATTTAAAAAAAATAAAATAAGACTTATATGAACTGTGTCCACATTTGTGCGCGAGCTGAGATGTACACATGGATCAACAGTACACCCGCTTTCTATCATTGTGTCAATGATTAAAAATGATAGTATGTAATTATTTTATATGTTTACGATTATATTTAGCCTGTTGCCAATGCTCAAAGCTTATCAGTTCAAAGTCAAGACGTCTCTTTTAATTATAGTATTTAAACGTTTCATCATAGATATTATTGTCTTTTATCTCACACATTTACCGTTATGGGTTTGGCAAAGTCATTAGAGGCCGCTAATGACAGAGAGCCTGATAAACATGAAGTCAAAACTGCAGGTTTGGAGCAAGTGACTAACCAAAAATGTCAAGTTTAATAGATAAGACGGAGCTGTGGCTATTGCAAAACTTCAACGTAACACAAAGTGGTGAAAGGGAGGAGGCAGCCTCCCGGGGACCAGGACAGGGGCAGGTCTTTTATGACCAACTGGGAGACAGTTGTCCAGCTGTTCCCATTTCCCTGACGGCCTCCAGCACAACACAACAATACCACAAAACACACAAGCCGAGGCCCCGGGGCCCTCACACTCATGCTTATGTTAGTTCAGTCAGCTACTCAATAGTTTTCAACCGACGGTTTGTGCAACATATTTTTTAATGTAGCGATTTGGAAACCTCCACTATAACCAAACAGATCCAGGCTTCGTTTTACGAGCCGGTGCAGCCAGTTCCTGAACTGTGGTTTATACATGAACACAGTGAAATGTACATTTGGCTGCCTGCCTCACGGACGCTCCATCTCTCTCTCTCTCTCTCTCTCTCTCTCTCTCTCTCTCTCTCTCCTCAGACCGATTATGGATGTGACATAGAGAAAGGGAGCGTGTGCACCTACCACCCAGGCAGTGTTCACTGTGTGAGGGCCATACAAGCCAGGTGAGTCACTCACTGCGACTCAACTGTTAATTTTATTTTATTCTGTAAGTTTATATTCTAGACAGCGTTGGTGTTAGCAACTGCCTCTGATAGCCATCTAGCCATCATTGTGTCTGTGACGTTTGGCAAAGGGGCAAAACCTGCAGTGTCCACTAATTCAGAATGAAATCAGAACGGAGAGATGGTTCAACTCACCGTCTTTCAGCAGATATCATCAGGTTTTCTCCTAATTAATGAAGCATGTGTCAAAAAAAAGACTTAAAATATTCACAACTAGTAAAAACAATACTTCAAATGACCTAATGTTAACATTTACAGTATTATGTCTATTTTTTGCCCTACAAATTAGGTTTTAGGGGACAAAACATCGGGAATATTTTTCATATATTTGCCCTTATACTGCACTTTAAAAAAGAAGAAGCTGTTATTATCTATGACCTGTTATCTATGACCTCATTGACATGGCCACACCTGGCCATTATGATTTCACCTTGACATTAAGCAGTAGTAAATCTTCTGCCTATTCTCCACCTCAGTTGCAAAATCACAAGTTAACTTCTAATGCTAAATTAACCTCTAATTCATGGCACCTGGAACAGTAAGATTACACCATGAAAACTGATTATTGGAGCTAATGAGACTAATTAACTAGTTAATCATAACTGTGCATTTTCACCTAAGATACATATCAAAGCATCCTGTAAATAAGTGCTAATATTATTGTGATTCGTGGCTTGGAAGTGGAATAATATGAGCTATGGAGGTAACTCATCTTCATACTATACCACTATGAATTTCATATAAACAAACTGATGTATGCAGCAGCTACACCTGTCGTAATCTATGTTGTTATAATTTATTCATGAAGCATTAATAAATGATTTTCTAGCCACCGACATGCATTAGTGATAACTTGTAATAAATAGGGTTAGGGCTCTGTATTTTATATATATATATAGGCCCAACAGGTCCCTCAGATCTGCCAGAGCTGATCAACTCGTGGTTCCTAGAAAAAATTGCACTTAAGCCACTATGCTGCCCACTGCTGGAACCAGCTCCCTTGTGGATATCAGATCTGCCCCAACAAGAAGCTGCCTTAAAAAGACATTGAATATGGTCCTATTTCCCCGATTTAATCCTGCACGTTAATCAGACATTACCTGTTTTATAATTTGTGCTTTTGTACAATCAAAAAAAAATATTTTTTATGTTTTACAACTTGTTAATGTTTTCTCGTGCTTCTTATCTGTACTTTTTATGCTCCTTTTATTTCTGTAAAGCAAACTTAATGACCTCCGTTTATGACAATGCACTAAATTCTTCTTTTTGATGTTTACCATCAGCATATTATTGACTGTTATGCTGCCGTCATGACTGATTCAATTGGTATCATGTCTTTTTGGCCCCAGCAGAGGTCATAGGTCTGACTGACAATGTTTTGGACCTGTACCCACAGCCCCATGTATGCAGCGGGACAACAGTGCTGCTATGACAGCACCGGCGCTCAGGTCCTGACGGCAGACTCGATCGGGGGCAGTACTCCAGACCGAGCGCACGACTGGGGCTCGCCTCCCTACAAGAGGCCTCCTCGTATCCCTGGACAGTCCCACTGGGTCTATGACGTCCTCAGCTTCTACTACTGCTGCCTGTGGTCGGACAACTGCCACTACTACTTCAATCACCGGCCGTCCAGCGACTGCAGGCGTTACCAGTCACCCAGCTCAGGTGAGTGAATCATTAGTCACGGAGCAGTTTATGGTTATTTAAAGAATAGTGTTCACTGTTGTGTCATGATGTCTTATGTGCAATAACAGCGGCGGTGTTTGGAGATCCACACTTCATAACATTCGATGGCGTCAGCTACTCCTTCAATGGCAAAGGGGAATACACTTTGGTGACCTCGGCGATGAAAAAGCTGACAATCCAAGGACGGACAGAATCTGTGAACGGTGAGCCGCTCAAACTGACGGTTGTCTGTCTTCGATATTTCCTTACAGTATTTCAATTTCCCTAAGACATTGATCTTTCACTATCAGGAACCGCAATAAAAGCGACACAGTTATCCGCTGTGGCCATGAAAGAAGCATCGTCTGATGTCATTGAGGTGCGGCTTGGCGCCGGTCACGATGGTCTCCAAGTGCTGCAGAATCAAAAAACCCTCTCGTTTACTGAGCAGAGCTGGATGGACCTGCACGGTGAGACCCTGAGTCACCCCACTGCTTCTGATTATCGATTTGATCACTTCTGCTCAAATCTTGTAAAATACATTTTACTTTGTTCATTTCATTTGACATGTAGTATGAATCCGCTGGATTGGTGACTCGTACCAGAGTGTAAAGATTGTAGATTTATACTGACAGTGCAGCCATAGATAAGTGGACCCATTGGGAAGGTACCTCACAAACCAGACTTTTTTGACAGTAGAGTTGTGTTCTGCCCTTAAACAAGGTACCCCTGTGACCTCAAAGCCCAGGAAAACACCACGGCCTTAAATCTCAAGTGTTTCTTGACAATATTAAGGGACTGCATTACAGTTGCTCTGGTTGTGAGGGAATCTTCTATTTCATCTTATAAAACAGCCAGACTGCTATTTCATCCTCATTATTTATAATTACGTCAAACCTCCGACAGTGACGTAAAATCCCACAACATACTAATGGAAAACCTAACAAAGTAGAAGTAAAGCTACATGAACATATGACAAAATATGACAAAATGAGTAAATCAGAAACTGTTTTGATGCTAATTTTACTACTTATTTCTAAAGAAAAGGATTTCAACACATGTTTCACTTCCGTAGAGGTGTGGAGTTGGAGTTCATGTTCTGTTCATGTTCATTGCTGATAAGTGAAACGGCTCTCAGGGCCTGCTCTCTTGTCTTGCCTTCACTTTGACCAAACCTCTCTTGCAGGCGTGTTTGTGTTTGCTCCTACCTCGGCGAATGTGACCGTAATGTTCCCCACTGGAGCCGGGGTGGAAGTGCGACTGATCCAGGGAACCATGACGACCACCGTGCTGCTGCCGGAGGAGTTCAAAGACTCCACTCGGGGACTGCTGGGAAAGATGAACGGCGACGCCAGCGACGACCTTGGCCTCAGCAACGGTCAAGCCGTGCAGAACCACAGCAATCCAGAGGAGCTGTTCAGCTTCGGGGCGAGCTGTAAGGAAATCAATGAAACCTCTGATTACTGGTCAGAATTCTCGGGATCCTGGTTGGAACTTACATATTTGTGTAGTAGCATGTGTGTCAATGTGGATTTAAAAAAAAAATCATGAGATATCACCCACTTGATGAGAAACAACAGAGTTTACCTTTTATTGTGTGAAATGGTGGAGAAGCTACAGTAACACAACTTTAGTTAATGACTTTAGACAAAACATTAGAAATGTACAAGTGCAAATGTTCAAAAGTAAAACTGAAGCCATGATGCATATATACATGGTGTGTGTGTGTGTGTGTGTGTGTGTGTGTGTATATATATATATTCTTAACTCACAGTAGAAATAATCTTAAGTGTGAGTAAGGAAGATTTAAACCCAGGTCACACAAGCTATAAAAAAGGTCCTTTTGCTCACCATTTCTTTCTTTGTCATTGTGCTTCCTGTTTGGGTCATGTCCCCTTCAAGTTAACCTTCCACGGTGGGAAAACACAGTTTTCTTTTGTCTTTTCATGCACATAACAGGTGTTTGTGTTTCAGAAAAACCACGCTCCTCTTATGAATTATCAGCACTGTTAGGTTACTACCTGAATTCCAACAAGTTTAATGGCACGTAGTAACTGTCCGTCTTTCTTTTTCGTCTTACAGGGGCTGTATCCAACATGTCTGCCTTGTTCACATACGACTCGGCGTATCTTCTGGACACATATTACCATGCTCCGAGGCACGACCACACTTTCATTCCAGTGTTTTCTGTCCCTGAGAGTCCAGACGATCCACTGGGCGAGCAGGCGTCTGAGATATGCTCTGGAGAGGGATCTCAGTTCTGTAGGTGAGTATGTTAGACAATAACAACAAAAAAATTATCTGCAATTGTTTTGATAAACATTTAACTTTTTTATAGTCGTGCAGAAATTGTGATAGTATGGCAGTCGTTCTCTGGGAGCATCGCTCCAATGTTCCTTTGTATAAATCGAATATTTTAAGCTTTTGAATTGTTGGTTCGAAACAACAACAACACATCTGAAGACATCGTCTTGGCTCTGAGAAATTTTTTGGGACAAAACCATTAATTAAAAAAAGATGCATTAGTTTGAACTGAAATGGGCATTAACCAGGCAAAGGTTTTCTGATGCTTCACATTTTCAGTGAAATTATTTGGATAGCTACTGTACAGCAGCTCATGTCCTGATCTCTGTTATGCAGGTTTGACATCCTGGTCGGTCGCAGTCCGAGAATGGGAAATGCTACCAGGGTGTCTTTCCAGAGTCACATTTCTCTAGTGGAGGATCTAAAGCCAGGTAAGTGTGCATGATGGAAAACGTCTATTGAAGTGTCCAGTGTGCAACTTTCATTTGGTTTCACAGTGTTAATTATTGTCCGATATGCAGTGACATCTTGTGGCTGGCTTTCACCGCCGATCAATGGGAAGAAGGCGGGCACCACATATTTACAAGGAGCGACGGTTCGACTTTCCTGCGACGATGGCTACACTCTCAGTGGGTCGGCGGAGCGCGTTTGCCAGCAGAGCGGCCTGTGGTCTGGCGAGGAGACGAGCTGCGTGGTTCCCAGTATGAATAAATTATGAAATCAGTCTTGTCCGATGATCTTCATTTTCACAAATCATGTGTGTGAGTGTGTCTTCGTGGCCATTCAATGATCCACTAAAATCAGCTCTGAAGTGCTGAGATGCACGAAAAATGAAATCACTCTCTTGACCTTTGATCTTTCCTCTAAGAGATATTGTACTTTTATGAATGTTTTCCTGTCTAAAACCTTGGACTAAAACTATCTATAAAAGGCCAAACAAATAAATCGAATCAAACCATTTAATGTTGAGCATCTCTGGCTCTGATACATCTCTGTCATATTTCAGGTAATCTCACAGGAATTGTGGCCGGTTCAGTCATTGGAGCTGTAGCACTGATTGTTATCATAACAACAATCGTACTCCTCTCCAGGAAACAGAAAAGGTACCGAATCTAAACTCTACTTTTTATCGAATTAATGAATAATAATAATAAATAAAATAATGAATAGAAAAATGAATTAAATGGAATTGGAAGGGCTTTGACAGACAGGTTGTGTTTTGCCGTTTCCTGCTAAAAAGCAAAAGTGACATTTCCCTCTTTTCTGTTCTTTTTTTATTTCAGAAAAGCTGCACGTGCAAATCAAACTTGCACGAGTGAGGCCTTCTAACCGCAATTTATGCTTCACTGTCTTACTGTAACATACATGTTCATATCTTTGAAATGTTTTGTTTATTTTAACAGTTAATTCATACATAAATACAAGCTTACGTAAGATTGAGCAAAGGTACCTCGGACACACGTAACTGCACACTACATCCTCCATAGCAGAAAAGTATTGATGGACTGAATTTTTAACCAGTGTTACACTTCTTCTATTTTTTTTTAATCACGCATTGTCTATCTAACATGGAGCAAAGTACCAACTGCAACTGTTTAAACACTCCATTATTATTAAAGTCATAGAACAAGACCTCCACAGAGTTTTTGTGTTTGAGCTACAGAAGTAGTGTGTTTGAAGCCATTTTTGCATCAGTTTTTTTTGTTTGCAGGAAACAGAAATAACAACTGTAAAATTAACTGAGTAACTCTGTATTGTTTATGTATGTGGAGCTGTGTATGTCCTCAAATGCTGATGAATATTATTTAACAGTTTCTTATTTTCAAATTTGGTGGACAATAAAGTTATTCTACTATTCTGCAGCTCAAATCTCTTTTATGACCCACTTGATCTGTTGCTATTGATCTAAAAAATTGATCTACAGTTAACTTAAGAGTGTCTTTATCATACTGTGCATATGTATTACATATTGCATGGTCAACCAGGGGAGTCTGACCCTTCCAGGTGTCATGAAATTAAAAATCTGAGGTGTCATGAAATGTGGCGAGAAAGTAAGAGAAGTAATAAAAATTATTCATTCAGATTTTTCTCTAATAATTGCTTTTTGTGAAATATAAAATGTTTCCCCTCAAAGACATATTCAAATGAAACGACCTGAAGTTTAGCAGAGTAACATAGATTCATTAATTTAAAATCTGTGAACATAAATGTAGCAGAGTACAGACATGGAAATACTCTACTTTTATAATTACACTTACATTTCTATGGTATTATTCTACAATATATATGCTACAACATATAGGCTGGAAAATAAAGTCAATTACAATTGTCAGATTTTATGAGAATGGTATAAGACTCAGCATTATGTAAAACTTACTCCAAACACTGTATGTCAATGTGTTGTTCAATATCTATCTGGTTAATACCTTTGACTAATGCTTTGGATGAGGGCTGATGGAAAGGTTACAGATATTGCCTCACTAATAAATATCATTCCCCTCTGATGGCGAATAGCTCATTGATTTATTACTCTAAAGCTCGTTTCATTATTTGTATGACATAACTCTCAGGCGGAGGATGCTGCAGATGTCAAATTCCTCACCAACACTTGACTGCGTCAGTCTCTCAGGCCTCCACGTTGTGCTGGATGTAAACATATCTGTAGGATTATGACATAGAATTATTTGACCCACATACTCATTTGTAAGATGATGTTTGTTTGGTATTGAGTTTTTTTGGAGGGGTTGTTTAGAAACTGGGACTGACTCTGGTTGTTTACTGTGTGACTGGATGTACATGCTGTTCCCTCACATAACACAAGGCTGAGATTCCTATGGACAAAGAGCACCAGTATGTGACAAGACTGCAGAGGCCGCTGCTGAATAAACTGTCCACTTGCCGCCTCCAGAGTCATTCCCCAGCAACTTGCCACAGACACTCCAGAGATATAAATACAAATAATTAGCATTATCCTATCCAGGTTCCAGGGCAACGGAGGAGTAATGACCCGGCCGAGGACATACCAAGACATTCTCATCACTTAAATCACACTCACTGCTGGACAAGTGTTAAAATGAGGCAACCGGATATTTATGCCAAATCAGCCTTTCCCTCCAACCCCCGGCTCACTCTCTGTTTGCGTTTGAGAATAAAAATACAGCTGCTCTGCTGTTCAGTGTCCAGGTCATCAATCCAGACTTGTTTGTCAGGGTGGAGCTACAGGCTTTGCAGTTTCAACATCCCTCTCCTTAAACTCTGAGCTTATTTTCAAGGATATGGGTGAACAAAATAAAATACTCTCTCGGCCCATTTTCCGCCGAGACGTCAGCTGGGATCCTTTCCCGAACTGGACACAGCCGAGCCGCATCTATGCGCAGGACTTTGGCCTCCCTCCTTTCTTGGAGCCCGGTGATCTGGAATGGTTGGACTGGGCAAAGAAGAGACTGGCTTCTTTCTCCTGGCCTGGGTACACACAAACTCCACTGCTGCCTCTGCTCAGTGGTCAGCCCCCTGCAGCAGGGAGCGGAAAGGGCCTGAGACAGCTGACAAGTGGAGTGTCAGAGGTCCGCACGGGGCAGGACAGCTGGAAGATTAACCTGGATGTCAATCACTTCTCGCCCGAGGACATTACAATCACAACCAAGGAGGGCTACCTGCAAATATCAGGTGCTGCGTGTGCTTCTCTTATTGACCACAACACAGATTTTAGATGAATTATGTGACGAAAACAAAGTGAATGCCTCATAACACTTTGTAAATGGACAGTTATGTCGTTTATTGAGACTTATTGAGAGTTTTTGTGACTATTTCTGTTATTTCATTGGAAGGAAATCATGAAGAAAGGCAAGATCGGCATGGATCAGTTTCAAGATGCTTCAACCGGAAATATAAGTAGGTCATCTCTGAAGAGTTTTGAGAAATAAACCTACATATGTTCATTTCCATTGCATAGGAAGAGGTCAATGAAAATAAGTATGCTGTAGCAAGCTGCCACATATTAACATTCCTGACGAATCTGTCAGAAATGTACACACCGTGGCAACAAAGAAAAGTTTGCTCAGCTACATTCAGCGACTGTAAGTTGAGTGTGCGTGAGTTGATGTGATGGTTGGTGAAAATGACTCTTCTTCGCTCGTCCAAGGTTGCCGCAGGGGGTGGACTTGCAGCACATCAGCTCGTCATTGTCCGGTGATGGAGTCCTGTCCGTCGAGGCCCCTGTTCCTGGGACATCCGTCAGCGAGCCGGCCAATGAGCTCGTCATACCTGTTCAGATCAGTCAGAGGCAGGACGAGAAGTGAAAAGTGAAACCGGCAGGGAGCAGAACTTGAGACAAGACTCAGATGAAATTGTGTCTAGCGACCTAAGTAGCACTGACACGAAAAGAAATAGAGACAAAGTTTGTTACAGCTTGATAAGTGTGATTTACTGTAACAACAAGCTTGTTTTCCTGTCAAGAGACACTATCTGCATCATCACCACTACAGTTTTAAAATTAAATGCAAACTCATCAAAGTGAGTAATTTTTGCATGTCATGGCATTTTAACTTTACTAGTTTTTCATGAACTTCCAATATCATCATGTCTTCTTTATAAACGGGGCAGTGTAGTCGAACAGAGGAATCAATTGTACTATTTTGCTTTTTAACACAGACAAACGCTGGAAAAGCTGCAGAATAGATTCACTTTGTGTGTTTGTACTGAGAGTTGTACGTTGATGTCTTCAATAACCAGCCGTGTGAAGCTCGTATCATTTAATCTTCAAGTGTATGAAACAGCTCCTGCCATATGAATAAAGAATAATGTAATTCTCTCCTTTCATTGACGATGCATTTTTTTGTGTGCAGATTATCAAAACCAAATAACAACTTTATTAATCCGCCAGGAACTCAATCAACAGTGGTAAGCACGACAATCGACAAAGCAATAAATAGTGTCAAAATAAAGATTAATAGGAAATCTATCTATCTATCTATCTATGTAGATTTTTACTAATCAGCCGAAACTATAGGTTCCTGAAAGATTGTCTTCACATCGAACTTCCATGTAAACATTCAGCTTCATCTCTGTCAATGCAGTGGAGGCTTTAAGGGTTAATCTAGTCGGATGAAGAACAAATCATTCAAAAGTAAACAGTGACATCTAGTGTTTGAATAGAGTACTGTACAATATATACTCGAATTTAAATAAGTTACTGTATGTGTCCTGTGTGCCATCACATGGAGGATACAGAAGATACATTAAAAATGTAGATGATATTGTCTGAAATACATAAATAAAATACATATAAAATAAAACGGATTCAGATTTATTTGATGACTTTCTTGACATAATTTGCTGATAATCCAACCAGTGGTCGGCTATAAAATGCAAATATTTACAAAATCGCTTGAGAGCATTGTGATGAAATAACTTCTTTTGATTTAATTTTCAGCTTGCAGTGCATTATAGAAAAGTGTCAGTCCTCTAATTTCTTCATGTGTTTAAAAAATAGGAAAATAACAGGAGATGGAGGTAAACTGTTGCTCTCGAAGGAAAGAACTTGACCTCTGAAAAGTTTAATTTGTTTCCTCCCTTTGTTCTTCCTGACCAGCACAGTGGGATCTTCGCCTCAATTAATGACGTGTCACTTTAGATAAAGACGAGCTTAGACTATGTTGTGAAAACACCTCGGACAAGGAGCTCTGGCCAAAAGACCATTAACTTTGAATCAATGCATTCGACAGTGACTCTGTGAAACTCAAGTGGCTCCTCTGCAGCCCTGTCAGTGATGTACATGTGCAGAAGCTTCATATTTCCTGCTAACCTTTGACCGTCAATCCTCAACCTCACTGCCACCAGCGAGAATTAAAGCATGTGCACTGTACATTCCATCACTGGGCCTTTCGTGTTTCACCAGCAACACCTCAATAAAAACCTCCTAGAAGACTTTTCAAATCCACTTTTCAGTGTTTCTCGTCAATTTTACAGTGTGTATAATCAACTTTGGTCTGTGACAATATCTAGGAGCCGAATTGTTTTTGTTATTTTGCAGGTACAAGTACAACAATTTCAAGAGGAGCAAACCTGAAGCCCACGGGCTTTTCTCACGGGGGCATCAGAGACAGTAGCTGGGCAGGAATTACACCTCCATCAGCACAAACCTGAAAAGTGAAAAACAGACAAATAAAAAACATCTTCAGAGGAAAAATCAAGGCACGACGCTGCTTTGATGAACATTTGCTGGTGATGCTGTGGATGACAGGTGGGGGGCTGCTGGATGGTGATGGGGATGTCACTAGATATGTCATCTGTGATTGGAAGAGTTGCTGTGGGGTCACTGGCTTGTTGACAAAAGGCGGTTGTGGTTGTTGTGAGGACGCTGCTCGCTGGCTGCTGAGGTGTCCCGTCTGCGGGGTCGCTTTGGTCGCGCTAGATGGTTGTTTGAGTGCTGGCTAAAGGGGTTCCTATGGATGTTAGGGTGCATGGGGTTGTTGCCATGGCAATTCCCTGTGGTTCCCCGGGAGTATTGCATGGTTTGACAAGGTGCAATTCTCCTTAACAACCGCAGGGAAGTCCTGTAGCACTGCTATTAATGATGCTGGAGGCAGCAGCTGTAGTGACAGTATGTATTTGATATAATGACAGATCGTAGATACAGAGGCTGCATTCAAACGTTTGTCTCCGTTGCCACATGAAGCAACAACACAGGGTTATGCTTTATGTCTCTGCTTCATTATTATTACGGCAAACTATAAGTGAGAGTTCACAGTCCCCAGAGGACGCTTTTAATCTGAGTGCTGTCAGGTATGGGTCTCACTTTCTCATTTCTCCCTGTGGAGTTTTGGAAAAGGCGTGTAAGTATGATGTCATTGTGGGATTTCAGTTCAACTGTATAACAATAATATGAAGAATGGTAATAATTAATTTAACACTTATACTGCTCATAATAACAATAATAACAATGATATTAATACTACATGAGTGACACCTACACAGTGTGAACACTCCACTACACAAACACCACTGTTCTCTCCGTCTGACATCGACTCATCAGTGATCACTGTGAGTTCCAAAATGTTCCAGTGTTGAGTGAGGTGTGAAACAGTTTGGGGTCTCGCCGAGCCCGAGCCCGTAGTATCGCGGTGTCTCTTTAAAGGAAGGGGGAGTGTGGCAGGGGGACAGAGCACAGAGATGAATAGAAGGCACCAGAACCACCTACCATGACCAAGTGCGCCGTAAATGTAGGACAGAGATTCGAGTGGAGCGCGAGCGGATCGTCAGGCGACACGTTCGAGGACGAAACATGTTCGGATGTGCCTCCTCTGACCGCAATCTCTTCGAACACGGGGCCACATGCGACCATGGGAGCACAGGAAAAGTGTTTTTCCTCCCAAACATTTCTTGCATTCTGAGACGGAAGAGGAGAGTGGCAGTAGAGTACACCCCTGCGCTATCCTTCTCCGGTTATCAATGGTAGGCATTGCATAATTCGCCCTTATTCCAGCGGAGCCATTTAGTTCCTCCTCTTTGGGATAAGAGGGGGGACGCCAGAAAAAAAAGAAAAAGAAAACCCCGACTCCATCCTGTAGCTTGCCTTTACGGTGCTGCCTGCAATTGTTTGGCAATGCCCTTTTCTCTCCTAGGAAGGACTTACAGACAGTAGCCGGGGAACGCGCAGGGGAATGATGCGTTTAACGCTGGATGTGTGCTGCATTCAGGGAGATTCGGCAGTAAAAGCGGCTCTAGCAGACACGGCGAGTGCGGAGGGCCTGGGAAGCACCCAGCCCCACTATCTCCTCCTTTTCCTCCCCCCCTGCAGGACCATGCTTGCGTGAGGGATGAGGCTGTGCACAGGGACACCAGGCCAGAGCTGCGGCCTACTTCTCACAAGAGCCGGTCGCTCGACCGCAAGACCCGTGAACACATTGCCACCATCAAATCAGCATCTTTGGTACGCAGCTCGCTCTCTCCTCCGTGTGCATACAAATGGGCTACGTGTGTGAGTGCGCGCGCGCGCGTTAATGTGTGCGCGTGTGTGCGCGCGCGCGTTTGTGTGTGTGTGTGTGTGTGTGTGTGTGTGTGTGTGTGCTGGCGGCAGGGGGTGAGGAGGGGAGGGAAGGGGTGTCTGTGTTCTCAGCTGTACATCTGTAGTCATGGCAACCGGATCCTGTTAATGGATGTCATTTTTCCATCCTCAGCTTCCCTCTCCGCCGCTGCTTTTATGTGTGTGTGTGTGTGTGTGTGTGTGCATTGCATTTATATGTATTCCATGTACAAATCTCTGCCCCGCTGTCTTGTCACTGATGAGATTTAGTTGATGTCATAGATTGTAAAAAGGTGCATTTCCACATCTCCTCGCGGTGTAGTCGTCTCAGACTGTTGGGTCACGCACGGGTCTTGATCATGATACAATCGAGATGTTACTTGCTCATTGGAAAGGAAACTGGAGCGATTGATTCATTCATGTTGCTTGATATTATAATGCATCATCTTAAATGGGATTCAAACAGCATTTCCCCTCTATATTGATCACAGTGAGACTTCTGCGTCACTTTTGACCCCCTTCTAAAGTCTTGGGTTATGTGGACATTCATAAAACTGATTTATTTTCTTTGAAAGAACAGTTTGCTGCCACTGTACTGCATGTGCTCTGTTTTTAGGCCATAACCTCTGACTTACAAGCTGTCTTTCTTCTTTTTAAAAAAAAAATTCTGTCCCCAACCATGGCAGTTGTGTCTCTCTGCCTGCTCTGTGTCTTTTACTTCCCGCCTCCTGTGTTGCTCTGTCTAGGTCATCAGGTAGATCCAGGAGCATGAGCAGGACTTTGAGCTGCGGGAGCAGATGTCTGGGTATAAGCGCATGCGGCGGCAGCACCAGAAGCAGCTGATCGCCCTGGAGAACAGGCTAAAGGCCGAGATGGATGAGCATAGGCTCCGGCTGCAGAAGGAATTAGAGACACAAGCGAACAACACTTACATTGAGCTGGAAAGACTGGCCAAACGGCACGCTGCCCAAACGGACAAAGAGGTACAGCCCCCCACAGCAGGTGTTACTTATGAATGAGGTGGAAACCACAGAGTGATTTCTTTCACAGTGTTCGTCAAGGCATATTTTTTGATATTTGAATGTCTCCTCGCAGATGAAGTCAGTTGCGTCAGAGGAGAGGAGGATCCAGCAACAGATTGTTGCCCAGCAAAAGAAGGAGCTGACTACTTTTTTAGAGAACCAGAAAAAGGAGTACAGGCACTGCAAAGACAAGATCAAAGAAGTAAATGGCACAAACAAACACAGTACAAAGTTTAGGAACTCCTCGCACGTCACATCTCTCAAATATGTAACGCACATTTTCAGAGACTCTCTTCTGTCTTCAGATCATGCAAACCCTATTCACTTAGTTCTGGTTTTTTTTGTTGTGTATGTGTTTTTGTATGTGCTAAGGAGATGAACGAAGACCCTTGCACGGACAAGGATGAGAAGCAGGAGCGTCTGTCCAGGCACAAAGAAACAATGCAGCGCTCTCAGGCCGAGGAGGAGGCTCATCTGCTGGCCCAGCAGAGGCTGGTCTACGACCGGAGCTGCAGGGCCCTCAAACGCCGGAGTCTGGTCAGGAAGCACGACTTTGAGCAGGAACAACTGAGAGAGGTAAGTGAGACTTCATGACATGACGTAACATAATGTGTAATCAGACTGTAAAACCAACAGCAAAACCAGTCATCACAATTTTAAGGATGAGTGCTGGTGTTTTTAGAAGAGGTTTTTTGTAAAATGACCATTGGTAGTGTGAATATTTTGCCCAGTCTGCTCAGATCATTGCCATCTATGTGCAGAATTCAATGTTGTATTTCATCTGTATATGTGCATATGTAAAAGACTAGATTTCCAAAAAACAAGCATGTGAAGTTACACCAACATTAACCAGTGGATGTACAGTAGTGCTCACATAAAGCAAAAGACGTACAAAGGTTTCTCCCCAGAGTTAAGAGAAACAATGTTGGAACACCGTGGCAATCAGAAATCAGTGTCCTCTCGTCTCCCAGGAGCTGAACAAGAAGAGGACCCAAAAAGAGATGGAGCACGCCCTGATGATCCGGCAGGACGAGTCCACGCAGGACATGGAGCGCAGGCAGCTGCAGATGCTGCAGAAGCTGCGCATCGAGCTCATGCGGCTGCAACATCAGACAGAGCTGGAAAACCAGGAGGAGTACAACGGCCGGCGGCAGAGAGAACTACACCGGAAACACAGTCTGGAGCAGCGGCAGCAGCCCAGAAACCTCAAGGTGCCTGGCGTGTTTTCTTCGCCTCTGTATGTGGTTATTTAGTAAGTCGGTGAACTTCGTGTCAAGAAAAGGTCCGCAGAAGCTCTGCAGGTCCTGCACATCTGTCCCCTCTGCCATCCTGCACATCTGACATTTGGTTAATCGAAAATGTACCTTTTGATTCTTACTCTGATTTTTCCAATTAGAAAACTGTAATGAAAAAACACTCTTTATCTATGAATCGACAGTATTGTTTAGTTTCAGCGATGGCACAGAGGAGATGTTAAAGCTCACTCATGCCAACTGAAAGGTCACTGAATTAACTGTTTATACAATAGCACTTTAAGAGTATTACAACATATCAACGTGCAGATTGAGAGCAGAGTAAAATTGAATGCATTTTGATTGTCTGAAAGTTCACTGACTCAAATCAGTAGTTTTATTGTTCTGTTGGACAGATTTTATATCCTTTTCAAAATTAACCAGTACAAAAAACTGGTTTGCCATAATTTAATCAGTTTTGAATTGTGTGAATCTGAATGAAACAGGATACTTACTAAGTTTTTCTCAACCCTCTGTAGATGCTGGAGATGCAGATCAAGAAACAGTTCCAGGATACTTGTAAGGTGCAGAACAAGCAGTACAAAGCCCTGAGGAACCATCAGCTGGAGGTCTCCCCGAAAGGCGACCACAAGATAATCCTGAAAAGCCTGAAAGAGGAGCAGACGCGCAAACTCGCTATCCTGGCCGAGCAGTACGAGCAGAGCATCAATGAGTTGATGGCTTCACAAGCGGTACGAGGGACCCTGAAAGCGTCTCCTCATGAGTTGCATGAGTGGACGAATCATTTCAACATATGTACGCTGTATATTTATCAGTGCAACACATTTGCATTTTTTTTATAGCTTCATCATGCATTTGAAAATCTGGAATGCTGTTTTGCTAAAAAAGACAAAAAAACAGTTTGCCTGAAGTTTGATAAACGAGGCCCAACCTTGGCTTGTTGCTAACTCCGTTGTGGTCTGCCTTCGTCTCTAGATGCGTTTAGAAGCAGAGCAGGAAACCGAGTGCCAAGCTCTGAAGCAGCAGCTGAAGCAAGAGATGGAGCTCCTGGACGCCTACCAGAGAAAAACCAAGTCACAGATGGAGGCCCAACATGAGCGAGAGCAGCAGAAACTTGAGCAGAAGGTCTCCATACGCAGAGCGCACCTTGAGCAGAAGGTAGGTTTAAGACGGACACCGTTCTAGAATACTTTGAATAAATAACAAACCGTATGAAAATGGCCTCAGCATAGGTCGACAGATAGATATATAAAAGGACATCTATTACTATTATGGCGGCAGTTGGAAGTTTTTTACAATATTGAGCCCTGTCAATGCCCCCTAGGGGCCGCAATGTGCATTACAACCCCAAATACAAACGGGGAATAAACAAACTCACAAATTTACTTCTCCTTGAACATGCCAGTAGTATATTTAAAAATACATATTTTTCTACTGCTTACCTGGACATGCTTATGCCTGCACTTTGTAGTTGGTAGTGGTTGGCTGGGATATCTGCTGATCTTATCTGCTGAGCCTGATCTTTGGCCTAAAGGTTGATGGTACAGAAAAGGTAAAGCTACAATATGGTACAAAATGAATGGGGACCATCCACCTGGGAGCATGAGCAAGCATAATGTACAGTACAGTTGATAAGTATGGCAGTCGGCTAATAGGATGTTTCTCTTCGGTTTAAGTTGACATGTCAATATGAGGTGGCTAACAACTGCAACAGACATTTTATTTAAATAATTGAGTAATTTGCCAATTCATTTTTCAAATAGCTTATTCTGTGAATTTGCTCTCACAAACTGTGAGACAAGGACAAGCAGCCAATTGTCACATTTGAGAAGCTATAATGTTGAGCAATGTTGCTTTAAAATGTAGGGTTTGAACCAATAATTACAATTTTGATAGAATAATTTTAGATAACTTCTTGATATATACACCAGTTATTTCAGCTTTAGCGCTAACACTGATATTTAGATTATTCCTTTAGGGTTTCTTACTGTGACATTGTTACTGGCAACAATACTGTCGTCATCGTGGAATAACTACCATCATATTTTTTTGGAATCGCAGATTGAAGAGGAGTTGGCCGCACTTCAGAAGGAGCGTACCGAAAAGATCAAGCACTTGTTCGAACGTCAGGACAGAGAAATGAACGCCTTTGACACAGAAAGTAGAAGTCTCGGCTTTGGAAGCCTGGGATCTCTGGACTTCCCCAAAGAAGACAACAGATGAAAGTGGACTTATCTTTAGAGGACGACATATCCGTGCCCTTTTCATGTCCACTCGACCTCGGTGACAAAGCTGGATAACTCTCTCCATTGCTTTTCTTCTCCCTTAGATATCGCATCTTTGAATCGAGGCGTCACGTGCAATGAGAACTTCTTTTGTGAAACTTGAAGGGGGGAAAGTAAAAACAAAAGAATCAACAACAACAACAACAACATGTCAATAAAAATCCAACCTAGTCAGTGTAACTCAAAAAAACTTACGTGTTAAAAAAAACAAAACAGACTCTTTTTTCCTCCATGCCATTTCCTCCTTTTGGTATGAAATGAATAAATCAGGAAATTTTAGTAAAATGGGCACTTTGATATGTTTAAGCAGATACCCATCATGTTCATATGATGCTAAATGTGTGTTACATGGAGGGACATTGTGGAATGTGAGCTGCGGACTCCCCCGTGGTGTTAAGCTGCTTTGTCTTTTTTAAATTTTTTTTTATCAGTTTTATTTCATTTTGTTATATTTATTTAAAATTAATTTTATGCTCTGAATGTGAATATTACTGTATGGGGGTCACTGGATAAAGTCAGAGTTTATTCATTTATTTTCTTTTGCCATACTTCCATATTGTGCTTATGCATACAGTATACTGTGGCCCCTCACGTTTCTAGGCAACATTTTTTTTTATTTGATATGTAGGATCAATTGGCATTAGCTTGATCATAATCTTATCACAACTCAAGATCCCACTTGGTAAAACTGCTTATTATTGCATGCACTTTAAGGACAAATTCAGGTTGTGAAGTGAAGCATGAATCTGTCAGAGATTTTAGCTGTTTGTAAATAAAAGTGGTCATAGCATTTTTTTTTTTTAAGCCTATGGATACTGGACATAAGCTCCATATTTGATATGATCATTTCACAAATGCCTTTATTTAAGTTGTGCCTGAAGCAGATTTTAGTTTCGTGTTTGTTATCTATTTTTTATTTACTGAGGCCGGCACCATTTTGTTTTTGGTTTCATCCAAACTTGTGAATCATTTAATGTTCACTAATCAGAGTTCTTGTAAAGGAAAAATGGTGAGAATTGTGCTGTATAACTTTTGATATCAATATTTGTACATGAGAATATAGCTAGAACACAGAGACACTGCTCTATTACTGATAACAGAGCTTAACGATAAAGATTTTGCTTCATTTTTTTTTGTTTTATAACAAAGATATGGTCAAATTATAGCTCAATATATTGCTAAGTCAAATGACTAGACTCTCAGATTGTATAAATGCTGGTGAATGGAACCACAGACTTCTTGTAATATCATTCCGATGATCTTTTATTGATCAGCGGATCTATAAAAACAGACGTGTGGATCCAGATTGCGTTCGAGTAAATAGTGTCTAATGATCAGATTTACATATTTTTTGCCATGTTCATTATGGTCATTGAACAGGTTGCACAATGTTTCCATTTATACTGAATGGAAAGATAATTGTTTGGTGCTTAATTTCTAATACCACCTTTAGCCTTGTAGTTTTTTGTCTTGGAGAGACGATTGATTTTTACAAAATGTGAACATGAAGCATTTTGAAACCCCCTCTGAGTCAAAACACTACTAAGTTTTTCAGACACTCATGACATATTTAGAGTACCCCATGCAGTGAAACCCTCTAAAAATGAAGTCTATGTATGAAAAAATAAATACTATTTTATCACGGGTCAGTTTTTGAAACATTGTTTAATGTGGTGGTCTTGAATGCAGCCCTGTTGTATTTTGACAGGCATTTCGTGACCTGTTCCTTTCTTTTCATTTCATAGCCACAGCCTGTATTGATGTTCAGTCGTATTCCTCACAGGGCTGAAAGGTGGAAGACGTCCCCCCGAATTAACAAAGTATTTTGAACAGAGGAATATATTGACATTCAAAATATAATTTTCTGATGGAAGTTGAACTTAAATGCTCCTTTTACACATGGAAACCTAAATTCTGAACTTGTTGTGTTTGACCAGAATGTGTTCTGAAGTGGAATGGCTCCTCTAGATTTTTCAGCCTTTTACATTTTCATAAACTTTTTGAAATTTGATGAAAAATGATCTCGTATGCAGTAAGGCCTTTTGTCTGGTCGCATATATAACTGAAGCCTTGTGGACAAACAGTTCCATTGAAAAGTGCTACTGGGGTGCTGGGATAAGGTTTGCCTGAGGGTCTTCAGAACAGTTATGAACCTTACAATTTGTGTGAATTTTAAGTTACCTGGAAGATGTATTTAGTTAGAATAAAGGGGACTTTCCTGAACAACCTTATTCACCGTTTCCTGTGCAGTTAAACACAAAATAAAAGAGATTCTGTTGAAAAAAAAGAAAAAGTCTCAGTCAACATCCTGCATCTTATGACAGTGCATTTCTTACTGTTTGTGGTTGAGTTTCCTTGTAATGCTTTGTTTTGTGGTGTCAAACTTCTCACTTTTGCTTTTCTTTGGTGCAATGTGACCGCCGTGACCCACATTGTGTCAAGTGATGTTCATCCTGATTTACCGTAGGCCTACAAACACACATGCAGCTCAAAGATAGACCTGTGAAAACCAGAACTTTGAAATGAGAGCAGGAGGTGAGAGGGAAGTTAAACTGCAGATCACCCGGTGTTTTATACAGGCCAGCCTACAGTTCTGGGTAAAATATGCTCGAGGTAAGGCGTTGATCGGTCGCTTTTTTTGGCATGTCTGTACCATATATGCTGGCAGGAATCCATCTGTAGTTTCCTTGAATCGTCGACGTCTGCAGCACCGTCTGCAGCAGTCCCCCTGCCTCACCACAGCCCCTCACTTATCCCCTGGGGCAACTGGAAAGCCCCGAGGAGAGCAGAGGAGTGGTTAGCCTTCACCTGAAGTAGTGCTGACAGGGCTGTGGTGCGTCGAGTTCCCCGTGTCTTTTCTCAAGTAGTCAGTGGTTTGACAGCAATGCAGCATCTAGTGTGGATGCTTGAAACCAAGACGGATTACCACAGAAAAACATGGAGATCGCATCGGCTCTCAGTGAGCTGTTTCAGCTCCAAAGCAACGCAGCGATGAGTTCCTGTCCCAGAACCTGACCTCCCATCAACCCTGTGATGCAGCCGGCTGACCAAACACATCTTAGGGTGTGTCAGAGCAGACGTGACCACCATTCCTAGAGGTTGGTGATGGTTTGTTGGAAAACACACGAAAACCCCAGTTTGCGATATTTTCACATTTTACACATTTCTCCAGTTCCTCTTCTCGATCTGACCAATCACTGGACTGGAGGACGCAACACCAATACATGTCAGGATGAAATCATCCCCTGAAATTGTGAGCCCAGTCAGCCAGAGGCTCAAACTTGTGACGTGGTAACACTGACTTACTGCATACTTCAGCTACGCAGGCCCGTCCCCTTTACGCACTTGTTAAGGTTTCGGATTGAGAAATGCATTTCCTGTCAGCTTCCCGCACACTGCCCCGATGAAAACATTGCTGCCAGAAGACATGAGCGGCCCCGAAGAGCACGTATTACAGTTTGGTTGATAATACAATTCGTGGTCTGGTACTTTTACTTTCTCAAGCGTCACCTTTGAATCTGACGATGATTGAATCGGGGTCAATTTCACGGGTAACCATTGTAGCATCTCAGCACCAATAACTGTGTGTAAGTACGTTGCTGTCATGTTTAAGCCAGAAGAGCCACTGAAATATCTGCATAAGTCCCTCACTGATATTAGTCATGGAACTTAACAGTTTTTTTTTAAAGATCTGTTTTATAATGTAGAAATCCTCATTATGCAGCTTTTTGCACTGTGTTGAGCTCACTTAGACTTTTTCACACTTAACTGAGTTGTCACCTTCTCACCCACTCTCTCTACAGGTTAGTAAGAAGGGTTGTGGGTGAACTGTGTCCAAGGGTTAACTGACCCCAGCGCTTGAACTATTTCCATGCATGTCTGACACGATTTTCTAAATTTAACAGGTTAATGTTCCCCAGGCGATTTAAATATATCACATATGTGAGTTTTTCCATGCTCAAATAAAAAGGAACTGCTATTATTATATCATTTTATTATTTCTTGCTATGGGGACACCTGTGATAATAATTAGACAATGTCCCTACATGCCTGCTCTGTGCACAGGCACGTAGGGACATTGACCACTTGTTTCATAGAGAAGAAGGGGCCAAAAAATGCACATCTGAAAAAAAGGAGGAAATTCTGGGGAATTTGGTTGCCTCACAAACTGCACGTCATTTCCTCCTATGACAAATGTGTGGTTTCTGTCTTTGAAAAAAAAAAAGAAGTTTTAAAGCAGTGTGATTATGACAAGTCCGCGCAATTTGCCTGCAATACTCAGAGGAGAATGAATGGTCATGTAAAGAGCATGCGTTTTCAACAGTTTATGGAACTGACAACAAGTAAGTTTGATTACATCTACTTTTTCTATTGAAATATCAGACAAGTGAACATAATAGCATCTTTTCTTTTCTTGCCATTGAGCATTATGTTGCTGTTGTGGATATTTGTTTCAAGCTGCTGTTAGACTTGCTGAAGTTTCACTTTAATTTGCTCAGTCTTACATATAAGAGTTGTATATGTGATACAGTCTATCATATATATATGTCTTACATATTTGAAATTTGTTCCTGCATCTGTGAAGCAAATCAATAAAGTTTGGAGAATCTGGCCAGTGTTTAAAGAGACTGACAAAGTGTGATGACATCTCAGCATTTAAATATAACTCCATTAAGTTGAATTAAATGTCTGAAGCGATAATATGGCAGTGTTATTCCTTCGACTTGCTGGGTGTTTTCAAAATCTATTTTTACCTCCGCTTCTAGCCACTTGTGGCTGCGGAAACAAAGTTCCCCTCATTGATGGGATGTAGGATAACCATAACTGACCAGTTCCTTTCTCCTCAGCATTACTCTCTCTCCTGCTGGTTATGGCTGTTGATTCAACAAGAACTGCTGCAGCGAGCAGGAACCAGCAGTGTGGGAATTCTCTGCAGCAGACTTGGAAGCTCACCAGACTCGCGCTGAAAGAATCTGTCGACCTAATCAGAACATATGTGAGTACAGGCGCAAAAGTGCTGTATTTTTATTTTGCTTCGACAAATCCCCTGTATGCTTGTTCAGTACTTTATATGCTATATGTTGACACAAAATAATATGTCGACTGTGTGTTCCTCTTTAAGAAAATCTCATTTTCTTTTATTCCATTTTTCTCTTTTCTTTTTCTTGTTGCAGAAAGCCTATCAAGGAGAGATGTCGGAGCGCTTCTGCAAGGTGCCAGTCAGCGACGTCCCTGACCCCAACATCTCCGGCCTGGAGCCCTCGGAGAGGATAGCGAGCATCTACACACACCTCCAGGCCTTCCTCGCACATTTCAAACGGGTGTACGAGCAGCAGACAGACTTGCAGTTGCCCACGAGCCCGCTGCTGACCGAGCTCACCATTGCCAGAGCTCGCGGCAGGAGCCTGGCTGCTCTGGTCAACAGCTTTTATCAGCGCCTCTTCCCAAACCTGCCTCTACCGGAGCCAGCAGGGGGGGCGACAGCGCTGCCTCCGCCTCAGAACGTGTTCCAGCAGAAGGTCTACGGCTGTGTGGTCCTGAAGACCTACAAAGAGTTGCTGTCAAATGCTTCCAGAGAACTGAGAATGCTAAAGAGCAAAGTATGCAGGAGGAGGATACAAATTAACACACCCATCTTCTGAGGATGACCTAAGGCTGGCCTTAGACCGTCAGTTTCCAACAATGCCTAATACTCACTGGGATTTGATAAAGACTTAAAAAGAGATGCGAGTTTGAAGGTGGCTGGTACATCAGTGTAATTGAGCCTATTTATGGTATTTAATATTTATTTTCTTGTGCGCTTCTGGTAAAAGGAATCCGGGTTCAAGGATTAGGAGTGTAAAAGTTATCTCTATGCAGGACATGTGTATTTAATACATCTATTATGTTATATAAAGATCTAATTTTGCTGACGTAAATGTATTAATGTATACAGAATTATTAAAAGAAACTTTACAACTGACCTTCCTTGTGATCTTTGATTTTCAAAGTCTCTGGGGAAAAAAAGAAGACAATCTCTAAAATGAAAGCAGATTTTTTTAGGCCTTACACGTGTCTTCTTATTTGTTGGACATATGTTTCTGCACAGTTAGAATCAGGTTTCCTTTGTTTCGAAAAAAATACTTCCATCAAAAGGAGTTAAAAGAAAATCAGGAAGCTGCTGAGACGCTGACTGAGCTGATATCAGCTCAGAATGACGCATGTGTTCAACACAAGGCTGCATCAGATAGGAAAAGATTTCATGACACTGGCGGGACGTCTGGCCGGTCACAAGGTGTGGATGGGTGTGGGTCAGACAACTGTATGTGTTCACCAGTTTGCATGCCTGCATCGTCATATGGATGGAGATGCAAGTGTGTGAAGGGTGGGACGGGGAAAACTCGTGAGGAGTTGAAATCAAACCTTTTTTTAAACCGATAAATAGCTGTGTACAAATGTGCCACATGTACACACATATGGGACAGTACATCGCAGACACTAAAAGTTTTTTTTTTTTTTTAAATGAAGCAATGCTAACTCAACTTTCCTGAAATCACAAGCTCTCGGGAAACTGGAAGTGGATAGGGGATTCACTCTAGGTCATGAATCAAGTTCCTGGTTATAGCTCTTTATTTAAGGCACTAACGCTGAGGGTACATTAGGGCAACACCAAATCCTCACTCGACATTATTACACCAACAGCACTGCACTGGACACTGAACCCTTTGCATTTGCTGTAACCAATTACTGACCTGTCATCAATCTACAGCATATTACTGATAAAATACATTGACTTCTGCTAAACATTTTATTTTTATTTTGTCTAACTACTGTTTCCAATGTCATTAGTGTAATTTTCTCTATAGGGGCACAGTGAAGGAGGGATGGATGCAGCAATTCTTTTTTATTATTTGTACAATACAATCAGCTTGGCAGAGCTTGATGCAAACAGTGTCTGCATCATAAATCAATTTAAATGCAAGACTGCCCTATCAATATGTAGAAAATTTGCTGTTTGCAGTCAACTTTGAAATCAGAGAGTCACACTATCAGAGTGACCTCAAGCTAGTCAGGTTTTTAGAAAAAAGATATTTGCAATATGGTATTGTTCTAGGAAATTACAGCAAAACTCTGAGGTCACTTCCCCATTTGTGGTTGAATAAGTAATGAATCAGGCTCAAGTTCATGCTCATTCAACAGGCTGTATATGTTTTGACCTGTGGGGGGCAGTGTGCGCCCATGTTTGAAGATATTGGCTGGAGTATGAAGTCAAAGTGCTGCTGGCTATGTTTACATTCTCAACATTCATCACTTGACATGTACAAACAGAGTTTATGTTAATGTTAAGTGTGAGTATAAAAGCAACAAGCAACACAGATTCAGTACCTGTCTGTACATTAACACCAAAATGGGGACTAAATAAAAAGGATGACAGGTGACTTAAATTTGAAAAAAGAAAAAAAACTATAGGTAGTGGAGTCAATACAGGCCAGCATATTTCATGACGTGAAAAAGATTTGTAAGATGGGGGGAACTGCTTCTGATTAACCATTTATAACTTCTTCTTACTTTGCTTTCATGTTTTTTTTCTCTTAATATTTTTCATTTTTCAATTAAGGATTTGGAGCCTTTTTAAAGGATTACATGAGATGACTGGGCTTGATGGACCAGACAAGTGGGGTTAAAAAGACTGATAATCCCTTGAGACGTCTGATTTGATGAAAATTTAAATTCGTTGTTCACACTTGTATTATATGCTGGAATAAAAAGCGCCGTGGTTTGAAATCGTAGTTACAGACTTTTCTGAGAAGGTAAACTGTGACCTGCTGAATGTTTTGTTTTCCAGGGTTCATCTACACTGATCTGCATTAGTCTGTTTGTTTCGACGTGTCTGTGTTCAATAGATTTTAATACAATAATTTTATATTATGACTTATCACATCCCTCTTTCTGAAATTAGAATTAATCAGATTCTGCCTTCAAACATTTAACCTTGCATGACCACAATCCCATTTCCTTTTTATCAGACATCAACCGGAGTCTGACCTGTTTCATGGGGTCCTTTTATTTGTGCAAATGTTTTGTGCACAGCATGCACCGTGTTAAATATGCTGCAGTGTCAGAGTGAAGGCATTTCACATTGTCATGTTATCATTTTTAGACATATATAGATACATTTAAAGACAAACCCTTATATCCCTGATTATTGACAGTTATTGACTTATGGCGATAACATTTGTAAAGGTTCATCTAGCATCCATATTTGCATGCATAGTCATACTGTCTGTTACTCCAGACATGGATATTTGATTATTGCTTTGTCCAAGTACTAACAGGCTGGTTATTATATCACTTATTGTCTCATATTATTGCTTCATGTCAAATTAAATACTCCTAATACATTCACAATGTACATATTTTCTTTGGAACTGCATAGTTGTTCAAACTTGAGTAAGGCATATAGTCAATGCAAGCGACACAAGTTGGTGTAGGATACAGGCAATAGTTGCTGTTGATGTGAAAACAATAATATTCGTCTTCGCCAAGTCACTAACTAGTTTAGCATACTGTACCAACCTCACTTACACAGGGTCGACGTGTCCATGTTCAAAAAGCGAATGTTCATTCTTGATTCAATTTCGAAGCCATCCAGCAACTGCGAAAATAGTTTTACTTTGATTAAAGTTGAGTCCTACCACTTCATTCAATATGACCATTTCAACTACACTTGAATATTAGAAACATAAAATATATGGTATATTATATTGCATGTTCAGGTGACCAACCTTGAGGAAATGCTCAAATGTAATTCCCTCATAGAATTCATCAGGTTCCTGTGTAAAGAATGAACAAACAAACAAACAAACAAGAGTTTATTGACACTGTCCAGACAAAGAGAGTGATTACAGTAAAACTTGAGATTCTTCATCTTACATACCATGTGACCCATCGAGATACTGGCCACCTCCAACATGGCGGCATCAGCAATGCTTTTGGCCGTTTCCTTCTCCAAAGCGCCGCTGCGCGATAACAGCTCCTCCACCACCTGGACAGATGTGAACAACAGTCATATTTAATAGTTTTTCTACAGCAACTACAAGACTCGTATCCCGGGTTTGTCTCGAGTCTCAGAGGAAGAGGCATGCCCCCTTCCCTTCCCCTATCATCTGCCAATCAAGTGTGTTGCAGGAATGCGGCTGACTCTCGAGCGGCGGAGGGGAGATGTCTGATAACCAAAAGTAGAGTTCAAAACACAGAGATAACTTTGCTCAGCCAAATCTGCATTTCAAAGTGTAAATAGAGATTTTTATGGCTTAAACTTGTCATTATGATGTTAAAACTGACACCATTCGCTCTTTTATTGGTCCCCGAAAGGCCTTGCTTTCACCCTGTCAATCGCTTGAATTAATGCCAGAAGCCAGGAAGTGATGTGGGAGCTTCAGTGTACAAACGTCTCTCTTCCCCTCAGTTATCTTCACAGTGGTGCTGACAACTTCCTCGGGAGCTCTGAGGAAAAGTACCAGAGTCCTTTCCGGCGTCTTGCCACGACAGTGACCAAACAATACTACCACCTGGATCCTCTTCCAATCACTTTCAAAATTCAGATGAAAACGATGATGATGCTGATGAATCAGACACAGACGGCAGTAAAATCAGACATGCACTGGTTATACGTGGACGTAAGTTCATTAAAAAGGTTCGAAACTACACGTGCAGAGCGGGTTTTTAGTTTTGTCAGGCTTACATGTCTGTATTCCTCAAGGGTTATTGTCCCATCGTTGTCTGTGTCATGCATGTTGAATACAACTGCAGGGACAAAACACAAGCATCAGTTCAACAGCCGTGTGACAGTCGCACATAATCACGAGCACATGCGAGCAATCACGCCACTGGTTTCAAGACACACATCTCAGTTTCTCCCTCCTGACGTTCTCACGCTGCTCCTCCGTCATGTGCAGAGACGGGGGCCTGAAATGGGACATGACCACCAGGAACTCCTCAAAGCCGATCTCCTCCACCGTCCCCTCGCCGTTCTGATGATAGTTTCTACAGAGATACACAATGACCAAATTGAAACTGCCCAAGTCTACAGTGGAGTGTTCCTTTTTAATTCAGCAGCGCGTGAAATCGTGAGATAACTGTTTGTGAAAGCAAAAGTAAACAAGTTCAGGTAACTTTTCAAACTCACGGTCACTGTACTGTACCTTCTGTCAAAGAAAGCCTCTATGATCTGTGCTCGGATGGGATTGCACGCAAGATCTGGGATTTCGTTGAAGTGACTCCTCCTGAGGGAGAAAATAAAAGGCTTTTGAGGGAGTGGCACGTGTTGTCACAGAAGAAATAGGTGTTGTCTCTAGGTGTTGTTAAGTGAGTCTTTGTTCCATCATGAAGCCTGTTAGGTGACTTTTCCAGTCCCAAAGAAAGTAGGCAGGAGAATGCACCAAGCCAATTCATTGGGGAAAGGGATCTGAAATGAATGACGTGAAAACAGGAACATGTAAATGACACTGACACAAATCAAATTACACCTCGAGCTCAACTTACCGCAGAGTTTCCTCATTGTGGCTCAGCTGTTTGAATCTTTCATGGAGCACTCGGATCTGTTCGAATGAGACTGAAGGAGGCGACTTTAGGACTAATGGCCTGTTTGCAGAGCAAGATTAACTGACAGGTTCATTTGGATATAGGCCTATACGTGCAAAGAAACTGACATACTGTAGGCCAGGAAAGAAACTTTCAATCCAATCAAGCATGAAATCAATTTGACATTTTAAATATGCAATGCGTTTGTTTCCAGTGAACAAGCAGCAGCCCTTTCACAAGTGCTGGTAAGCCTTCAGGGCAGTAGATTTGAATATTCATATTCTATGTAAAAACCCTCTGGGCTGTTGCCCCATGCAACTATTACACTCTGGGGAACGTGAATTATTCATTGGTGCTGCGCCACACAGGCTGCCTCCACTTACACCCAGAGACGTTGGACATGTATAATAATCAACAATCATCATCTCTTTTGCTCAACACAATAATTGCAGATAGATATTGCGATGGACTTCCCCTTTACAATGAGGCTGGATTGAAATTAGACTGAGTTGGAATGATAACTCCAACAGGGCGAGCTCGTCACACGTCTCCTCCACGCGTCGTCACGTGTAGGCGATACGTCAGATACGTCACCGTAAAAGGAAGTTTGATTTTTTTTTTTTTTTTTTGCAAAATAACAACAGTGAGCTCACTCACATCCCGTCTTCTCCGCCAGGTCGAGGTACTCCGGTCGACCGTGGAGAGACTGCAGCGCGCCCATTCCTCCGGGAGGCTCCCGCCGGGCCGCTGCGAGGGCCCGAGGTGAACCGAGAACCGCCGGCGTCGAGTCGGATCTCACAGGATTGTGCTTCGGCGACCACGCATCTCTCCGCACCACGGCGTGTCTGAGTGAGCTCTCGCGCCTGCCCCCTCCCCCTCCCTCCTCCTCTTCCTCCCTCCTCGCCCTCTTCCTCCTCTTCCTCCCTCTCCTCCTCCTCCTCTTCCTCCCCCTCCCTCTCCTCCTCCTCCTCCTCCTCTTCCTCCTCCTCCTCCTCCTCCTCTTCGTCCCTCTCCTCCTCCTCCTCCTCCTCGCGCGGTCGCCAGGCAGCTCAGTCTCATCCTCCGCAAACACCAACGGCCACTTCCGCAACGACCGGCCTGATGACGACACGCTTTAGGGAACAGCAGGCTGCAATTTGAATTATTGATTTAGACTCTTTAAAAAAAAAGAATATATATATATATATATATATATATATATATATATATATATATATATATATACATTATTTATTCAGAGGCTGAATGGCCATTGAGTGCAACCTGCTTATTGGCTGCAGGGAAGACGGAGAGAGATACTTGAGAGGAGAGGTGGTTCTCAAATATCACACAGACATATATTGTTTCATAGTACACCTGAATATGTAATTATAATGTATGTAATTATTTACAACATTAGGCTTTTTTTTTTTCTCACCATGATTTATGAAAATCCTAGTTCACTGCTTTGACCAATTTAATCTTGACATGACAGGTGGAACCACCTGTGCATCCTCATCTCCTGCAGCGACTGTACACCGGCGAAAAACCTCAGTTTGAATTTTGGGACAAGGCTTCCAAAATTACAAAACATGTCCAGCCGAACTACTGCGGAATCCTTTGAGAATAGTGTCGGCCCACAAGACATGTTCTCATGTGCCAGATATAAGGTCATTGGATATTAGAATACGAAAACAATCCCATGAAGCAGCTGCTTTTTCCAGTGTCGAGACTGAACTTTGAACCTCACTGAGAGAAGTTGGTCAACTGACAGAGCGTGACTTCATGTAACTTTGCAAGAAGTTGAAATATTTGTGGTAGTTATCAGGAGTTGGAAGTTTTAAACTTCTGACCTCTGCTTCTGACTCCATGAGTGCAGACTTCTCAACTACCAGAGCCAAACTAGACAATACACAAGAGTGACCCCAAATGACCCCATCCAGCTTAGACTGGTTTAGATTCGACTTTAATTCTACAGTCCCCCCCCCTCCCGAGGATCAATAAAGGGCGATTATTTAAATTGAAAGCTTGAGGCAGTAGTTCAGACTCTCATGCACGCTGCCATTCAAGCTAGTGTTTTCAGGAAAAGACCATATTGTGTTATCTCTTCTGGGGGCGTGGCCTGGAGTCAGACGTTTCAAACCACAGATCAGTCAACAGTATGTCTCTGCCCTGTGTGAGTCACTGTTAAGAGCCAGATCTCCCAAGACGTATTCAGACACGACATATGGGGAGTAAACAAGCTGGTTTTTTTTGGAAAAAACAAAAAGAAAGCATTAAGCTCTTTTTTTCCCCCGCCATCCGTGTGATCTCAAATTGCTCAGTCAGGTTTTGTAGGGAACTGTCCAGCCTGAGATTGTTACCAAAGCTTTTTCTGTTTTTACACAGACCTGCAATGTGAACGTGACAATACAAATGCAAGATGTATTCAAAACACAGTACCTGGTGATGGAAAGGTTTTCATCAATGATCTCTTCTTGATGGCTGTATATGCTCATGAACACAACACGACTGCATGTGCAATCCTTGGATTAAGAAAAAATGAGAGGAATTAAACTATCAAAAAGATTTATTATTGATTAAAACTATGTAGCGCTCATGTACACCACACAGTGGCAGCATTTTATCAACAACTGGATGAACATTAGCTCCTGACTGTAAAGAAACATCAGTTATTCTCAACGTCAGATTAATTTGTTTTCATATTCAATGTTAACTTCATTGAACGCATTGTAAATCACAGGGGAACTCATTTTCAGTATTATAATAAATAAATAATATGCTGTCGTCTCTCTTTCTTTCCTCATTTGCCAGACATTGTGTGGGTTCTTATCAAATTACAGTAAGCTCATCCCATCCCGTCCAATTTTCCTTCAGTCCAGTCATGAGGAATAGCTGTGATCGCTAATGGTATGGTGAATAAACAGGCACATTAAGCACAACACCACTGAACTGCTAGGAAAAAACATGAAATGTTTGGTTTTCCTTCTTCTACATATACCATTATCCAGGTTGATCTTAGAATTCAACCCCCAAAAATTAAACAAGATAAAATGTGTCCTTTAAGTGTCCTTTAATGGAAATTGCAAGTTTTTAAGTTTAAGCACTCAACAGGTTTCGTCCTCCTTTCTACTTGTACGCAGACTATCAGTAAATCTAGGCCCCATTACAACACTGTAGTCAATAATGGAGTAAATTTAGGTGCAGTCACAGAATATCATGAGCATTGGGAAGTTTCTTTGGACCCTTTCGACGTGTTTCAATATAATTTGGCTAATTACAGACCCCAACCCTCAAGCTACAATCATCTACTTGAGAGTTTTTTCTGGCCTCAGTGCAAGATTGTTTCACTCTGATGAAATGAAACCCGTGTCAAAGCGTTAGTCCCTGAACCATGACCAGACTAACTGGTTAGGGGGCCTGAGGGGAATAATTTGTGGACAGTTAGGGTTAGGGTTAGGCAATAGGCAGTTTTCTATTGGTGCCATGGGTGTTTTTCTGTTTCTGTTGCCACCGCTTCACGTCAAGAGCGGAATGGAGCCCCTGTGACATCCTCAACTCTGCAGGCGACAAGATGCTCGTCACACGGGGTGTGATGTGATAACTGAACGGGGATCTTGACAACCTGGTTTGCACTGCGTCACCCTTTTCATTCCCTCATTGAAGGTTTGGGCCACCATCTCTGTCAGTCCATTCAAGGACGGGTGGATTGGTGCTGACCTCATTACAGAAGCCATTCTGCTTCATGAACAGATTGAATTTGGCACTTGTGAAACAGACTCCATTGTCTGATAATGCCAATCCCGGCGGACACTGGGCGACAGGCGGGGTACACCCTGGACAGATCGCCAGCACATCACAGGGCAAACACACAGAGGCAAAAAAAACGATTCACTCTCACGTTCACACCTACAGTCAATTTAGAACTTCCAATCCACTTTACCCCAAACAGCATGTCTATACAGAGTACCGGGAGAAAACCCACGCAGACAAGGGGGGAACATGCAAACTCTGGATGGTCTGAACCTGGATTCAAACCAAGAACCTTCTTGTAGTGAGGCGACAGTGCTAACCACCACACCACACGCTGCCCCCTGGTTAATTGGTGACAAACACCAGTGTTCTACCCAACAAGGCAAGCAAATGTTGTATTCCTCTCAACAGTCAAGCATCATTAAGATACTTACAAAACAGCAGGTAAAGATTCCTGGAGAGTTTACATGTTTTAATTGCTTGGATACCACAAAGCCACTGGCCTCTTGACAGCTCGGCATGAAAAAAGGATGTCAGTAGTTGAAAAAGCTCGGATGAATCAGACCATGTTCATTTATTTTCTCTGTGCAAGGGGATTGATAGTAGTACAGAACCAATCTGGTCTGGAAAAACAACAATACATTTTCTTTTCATCATCAGTCTCTGCCCTTGAGATGTTCATTCGTCCCAAGATTGTCTCATTCGCCGCGTGTTGTGTTTGTGTGTGTGGTAACTATTACTGAGCGCACACCGTTAGATGGCTGGGGATTGATTTGAATAAAGGCTCCGCTTCAGAGAGAGAGGGGCAGAGTAAATAAGGAGGTGCCTGTTATATGCGGAGACGAAAAGGGGGCGGAAAAAAGCGTGGCCAAGGAGAGAGGGCAGCCTGCTTTGCATGCACGGGCGCTTGTGTGGGAGAGGGAGTTGACAGGGCGCCGCAGTGCTGCCTCCAGCTCTCAGACAACAGCTGCTCAGAAAGAGGAGATGTCCTGAGGGTGCTGCGACATGTCTCGCTCTTTCTCCATCCCTCTTTTCACCTGTCTGCCTCTTCCTTTCACCAAACAGACAGACGCTAGACAGTCTCCTTCTCAATGACACACACACACACACACACGCACGCACACACGCACGCACGCACGCACGCACGCGTAGGTTGTGAGATTCATAAGAGATTGGCAGGCTGCCTGTGCTCAAACAAAACACTGAAACTAAAATGATTTTTGATGCAATCACTTGTTTGCTCTGCTTGCTAAGAAAGAAGAGTAATTATCAGCAATTTAATTGAAATATGCTGCTGATGAAATAAATATGACCAGACAAACTTTTCTGTAAAAACATCAAAAACATATATATATATAAATTTGAATTGATTGTAATGAGTAATTTGGTTAATCAAGGCTTTTGTGTGTTATGAGCTTTTGATCTATTTCCGCCTCCAAAGAACATAAAGTATTGGAGTATTTTAATTCACAACAAGAGAACCATATTCACCACAACTTCTATGAGACTCAAAAAATAATATAATATATCAATAATATATTGTAAAGCATTGTAGACAAAACCTCTCAAAGATGTTTGAGGTTCCACTCCATCCGTTGCTCCATTTTATCAATCTGCGTTTCCTCAGAAGTTCTTGGTGTGACATGAAAAATTAAGGGAATATTTAATTTCAAATTAACACCAGTTAACTAATCCAAATGAGTGCATGGTTAATTAATAAATGGTCAACCCCCACATCTATAAAACCTGCTTTATGTTCATATAAATGGAGCCGAAATGAGAGTGAGAAGACAGGGTTTTGTTTTTACTTTTTAATTACTTTCAACACTTTAGAGGTGAAGTTTCAAATTAAAACATCCGGTCGGGGAGTGAGAAATAATCACCGCATCTCATGAGGGACACTAGCCGGAAATACCTTCTGTCTATGTGGTGGGAAAGAATAAAATATCATATACTGTATCAATCTTAGTGTTCACAAGCAAAGATTGAAGAATGAACCATGAGTAAGAATGTCAGTCCTGTATGTTGACTTAATCTCATGACTCATTCAAGTGCAATAAATAAGGAAAGTAAATTTCACAACTATTTTCAGATTGCTTTTGTATCGATAGCATATAAATAGACCAAATTTTTTTTTATCCTTGTTTGCTTTTTGCCCTTGTTTATCAATTCAGAAAAGGGATTGCAGAGGCATTAGGGACATGCTCTGATATCCAGACAGAAAGAAAAAAAAATCAATTTCAGAGTACAAGCAGTTCAGACACTGACAAAGACGAAGCTAGGTTACAGTATCAGACAATGTGAGGGTAGAAAGGTTTGAAAGTTTGTTGGTGACGTTTAGAAACATCAGAGTCATTGAATTTCAATCAGGAAGACCTATTATGTGTCTGCGGTCGTTTCTGGAGTGTCGTACCAGTTGGTCGTGCCTCAGGACACTTCCAAAAAAGAGCGTGGCATTTTCATGCAATGTCCAAGTCAGCTCGCTCCTCAAACTGGGAAGGAGCAGCGATTCAATGCCGAGGTTTTTCAGAACCAGCTCTTTTCAACAGGCAGATAAACCACAATAAACTCATATTTTTCTGTCGCTATTCAAAGATCATGACAACAGGTGAGGATTTGACACTCCATTAAGATTAGATTAAGCAGCTCAGGAGGACACATTAAATATAGACAACTGATAGGAGTTGAACGGACTGTTCACTCTGCCCCACCCTGGCTGAACTGTCTTGTTTCAAGCAGTCTCATTTCAGAATAAGAATGATTTTAAAGGGGTGTTAAATATGCACTAGATGCCAACATGCCATGCTCAAAGACTGAGCATAAAGCTGCATGTCAGTTTGCCAGATGTTAAAAAAAACCACACTGTCTTGTATTGCAGTGTCAAACTAGTTAGTCATTTTATTATAGTATGAGTTGCTCAAATCTTATTTCTTTGTATTTTCAACGCTGCCTCGTAGTTAGCTGCTAATGTTGAGAAAAACACGCTGATACATTCCTTCTCCCAATTTAAGTTATGAGGCTCCTGAATAAGCCTGGGACCCAGTCGAAGTCTGGGAGCTCATTTCACTTGCTCTGCCCGACTGGCATTTGAGTATTAGTCTGGCTACGCCAAGCTACTACTGAATAGGTTCAAATCGGTTGATTCCTTGAGCAGGCCATGCCCTCCAAATTATTATAAAGAGTATCACTCTCACCACAGCCTCATGCACAACGCCTTGCACGTGGACAAATGCCGTACCTAGTGAAGTTATGACCGTCTCCTTCCCCTGAAGTTACAAGCCAGAGTGGAAACTGAGAGTGGTTTAATTTGACACTAACTGAATAAAAGTCAGTTTGCCTGCTTGTCCCGGGTAACCCTGTGAGATATAATAAGTGAGCTGGTGTGCATCCAGCATACCCTTAAGATTGGGGTTGCTATGTCACCTAGAATGTTAATCGTTGAAGGGCATTAAGGCCTTGTTGTTAAGAAGGCATCTTACAACCAGTGTCTGAAAGACACTCAGGGCTCTTTAGTGAAGTCTTATTTATCCAAAATACCAAATGCAGAAAATAAATGTTTTTAATGCCCTGTGATGTTGCCTAAGTGGCCCATAATGGAAAGTTTCCAGAGATTACAAAGTGAGGGAATAGTGTTGATGCAGAAAGGTCACGTGGTGAAAGTGATAGCCTTGTTGTTTCATTAAGAACAATGCAGTTGCAGATCTCAAGGATTCCAGCCCATTGCTCTGACCTTACACTTAATCAAAGTCTATAACAGAAGTATTTACGACCTCTAGGCTCTGAATGTCAACACATTAACTTTCCTTTGGCATTAATTTGGAATAGATACTTAACTGCCTGAGCCCGAACCTGTCGTACGAGTTCATGCCAGCAACTTACGGTTTGTTTTGACGGGAAGCTAACACTTGCGCCGTTCCGGGCGGGGCTTCCATGCGATCGTGGCCCTTTCAGAACATTTGTAGTGCGGCCTGGAACTTCTGTGTCTTTTCGGAGACATTGTACAACATGTCCGTGATGATAAATCCAACATTGAATGACTTTTGTGATCATTTTTATCTCGTTTTTCAACATGTAGGAGGCTTCTGTTGTTGTTAGTGGACTTCTAGCTGTCCATCTTGGATACATTTGACCAATCAGAGGCTTTGTTACAGATTTGTACCAATCAGACGTGCGTTGACGACTGTTTTGAAAAAAACAAGATTTTACACTGAAAACAGGACCTCTCACTCCTCCTGTTTACTCCTACTACTACCACTGACACTCCTCTGTGTCACTGCAGACAGGAAGTGCTTTGCAGAATGGCTTTTGTGTGACTTTTTGGGTTGAAAAATCAACATAACTTTTGATTTGCATTAGTAAGGATGTTTTAAATTGTTTTCCCTTATAGCCAAGGCTTCAAGAACAGCTTTCAAGAGGGAAAAATCTTCATCACTGTTGTTTGGTGTGTCATTATAATGAATGTCTTTGAGATTCAATTTCCGTTTAGTTTTTTCTTTTGTCTTTATGGTCATATAACTATTTATACATTCATGGGATATCACTGTAGCATACATATTCTGATAGCTTAGGTTGTCCTGAAAAAATAGATGTATATAACTTTACAGTATATTACAGGGTTGAGGTTTGACAAGCATTATTACACGAGGTGACGCGGCGGACCAAAAATAGGCTTAGGGTTCAGAGGGTTAAACCAATTTATCCTCATAGATCTACCAGTGGATTCATTAGAAATTCAAATCATGGACCGAAACTTTGTGCAAGTCTACTGAACTCAAATGTCAAAACAAGTAATTAACCCAAAGAGTGATGCATTAGGTGTCACACTAAATTACAAGCAAATAAGCATAAAATGATGAACACATGAATTTTCCATCTGAAGTGATGGTATTGATAAAATAAAGTGGTAAATTGGATTTGAATCACAGAGGTGGTAGATTGTACACTGCAGATTGTATTCGTATTGGACCAATCTGGGCCAGGTTCTGTCCCCTGACTTGATCACTTAATTTAAAAGAGATTGAAGTTTGTTTAATTGTTTCTTTCTTTTTAAGAATGCCTCAGTTCCTTTGGTCTGATGTGACCCCCAAGCCAATCTGAAGTGAAAATGAAACACTGGTAATGAAAATGAAACACTAGACATATCTCAAACCATGCGGTTTGAGATATGTCTCAATGTCTCTATGTCTATATGTCTATATGTCTAGTGTCTAGTCTTAAAGAGCTTTAAGAAAACCATGCATATTCCCCCTGCTGTGTCTGCACCTATCACTCACTATGTAGGTTTTCCCATTAACACCAGTGCAACCAGTAATCTTATGTTGGAATAAATACTGTTGGGTTGTGTTCATTTCATTAAAAAGATTAAGATCAAGTATGTCCAAACCAAATTTTATGATAATCCAACCAAACAGTTGTCAAGACGTTTCATTCAAAACAATGAATATTAACCTTGTAATATCATTATGGATTCGTCCTCTGGTGACCATGACCGTAAGTGTAAAATGTCATGCGGCAATCTATTCAATGGTTTTTCGACCTTGTACTAAACAAACAGATTTCCATATATAGGGGCCACATTACTAGCCTGGCAAAAAAAAAAAAAAACTCATTAGGATCACACAAGCACAGTACATATTATTAAAGCTCCAAAACTAGATTTTGATGAAGAGCCCCTTTAAAAGATAGGGCCACAAAATTATCAAATACTGCAGAGCCTACCTCATACATCATACTTTATTGTTGCATACGTTCCCAAGCAAATATGCAATTAATCAAACTGCCCAAACCAACTGCCATGCAGTGAGCCCGGGAGCAAACTACATTTTGCACTTGATATTCAAAAACTGTAAAGCTGAAAACTATTTTTAAAGTTTTTCTGCAGCAGGTATAGGGAAGAGTTAGGAGTGACTGCTTCAGCCTCGGTTACTTCATCGGGTGTGATCAGGTTCATATCCCCCTTCTAAACTCTTTATGTCGGTCAAGAGTTGTTGTTTTTTAGTTCAAGTTGAAACTTTTTCATAAAACTGAGTTGTGTCTTGTTCTGAGGACATGCCAGGGTGTGGGTGATGGGAGGGGAGGTCTTTCAAATGCCATGTCGTTAAATGTGTAAAACAATTTAAGTGTGGGCTCCTGAATTATTCAGATCTTACAGGCCAACACCCAGGCCAAAGTCATCACTGTTGGTTTTTGTGCTTTCAACGAAATTTGCTGTGAGTGTTCACGGTCCTCTGGATATAAATCCTGATGATGCTGGTGATCCCCTGAACTTTGACTAACACCACCACTTTCTTTTTATCCAGAGCTGTATCACGGTCTAAGTGGCAGATTTAATACATTCAGCCAATTTAATAGCATAGTACAAAAATTTTTTTTTGCAGTCTACAGATTTTTAATGGCATTTTTATGTGACCGTTATACTGCGAATACATATACATATATATATAACTGTCGTAAACAATGGAAAATGTAATTCTGGTGAAGTCTTTTTCCACTCCCTTTTGAT
The DNA here is from genome assembly GCF_022379125.1 of Scophthalmus maximus. NCBI lineage: Eukaryota > Metazoa > Chordata > Actinopteri > Pleuronectiformes > Scophthalmidae > Scophthalmus > Scophthalmus maximus. The sequence goes on from NC_061534.1 coordinate 8,725,596, forward strand.
GTACAAACTTAACACTGACACATAAAATGTGTTTGAAAGGGCCATAATAAAACATAAGCAATGTATTTTAGTACTACTGAATATTCAGGCTCTATCTGTGTAACGTCCCATTGCTTTTCTTGAAAATTTAAAATAAACCACACACCTTATTGTCCTGGTCTGGGCACACCGTTCGTTGTATTTAACCTCACAAAGTAAACAACACTACATAAAAATGCATCGCCATGAGTCAAGGCCAGTACTGTATTAGTAATCACTCCTCCTCAGCCAAACCCGTCACTTACTTTACCTGTATTTTGCCAGACTTTAGAAAGACTAAGACTGCTTTATTTCAAACAGCGTTGATATTGCTCTAACACAGAGAATACAAAGTTAGGGTTATTTAAAATAATGTCTTCGCTCTCATTAAACAAAATCTGTAACTCTGGAGTAACACACATTCTACATTATGGTTAAGAGCAAGGCAGTGAGAACAGTGCTGGTATTAAACCGTCACCGTAATTTATTCAGCGCTGGTTATGACCCAGAGTAGCATAGTCTGTCTTCATCCTGATCGATTTCCAACCGGTGCGGCTCCCCGAAGGCGGAAGAGGAAGCTTCAAAAGAGGTCTGGTCATCAGGGGAGTTTCACCGCGCCTCGCTCTTGCCTTCCTGTTGCTCCCGTTTGTTGTTGCACACAGGACAGGGGGCAGTCCACAGAGAGGGCAGCTCTGTAGTCTGAAAGCGGCTGTGGTTAATATTTAAATCAAGCAAGAAATAATCAGTAGAATGTTTGTTTTCTAATTGTAATATCCTGACTTTTGATGGGTTGAGACCATGTACAAGTAGAAATATGAAAACTTGTGCGAAAGACCAGAGTTTGTGGTTTCGGTATAAAGAATGATAAATAGCTCCTTACTCTGGCTATTTCCTGGTGCCTTGAAAATGGATGTATGTCCGGTTAATGCCAGGTCCGTAGAGAACAGATGCTGTTTTGTATTCTCCCCTGGAGGAAATTCTTGGACTGGCTACAGACGGGGAAATTGGTTCACCTGAAAGATGCTGACTCATTGAGAGTCGAGAAGAAACGTCTGTCGCCTCCTGAGCATTTTTGTTTGTGACCCGTGTCTCCTCCTTTTCCCATCTATTCACTCTCACAGTGTTCTGTGAGTGGCTTGACGCGCCCCCTGCTTCGGCAGGAGAGATGGGCTCTCGAGGAGCTATATTATATTATCAGCGGCTTAGTCTGGGGATAATACCTGTTGTGTTGAGATAAAGGCCTGTATCACGCTGTGCCGGGGCCCAGCGGCGATCCGCTGGAATGTTTACCTGCTGCAATGCAGTCAAGGTCAGTGGATTGTAATGGCTGTGGCCCAATCCGTGGGCATCGGGCGAGGCCCGTGTGAGGTGAAGAGCTGTCGAGTTGTTATCATTGACAGAGACCGGCTTGCATTGGCTATTTCACCCACCACTGCAGAGAGCGCCGGACGGGGATCCGGTGTCGTTTCTAAGTGATTCTCCTGCAGGGTGACCATCAATCAAGCCTGACAGGCAGTGTCATACCTGTGGAACAATTTTACTTTTTCAAGTTCAAGCAGCTCCTGCACAAATTCCCCGTTCTGAATAAGGCTTCAGCCCCATTGTGCGAAACTTGCCAGCATGACGGCGTCTCTCAGAATGTGGTCTTGTGAAAGCCGCTTGTCGTTGGGCTTATTGACAATCTTTGCCGAAGAGCATTTAACTTCGAAGCACACTCGTCCGTTCAACTCATTCAGTTTACCTGCACGTTTCCAGCTGTAATGATGCTTGAGATTTGCCTCCTTTTTTTTATTACTGCGAGACCGTCACAGTAAACTAGGCGCACTGGCATCTCTCTGTCATTGGTCCATTTCTCTCGGAAAGCGTGACATTATGCATTTATTCTGCATTCCTTTTCTTGACAATCGCCTCATAACAGCTTTGTGTGTGTTTTGTTTCACCCTGACCGTGACAGGCATACAGTCAGTCTACAAACTTATGCTATTTTCTTTTACAATTAATTCAGTTTTGTATTTATGTATTGTCTCGCAGGCCGCATCCAATTATCTCACAAGCCATTTATGGCCCCAGAGGCCTGAGGTTCCCCACCCCTGCCAGAGAGCTCTTTTAGGGGATTATTGTCAGTTATTACAATTTACAGTGTGTAAACTCGACAGCATATCTTGAACCATCTAATGGGCTCACTTCTGGTTACCTCAGTGTGAACGTACAAACTATTGGACGCAGAAACCTGAGGAAGAGCATTGAGCATGTCACCTTCGCTGTCATTGCCGGCTGACATCCGTTGTGTTCTTGCTGCAAATAAAGATTGTAATTGTTTATCAGGGTCATTATCATTCAGTCGCCGACTGTGACGCTGGCAGTAGATCCATAATAAGGTAGCATCAGGGTAATCAATCACAGTGAGTCGGGCAGCGACACTTGACAAGTATCTAAAATCCAAAAATGCGAAAGCCACATACACACAAGTCTCTGCTGCTTTGACGCTGTTCCAAATTAGTCCCAAGAAGAAGCTTCAAGGAGAAATGTGCAGTGATGTTCAGATCTTTTCATATGGCATCGCAACTGGCCAATCCGATCTGGGCACCAGGTATACACATCTCATCCAAAGCCTATCCCAGCTGACATTGGGCGAGAGGCAGGGTACATCCTGGACAGGTCGCCTACACAGAGCCAACATACAAACAACCATTCACACGCACATTCACACCTACGGTCAATCTAGCGCCTCCAATTAACCTAACCCTAATTAAATATATATATAAATGATAAAACAAGTGTAGAATAACTAACGTGGGGGTGAAAAATAAGTCTGTTTTTTCGTCTGCACACGTTGTGCCACTCAAATGTTTGGTAAGAATTTTTATTGAGGAAATAATAGACCCACAATGCAACATGTGGTGTACAACTGTCGGTCACTTGCAAAGATGTATACATGGAATAGGGTCCAAAAGTCAGAATCTGTGGTCGTGCATCGCATAGATAAAACTAGAAGTCATGTGTAGTGAAGGAATCAAATAAAAGTGTGTTTCTCTAAGTGTGATGTCACAGTGTCCTTCTACGTATGGTCATCAAGTTCTAATCAGATAATTCTTGGGTGTAAGTGAACATTTGTGCCAAGGTGTTCCTGAGTGTGAAGGTGTTCCGGAGATATCGTGTTCAGGACAATGGCCCAGATAGATGTTAGGTCACAGTGACCCTTGACCTTTAAACCACCAAAATGTAATGAGTTCCCCCTAGAGTCCAAAATGTTTGTGCAAAACTTTGATAAAAGTTTTTTCCTGTGAAATTGACTCGACGAGAATGGGACAGCCGGGCGGACAACCTGAAAAAACGAGGCCCGCAGCCACAGCTGTCGCTGGCACGGATGCATAATCCGATGGCTGCCAGATAAGGGGAACAACCTGAGTAGTGTCTGACATTGTTTAATCTTACCATCTGACAAACCCTAGTCCTCTATATATAATTTTGGTTGCAATATTTTCTGAAAAAACTGCGTTTTGGCAAAAGTTACATTGAGCTTCCCACAACCCAAGTGTCTTTTATCTGTGAGCAACAGCTCGAAAGTTTGACCCCTGCTGTACTGCGTCACATCACAGGGACGTAAAGGATCTGGATTGTTGAATGGAGGTGTCGTGCTGCTGTGTTTACCGCTCAGTCAAACACTTGACAGAGAAGGAGAAGGTGCGTTTTTTTACTCCTTTTTGTGTGTCTGCAGCTTTCAGGGTGAAGCCGAGAGAACAGCCCGCCGAGTCTGCAGCTGGGGAAGAGTCACAGCAGGTGGATTTTTATACGTCAGGCCTCGGTCTGGATTAACACCTGCTGCTGAGTGAGATAGGTCTCTTTGTGGCATTCATGATGTAACTCATGAATAATTTGTCCTTTTTTTTCTCTCAAGGTGAGGAATTCTTTCAGGTGACGGCAAGACCCGCAGAATGAATGACTGACAGAGGAAACTGAGAAGCGTCTTTGTCGTCAGAATTAGAAATGCTCTATTGGCCAAACTAATTAGTTTTTCCCCTGATAGGAAGTATCATGAAATTAATAAGACCCGGGATCGACAGGACAAGGACTGGCCACTGTTTGCTTGTTGCATTTAAATCCACCGTGTGGTTGGATGTAACACCTTTGCGGGCGTCTATTGACAAGAATTACACGTTCACAACATTCTTTTGGGAATTTGGGGAGAAATCAAGTGAGAAGTTTAATTTGACTAATGCAGATAATTTCTCCCAGTTTAACCTTCTCCTGGTTGGTTAATTGACAAATTGATCAACAGCTGATGCCAGGATCAAGGTAAAAGAAGAAAAAAAAGAGGACACAATGTCGCCTGGAAAATAATAAATTAACATTAACGTGGATCTGGTAGAATGTGCAAAAATATATATTTTAATAAAATCCTAGTAAATTTTCTGTATGTTGAGTTGGATGTGTATAATATATATCTGCAAACTTTAAAACTAGTTTAATGTCAGGAATGCACACACACACACACACACACATACATACACACATTTAATCCAAAAAGGTATGCAGCATGCAGGGTTTGTGGATCCAGTCATCATTGTTCCGGATCATAGCACACACAAACTTCAGCCGGTGCTGCCGAGTATATGGTCTCGCCTTTTCATCTCGAGCCCCATTAAAGCATGGCAGTTTTCTGAAAGCAAAGGGAACTTGATGGGATACCATGAAGCCAATACTTGAGGGGTGAAAATCAAATTGTGGCACAACACCTTATCAATCAGATGCACAAAATTCTGAACATGAAAAGCATGATTTATGTGACAACTGTTTCATTCCATTTGCAAATGTGAGAGTCTGTTCAACTGCCAGACGGCACACGCTGAGGGAAAACACCTGGGGACTTAATACAATGTGCACTATGACAAAAAAAAATCTGCATTACAGTAAACTGACTTTTTTTTCAATAACTCATTGGTATTGGGGTTTTAAGTTTTTCTTTTTTTGTGTGTGTGAAGATGACTAACACCAAGTTTGGAACCCTCATAACCACACGATGAATATAAACCAGTTGGAGCGTGGTGTTTCATAATAATCAAGGGTGTAAATAGGCTGTGGTGGCAGCAAAGCACCTGTACACATGACAGATGGACTGAGGGGAGGAGCAGTGACACCCCCCCCTCGCTTGTTTGGAGGGAAACCACACTAATGTGGCAGGAAACAGATATTTTGAGAGACAGATTTTGGATTATATTAGTGGGCAGAGCAGAGGCAGGAAGGGGGAGGAAGCAGGAAAACACTGACTGGTTTTCTTCTTCCAGCATCGATTTATACAAAACTGTACCAGACTCCATTTGTGAGTTTAAAAATGCTGCCTCATGGTTTGTCATTATTTTTTCTTCCTCGAGGATTTTAATTAGCTAAACAAATGCCGATGAGTGTATTCATTTTGGATGATCAGGTGGTCTAAAAGAATGTGTTGCCCTGACAGATTTTAAAAACATTAAGCGAATTTAAACAACCAATTGTGTTTTATTTAGTTTTGATGACAGCATTGTATGATTTCATTTTGGAATGCCCGTGAAATGGCGCTGTCATCTTAAGCCTTTGGTTTTGGGGGAGGGAAATAGAAACCCAAAATGAGCTGCACCACTTTCTGGTTTTAAATTGCTTCAAAAAAAAAAAATTATATATACATTTTTTTTTCTTCTTTTTTACAGGACACACTCTTGAACCTTTAATGTCTTTGTTTCATATCACTTTCAGAAATGAAAACAATTGACCTCAAGTAACAGGGTCTTGGTGTTCTGATTCAAAAACACAATACAAAACGAATCCAGCGACACACACACGTACATGCAATCTACATGATTGCAACGCACAATCTGCAAGATTACATGAGCAACCAGTCTCGGAAAACTAATCCCTCTATATGTCATGTCTGGGCTTATGTGCATAGAGGAGAGTAATATGGCAATTGTGTTGAAATACCTACCTATTCATGAGAAGTGTTTTAATAGCCGTGATATATCTAAATCACACAGCTGCTGTTTGCACATAAATCTTCCCACTTCGATAGAGCGATGCCACATCGTAATAGGCAGGGTAGTATGGAAAGAATATAATCACCTGCAGGATGCATTACAAAAACAATGCATCGTTTGCATTCTTGTGGACAGGCGATGTGACTGAGTGAACAGTTTAGGGATTTACAGATTTACATTTTAAAGATTAAGAGATGATATACATGGAAATATGCAAAGATGAAAAACTAAAAAAAGGGAAATAAAGAGTAAATTAGAGACAGAGAGAAGTATGTAATGGCTTTTTCGGGTTGGGGTTTCACCATTGTTATTCATAGAATTGCATGCTTGGATTAGGAGCGGTCTCTCACACACACATAACATTCTCAAGGCCTGAAATTGCCACTTAATTCAATGATGGTTCAATGAGATCGGGCAAGATTAGAAAGAAAGAAGAAAAAAAAGACAGCACTGGCAAAGGAGCTGGATGGAATACCAGCGTTTTTGGTTAGTTTAAAAGGAAAGATGATTACACACTCACTCTTTGTTCTCTATTATTCGTGCACTTCTTTTTTTTGCATTTTGCAATTAAAAGTGGGGGCCAGACTGGAAACGCTGGGCAAGAAGGGGATTACAACAAAGTACCTGGGCCAGATTCAAACCCATGTCACAGTTTCATGGTTTGTATTTGAGCCCAGTGAGCCGGCGGGACACCATAATCTCTTCCCTCACACAGTTCCCCCTGAAATAAAAAAACGCTGTCATGGACCAAACCGAGCTCTAACAGAGTCCACTGACAGTGAAATCTTATTTAATGCATCTCTGATGATTTTTTAAATCCTGTAATGATCCTACTCCTGATTGATGTCTCAATATTTGACCCTGCTGAAGCAAGCACAGTCCAGAGAGTGTATCTATCATCATGCACATTCAAGATACAGGGTTTGCACTGAAATTGTTCTACAAACGTATGTTGGCTGCAAAAGTGTGCAACTTAACAGATGTTGGCCTAGAACTGCTGGAAAGGAAGTTTGAGCTTTTCATCCCAGCCTTTTTTTGCCCAGCCACCTCAGCACACTGAAATAAATCCCCGTATCAATCAAACGTGACTCTGTGTCTTTTGATAGGACCGATCGGTGTGTGAGTCGATCCTGAGAGTTATGAGGCCGAGTGTGTAAAGCTCAAACACAGCCAGATAATCTTCCCTGACCACGGTTTTTCTGGCAAAGCATCCGATCCCCTCCTCCCAGTGGGCACCGATGGCCAGTGTCTTATCAGGAGCAGCCCTTGTCCAGGGGCATGTTCCAGAGATAACAGACCCGCAGGAGAGCGGGGACAATAAGCAGAGGAAAGGTCTGGGAGGAGCCGAATACACACTGAGCTCAATAATATTGAATTTGCTGAACAAACTCCACATCTCAGAGAAAGCTTATTACGAATGCAAAAAGTGTACATTATTCGAAATGAAGATTTAAGAGCTCAGAGCCCGTATCGTACATGTGACTCTGTTTCATCTTGTCAACACGTAAAGTATATGCATCGGCAAAAGCTGCTTTGATCTTTTCTCCCAAGTGCATGAGATTTAATTAGCACATGTGAAAAAGTCCTGTAGCAACACCTGGCAGAAAAACATGAAGTCCATAAAAAAAAAATGCTGTTTACTTAGTTAAACTAAAATACAGAGGGACGTGTGTCTCGAAATGTGCAAGAGCAGAATTTAAATCCAAAGTGTTTCTGACTGCAGCAAATATATTTATATGCAAAAACAGCAAATAAACCATTGGCTCGAACACACACAAAAAAACCCATTCATGCACACATGCATAAATGCATAAATGAAACTATAAATTAAATTCGGTCTTCCTGAGGTGATCTTCATATAAATAAGTGTTGCAGCCTGAGACCCCGGCTCATTCAAAGCTGATGTATATCACTCCACTTCATAGGGTAACAACATTACTGCAACACCACAACATCTGCTTCATCTGTGTGTGTGTATGTGTGTGTGTGTGTGCGTGTGTGTGCGCGTGTGCGCGTGCTAGTGTGTGTCTACTGGCTGGACCTGCACAGACGGGATTTCCCATCCTGCCTCACTGTGGTAATTGAAACTATGCAGGTGTGAGGCTCAGTGCACAGGGACTTCATTAGTAAAGACAGAGATTTTACTTGACCCACTTTTTCAGAACACCCCGAGTGCTACAGAGAGCGTATCCGACATCCTCACTGCTGTTCTGACATGAAAGGGAAAGGCAATTAATTTATTGCTATGGTATCTTGATCCATAGAGAACATCTCGGGGTCATGTCCAGACCTTGAGTCATCGAGGTCTGAGAGGCCAAGGTTTTTATGACTGGTGATAAATCTTAAATATTTATCTTTTAAACCATGTCCAAATTCATGTTACTGTTTGTAATATCAATATATTGTGTTATTGGAAGTAAACAATGCTCTCTTATGAGAATATATGGGCGAGAAACTCAGACGGACATATGTGGATCTTTTAAACATCTCCCTGCTGATAGATTTATGCAGATGAGCAAATGGAATTGTCTTGTTTGGAAAAATCAGTTCCCTGTGAGCGGACTAGCTGGAAGGAAGCAGGCGGGCTTGGGCAGAATAGCAAGTGTTACACAGTTGGAAATCACTGTCATCTTATGAAATTAATATCATGGAATTCATTCAGATATTTTTCTTGCAATTTAAATCCATTGAATACATGAAAGCTAAATAAGATTTTTTGCATAACTGGATTTATTGTTTACCTGCAGAGAGGAATAAACCAAATGACAATGACCTTGGGCCCCATCTCACACCCAATGCAAAGCGGCTCTATATACTCACATGGGCACAATGCATTTGCTATTTAAGCAATGTGGCTGAAAGGGAAAATGACAACTGCGTCAGTTTGAAATTTGCAAAGCAACCTGTGTCGCATTGTCGCGCTGCTTTGCTACCGGTGTTAGATGTAGCGCCCTCAGATATAATAAGTCATTATTGAGAGAAGTGACACATCAAAGAAGTTGATTTCATTTGTTCTTCGTGAGAATCATTTGGTTAATGTGAAGAAGCCTGACACTCCACTGAAAATGTGTGACAATACAGCTGCATTTTGTAGAGATGTTGTGCATATTGTTGTGCAGACACTTCCAGGTGTGTTACCAAATCCATTTCCCTCTTCGTGTCTTATCAGTGGAAGAATCTCCAGTTCAAATCAATGTTCGACACAGAGAAGTGTGAAAACTACCCATTTTTCAGACAGTAACTGTCAACAGTGACCAAAGACTAACATTTGAAGCCCCTGACTACACAATGATTGTGATGCTGCTTCCTCTCCGCAAAAAAAAAATTAAATAAAAAAATTGTGCCCGCAAATTGTGGAAGATCCTTAATGAGTCTGGAGACGACAACGTGGCACAGACGTAATGGGTCATGAAAAGCTTATTTCATTCTGTGTCAACGAGGGAGGCAGATTTTAATTCATCCCAAATGTGACTGCCCAATTTGCATTTCAAAAGACAGCAGTCCTTCTAATTTCCATGAAATTGGGTGTCTATTAGAGGGGGACGTAGACACATGGAAGACGGCGGTCGGTCCAATGGGATTCCGACTTGGAGAATATCACACGTGGGAAATTACCATGCAGATTATTTATGTGTTAACCTCCTCTCTTGAGTTTCTTTTTATTTTCTTTTTTTAAACCATTAAGCAACATTAGCCCCCAAATCTTCATAGCCAATAACGCATCAGATACAAATTTAATGTTGCCTTTTTCTAACGACATTGCCAGGGGCTTCCTGCTGCAGAGCTGAAAACTTTTATGTTTTTTTAGATTAAGATTTAGAAGAACACGAGAACTGACCTCTCACGTGACTCTTCTCGGGTGGCATGCATCTCAGGACCCCCACAATCATCGGATCTACCTCCAATCACACAAACGACAAAAAAAAACGTGACAGACACTCTAATTAAAAAAACTTTCTGGTTCTGAAGTTTTCAATGATTTCTGAGAAGAGTCATGGGCGTATTATTTATGCTGGAGAGTGAAAATTAAAAATATGTCCCTTTCACCTCTTTTCCTCGTGTCTCTCGCTCTGCGTCTCCCCTTCATCTAACCCTCACAGTATGTGCTACGCTCACCGTCTGTCTGCTGGTTGCACCTTCATATTCAGCATACAAACGTGACCAAGAGCGTCATCAATCTGATCTAGCTCTCCAGAGGAAAAGTGAATGTGCAATTTCCAAAAAAGTGGAACTGTCCCTGTGGTTGGTATTTCGTTTTTAAACTCTTCTCTCAGTCAACCGGAGGCTTAAGCTGAAGAGAGTTTGTAGAAGAAGATGTCCAGGGCCAGATAAACGGGGCAAAAAAGACTATGATGAAGAAAGATACGAGAGCGGAGCTAACGGGAAGCATGGATTGCTTGAAGGCCAAGAGAGTACAGGAGATGGTGGAGGGAGATTGAAAGCGGGTAGAGTTGGGAATTCTGCTTTACAGACAGAGGAGGTTAATTAAACAGAGGGGGATAATGAAAACACACAATAACATCTTTGTGAAGAAAGCCAGTGTTTGAATCTAAACAATGTTTCACTTTCCAATTAAATCTCTTTGACAATGACAGACGGAAACAAAGGCCGCCTCGGAAGAGGAAGATAAAAGAAAACCAAAGTAGGCGATTATACAGGTGGGTTAAAGAAAAATTAAGGGGGCAACTCTTCTTTCGAGGGGTCGTCTGCAGCGCCAAAACTTAAATCATGACAAAGCTTTCTGTCGATGGCTGTTAGACCTTCTCCTCCTCAAATATGTTTTGAGCCAAACCATCGCATCTCTACGCCTGAGGGCAGAGGAGTCGCAGGTGTTTCTGTTGACACCCGTCAGAGATGAAGAAAAATAGTCCGAACAGTCCAAAGACCCCATTCTCCAAAAGAAATGGGCATTTTATTGGTTTTGGTCATTTTCTGAGGGTGGTTGGACAAGAAAATCAATATGATCTCGTCCTTTTCATATAGAGACGTCTATATGTTAACTTTTGGAAGGCGGGTTTCCGTGATAGTATCTTTCAGAGCTGATGGGCAAAACTTTCAAGTCCGTGTCCTTCACAGAGAGTTTTTGTCCCTGATGAGATCTGCATCAAGAGGACGTGATTGCTGATTATGATAAGCGGTTCAATTAAATATGGAGACTGTCCTTGTCTGGCCAAACAGCTGAGCAATCCGCGACACTTACGGCTAGAGGGATCCTTGAGGGCAAAACGAACATTTTATGAATCATTTCTGAGAACATGATAATTTACCGATGATCATTTAAAGGCGATAACTCAACTCGGGGCCATTTAAGAGCCTTTTAATTGAACACATCCTACAGCCCTCTTTGGTTCTTTCAGATGCTATTAAAAAGGCATTCAAGGAGATTTAATATGCTGAGTAGGAAATGTTTTAGCTTAATGCCCCACAAGAGCACGTGTGAGGCTATAAAATAAGATTTCCAACAATAAATCAGCTACACTGATGTTTTTAAAACAGTTTGGAGTTTCGCTGCTGATGGATAACTTCTCTCCGAGTGTAACAGGAGACAAAGCATATGTGTAAATGATGAACAAATGGCTGAATTACATTTCGCTTCTGTTTCAGATTTCTGGTACTGTTCATGCTCTTATGGCTTATGCTGCAATGCATAAACAGACCAGGGCGATAATTATCACCAACACATCTGCTTTTACTCCGATATATAAACTGCGTTGTGTCAGTACCTGTATCCCAAATCCACACGACATCATAATTCTGAGCAAGTTCTGAATATGCAGTGTGGTTGCACTGGAAACGCGACAAAATAAAGTATGTTCAAAGCTAAGATAGTACGCGTCCTAAAAAAGGAAACAAAAAAAAGTGTGTGAGTGTGCCTTTGATGTGTTATCACTCGATGGAAATGGAGGAGCCGCTCACAGTGGGGAGAAAAATGAAAAACCTAATTGGATGATGGTGGAAGAAGCTCTATGAATACTTCAAAACCCCAAAAGATAACCAGAATATTTCTTTGGAAAAATATTTTGGTGTCAGGTTTAATTAAGGAGAGGCGTTTTGAAGTCACAGTTTGATTGATTGAAAGTATTTTAGCATTTTGTATTTTTATTATATGCTAACTTGTAAAACTGTGATATAGTATAGTATACTGTGATATAGAATCAACATGTTGCACCAATACAGTACACAACAAATGTCTTTGGCACTGATATTTTGCACATATAGAAGGGGGGAAAGTGAAGGATAAACCGACTTTACAACTTATGAGTATCTTACATTTCCAGTTGTCTTTTAACCCCTCGCCTCTGTCTCTTTCCAACAGCTCGGTTCCAGCTGAGCACTCTTGTGTGCACTAGACACAAGCTCAACCCCTGCTGCACATTCTTCACATCTCCTACTCACCCCCACGGACAGGCGATGAACCCGGAGACCAAGAGGTGCAGTCGACCGAACACTGCTGTCCTTCTCCCCGCAGGTCGTGAGCCAGCCGGCCCCGGCGAGGTGGGTCGACGCTGGAGACCCCGCGTTGAGCTTGAGCGCACCAGACAACGCAGATCAGGAGGTCACGGAGACACGCCATGATGACGTGTCCGCTGTATGAAAAGACTCCTTGACCCCCCTTGAACTGTGATACACAAACTCATAAGCACACAAGCAGAAATGGGCAGGCAATTATATCTTTTTTGACACGTTAAATGCTTTTAAACTCCTTGAGTTTGTCGAAAATGTAGGGCAGTGGTCACAAATCTGTGGAAAACCTTTTATTTAACTATATACATTGCTACTGACTTATTGACAGCCGGCAGCTACCCTCTCCGTCCCTCCGTGCCCAGCGGTCGTCCCCAGTACCTGTCAGCTCCTCATCATCGCCCGATCACCTACTTGCGCACCCGCTCTTGATCATTGTAGAAATACCATTTCTCTAATCCCATTGGCGGGTTGTTTATTGTGCTTCCTGCTGTATTCTTGTCTCGCATTTTGCATGCTTTTGTTTTGATCTTCAGCTGCCTGCTTATGCCCCATTGGGCCTTGCTAGGAATTTTCTCCCTATGAGTTGTGCTTTCGATTCCACGCCTCGCTTGCCAAGGTTGTTATACAGACACAGTTATACACTAACAAAGGCAGCTGACAGCCGTGGTAACTTTGAATCTTAGTGTTACGTGTTAGTGATTGGCAGGATCCTAATGCAGACTCAGGAGCAAGGCAACTAGGAGACTGGTGGATTTAATGAACACGAGAAAGGGCCGACAGTCTTGAGAGCAGACGGATGCAGAACTGCATGCAAAACAGGAATTCCTCAAAAGCTCAATAATCTCAGGGGTAGGGTGGGAAACCAGACAAAGACAGGAGGCGAGTCGAGCAAAGACACACAAGGTCTGTGTTAATGAACTCAAAGGAGTCCAAAGACTAGAAATACAAAAAGAAAGTCCAAACACAATGTTTCAAAAAGTAAAAGTACAGTGAACACACTCCGTTTTCGGAAATTTAAAGCCAGCTCGTAGGTCATTGTCCTGAGAGGAACGTTTCTTCACACGCAGTATCATAATTAGCTTGATTCTTCTTCACTTTCAGGAACCAAAACTGCAGCTATGACACTTTGACACTTTGATAACGAATCAGACAGAGGTGACTGATTAGGCCGACAAGCATCTGACTGCACACCTTGTTCCAGTTTGTGTGTGTGCGTGAGTGCTGGCATTTCTTGAGAAACACAACATGAGACGATATGTTTTGATCCCTTAGAAAGAGGGGAGAAATGAAATAGTGGCAAATACATCACATCATCCTTTCGGTAGGAATGAGCTCAGAAAGAAGTTTCCCAAAGTGCTTACATCTCCAAAAAAAATTAATCAGTTTACAGCTTCCAATTTTCTATTGACTGGAAAGCGCAGTGCTGCTCATTTGTATGCACCATTATCACATACTATTGAAAAAAAGTGAATTGCTTTTGGTCCATCTTGTGCAGTGGAGAGGGAGATCAAGCCTGTGAAATTAAATGGGTCCTGTCCACGTCACAACCTTAGCTGCCCTAAATCAGCCCCCTTCCTTCCCGTTGTCTTCATACTGACACTGTCGTGTCTGAAATACGCCACAGACTTTATGTTATACGACAAATCTGTCAGTGCGTAAGGGTGCTATTTCTTTGTTTCAATAAAACCCATCACCCTGGAAAACCCCTTTAACTGAATGACGTCCCTGCAGTTGTCTGTTTTATATTGACATCCTGGCGGGAGGGAAACAGTTACCGCGGCTTCCCGGGTTGTAGCAACCCTCCAAATTGGATTGGAGCATCTGCTTCTCCGTTAAGAAATTCAGCCAGAGGAGGTTCATTCTGTGAAAACCAAGATCCACCGGACTTCATCTTGCAGAGTTTTCCTTTCTTAACAAAGACTATTTCGTCTAGATTCAGTGTTCCTTAACAAAGAAATTGTGTCCCTGAGGCCTAACAAACATATTTATTGCATTCCCAATCTGATATAACATTCGCTCAGCTATTTTTAATGACTCTGTAGTGTTTACATCTGCTTGCGGTCGTCTTATTTCCATTTACTGCCGAACAGCAGTGGATGCAAACAACTTATAGAGACCTGCTGCACAAAACCACTAGTGGTTGTAATCTTGAAATAAAAATAAAAAAACCTCACCAAAATCCCAATTTGAGTCTGAGTGGTGTCACCGTCTCAGTTTTCCAAGGACAACATCCAGCATGTTATCTGCTTCCCTATGCCTGTGATGGGCCGTCGGAGGACTCCACAAAAGAGCTGCATGACATGGGGCCAAAGAGGAGAGCGGGCTACCGACCCTGTGCAAACTAACCATCTGCCCCGAATACCTTGCTTTGAGAGACAGCGCTGACTCACCGAAATTAAATCAGGAGCTGGTACCTGACCCAACTAATTATTGTAAACACGTTCTTCACATTATCTCCTGGCAGCAAATGGGAGATATTTTAATTAATTTACTATAACAGTAAAGAACAATCGCTCAGCTACCATATCAGTCAAAACCAGAATCAACGAACCAGAAATTCAAATTTCTGCACACATACAGTGTGGGTCTCCTTAAAGCGTACCCCGACTGATCAACTGTAGACCGGAACATGTTGACATGCCCGCAGGATTATCAAACAAATTGCCTTAATATTTCCACCAGTGACTTGCGACGCAACAACTGAAGGGTGTGGGGGAGAATACAGCTTTATTACTCCAGAGGCAACCTAACCAAAGAACTGTAAAATTGGTCACAGAAACGGTATTGATCTGGTATTTCAAAGCGCCGTTGTGACTAGACTCATAATGCTCCCGTTGTTAATGGTCCCTTTCTTTTCTGTCTTATACCCACTCTACCAGCTGCATGTGACATCATGATACTGAGGGTGAGAAAGAAGATGCTGTTGTTGGATTTTGATTGAATGGCAGAGGTTGCATTGGTGTAATTAATTTGCTAAAGTAAAACTTATCTTTTAAAGCTTTGTATGTGATAAATAGTAAAGTTTTAGTCTTTGGGTAGTTTACTCACAGAAACATTGATAAAATCACTCGACTGACAAGCTCTTCAATGAAGGAGATTCCCTCTGAAAAGATTAAAAGTTTCCACAATTGATAATTTGTGTCTTGCATTGGTACATGGTACTGCCCATTCACAGAGCAGGGTGACCTTGTCGGAAGCAGGGAACGGTCCTCGCGCAGAACGACATGGGTTGCACGGTAATGAAATGGGAGACGGGGAGGATGAGCCAGTGCGACCATCTTGTGCAAGACAATGACTGATTGTCCGGGGAATGCTACCTTACATAATGCATTACCGCAATGTAATTGACTTTAGTGCAGGACAAGCTCCCCGAGGACTTACAAGGTCACGGTTTTGGGAAGAAAGCGTTGGAGCGCGAGGCGTCAGTGTCGAGAACAGGTGGACAAAAGAGTCGGAACAGACCGAGATCCGCTATCCTTAACCTTGTTTACAGCGGCCTGGATGAAAAAGCTTGGTTATCTACATCTCACAACAACTGTGGATCCTGACCTTCTACACCAACTCAAGAGCTTCTCTGAGAAAGTAAATATTCCATTTCCTGGGAATATCAATCTTTACAGCATTTGTTTTCCCCGGACAAAAACAAATAATGCAGAAATGCTTGAATACATTACTGCCATATGATTATTTCATCGGGAAATATGGTTGCGGAAGCTTCTTCTGACATTTAATGAGCCCCGCTGACTGCTGGCTTCAGTCTCCGGCCAAACGACAGCATATTTAGTGCCATCACCCATCATGCATCTGTCAGTCTGCTGTGCCTCTTACCCTGATGGATGGCCAGCCCCTGGTGTATAGTGAAAAGCGAGCCGTCCGACCACAGTGTCACTCTCTGTGGTTAATGACCCGCTCGAGGGCTCACATGACTGAACTGGGAGCAAAAGTTAGCGTGTCTGCACAGACCGTAACAACCAATAACAAACATGTACATAAAGTACATGCGGAAAAATGGAAGAACAACTAAATATTCTGGGCCACGCTCAACCACGGTGGAGTATAAGGGCCACTTAAAGGGAAAAAGAATCAAGAGATTTCAAGAAACAAGTCATAATAGAATACAGGAATTAAGTTGTAATTTAACAATAATGTAAAGATAAAATCTAATGGGGGAAAAAAGTCATAATGTAATTTTAGGCGTTGGGTCATTTTAGAGGGGGAATATCAGCAGATCAGCCGGTCGCCTCGTTAAAATGGGAAATGTGGAGCATGAAGTTATACTTTGATCGGTTTCACAAATAACAATATACTTAATCTTTAGGGACATCAGCACAACATTAAGTATCAGGACTCTGAAAAGATTGTGCAAGAAACTGTGTCTTTTCACAAGAAAGAAGCACAAGGACTTGGAGGATATCGCCTGTTTTGTGGAAGAGGAAATATTGTGCCTTTTTTCCCCACACTAAATTATGACTTTATTCTCAAAACCTCAGACTTTTTTCTTTCTTCAATATGGCCCTAAAACTCCGCTGTAACATGCTATGACAGCGGTTTGTGTAAAACTTTTTTTTTTCGTCTATCTGTCAGGTGTATCCTGGCATTTTATCCTGGGATTAGTCTGCAGCACAGTAAATCTGGCAGGAAGTCGGATTCATGTATTTACTTATGTAAAGTAAAAAGCCACCAACAGCTTTGTATGTTTATTCAGACTGTGAGATGAATGTGCACTTAACGCTCATTCTTGGTGAAGGTTAGATGCTGCTATTAATGTGTCATTGCATCGATGCGGCGGGTTACGAAGACGGACAGCCTCTCGTACCCAATAACTTGTCTCACTGGTAAAAATGTTTATTGATGGAATGATCTGTGCCATCATTTGCTGCTGTCAGGGACAAAGACATTATGCTTCAGGGAAGACCCATACTAATGGAAGAGTGGGTTTTCACACAGCGTTGATATTCCAGTCGGATCGCTACACTATGAAAGTGGATGGGGATTAAAGTTTTACTTGAATGTGGCAACAGAAATCTGTCTTAAGTCATCTGTAAAATGAACTCAAATCTTTAATCCCTGTTGGGTAAAACCCTGTAGCCATTCCAAAGATAAAGAGGAGAAACCCTCATTGGATATTGGAGTTAAATAGGAAAAGAAACAGGTGATGATTTTCACTCATATTCCATCACATCTAATATCAGATAAGTCACATTGTTTCCATTAAAATGAGAACAATGGCAGAGCAGTGGGGGCTGACCAAACTCAAGACTGGTTTCATTCTAGACTGATCAGCTATTCATACGTATGTAATTGAGAATAAGAGTAGAACAAAAGCAAAAGAGATTCAATAAAAGGAGAAAGCTTTTTTCTCACCCAGGTATTCTCTCCTTATGTGTCTTGCATCAGGGCCTTGCTATTGAACACGAAGGGCCCCTCAGAGCTGTTTTCCACCTGTCGGGATGTTTTGGGGTTTGCCGGGGTGGCAGCTGCCATGTTTTTCCTGATTGTGGGATTAAAGGGACGTGGGTAAGGATGCCAGCCCAGAGATAGCATCGGCACTCAACAACAACACGACGGCAGCCGTGTCACTTGATGTGTGCTGCACGGTGACTTCTCCATTTCTTTCCCCCAACGAACAGGTCCGATGGAACATGTTGATCGGACAGAAGAGACAGGACACATCGAGCGCACAAGCTCCCGTCAGGATTCAATTCGCCAGGGATGCCAGACATGTCGTACGGTGACACGTGGAACCATCTGACAGATACACCCATCGCTTGTGTATGGTTTAACGTGCAAGTAAACATTATGCGTTACATTAACTCACACACCACCTCTGCACACCCTGCCACGTTTTCTCCTGCACAACCTGTACGGTTGTAACTCTGCAGTGACAGATTGTTGTTAATATTTTCATTTTATACATACTTTTATATAATTTTGGCATATTTCCTTTTATTGTATAGTTTTTCGCTACTGCTTTAAAGTTCAACGTTTTCAATTTGTTTTGTCATGCAACTAGGCAACAAAATAAATTCCTTGTATGTGAAACTCACTTGGTAATACACATGATTTTGATTCTAAAAAGATCCTTATCATTATTTCCTAATTCCTCTTTTACACAAGCTGTTGAAATAATCATTTTATGAAACATGGAATCCAGGCATTATTAAATTAGTAAACAGGCAAATTTTCAACAATCACACGTCTTTCTGTGCAATTTTCGATATCTGATGTAAAAACCCATTACACTGTATATATTCTGTAAATATTCTGTTGACACTGTACACATTGGGTTTGCATTGTATATGTTATATTGCATGTTTACTGATCTATTGGTTTTTTACTATTGTTTCCATTTTTTTTATTTTTCCCTTTGCTGCTTTGAAACGGCAAATTTCCCCAGAGTTGGACATATAAGGAAAATCTTCTTATCTCAAAAGCAATGTTAATACAATCATAAATAATTTCCAACTTTGTATAATATATACATTTCGAGAAAGCTTTTGTAGATCTGTTATAGACAGAAATTGTCTATATTTGCATATTCATATATAAAAATATTTAATCTTCTAAAAGAACTTAAACCATTGTGTCTGCAGGTGAGGTTTAGTCTTGTCTTAGCAGAGATGTTGGAGGGCGTCAATATGGCCATGGACCAATCATAACTCTGGATTTCAGGGGTTGTACAATGGGTGGCTAATCAGATTTCTATGCCACACCTATAGTCAGTCCCCAGACAGACCTTCGGTGGTAAGATATATTCAGAAGGGCACAGCATGATGTCTTCATTATATTTTAATACATCACTTGAATACATGATGATCTGAAAATTCAATTAGCACTCTTAGGTGCCCTTCTCATTAGGCTCCAACGGAGGCTTCGAGAGGAAAATGAATTGCATCACCATTGGTCACGAAGATCTGTGATTAATATGTCATCGGGATGCCAGGGGATTGTCACAATTGCTGTCAGTGACAAAGCATGCCATCTGCCACGGCAACAGGTAATTCACGTAATCCATCGCAATCTGTTGTCAGACACACACGTGAGCAGAGAACGATACAGTGACACTGCAGACAGGCTGCAGACGGCACCCGAATGTCTGGTTGTCTGGTTGTTCGCTAAGGACAAGCAGTAAGTTTATATTTTGCACTCGAGATGTCGTTGCAGTCCGGTCTCATGTCTTCGAGCACTCATCGGTGAAAAGGAAGCATGAATAAAACATTCGAGGACTGAATTTTTTAACATCTCATTTCAATTGAACCCTATGTTTTACAGCATGATGACATCATTAGCCTCCTCCGTTGAATTAGACCCCTGGTTCACGTATAAACTGCTGCGTCTGACCCAGCCAAGGACAAATTAGTATTAGTTAGTTGCCCGGTCCAGATCAGGTACTCACGGTGCATGTGAAATGCGCTTAAGGATTTTTGCTATCAAATATTCATGAATCACCGCTCACCACGGCCCGTGATGTACGCCGATGTCTAATTGCCAATTACACTTGCGGCTCTCAGAGCGCGATGGTGAAAACGATAGTGAACACAACAACATAACATATTCCACACGCTGGGTCATCTCTTAATGCGTTTCCCATTTAATATATGCAACGCCCATAAAATATAATAAATATCTTATTAATCATGTTTTGAAGGACATTGAAGGATCTCTGTTGTTAGAAGATAAGTGCAAGAAGGTGACCTCAGGAGGAATTTAGTGGAGAGCGTCACGTCCATTCAGAAAAACACCAGCGATGGAGGGTAGGAGATATAACATCTACTGACATCTTAACAGCCTGCTTTATAGTGGTGAAACAAGTAATCACATGTCCTCTGCTGTCAGTGGTTGCCTTTTTATATGTGCGTGTATCCAGGTCACTTCTACACCCGATACGCCAAGAATACTCCTCTGCTCGAGGATACTTTAAACTGTACCCTTAAATTAAAGGTTCCCTTAAATTAAAGGTACCCTTAAATTTTATCTTGAAGAGATATTCACTAAGACTTTTCACCTGAGATTAAAACCACAGGTGACATGTTTCCTGTATAAACTGAATAAGAAAACAAGGCCAGCCATTTGACTGGACAATGAAAGCCGAATGTATGGTCTGGTGTCAGTACATCTTCTAAATCCATTTGAAAAAAATCAACACCACCAAAACTGGAGACATGTCCCTGTTTTCGTGTGACGACAATATGATAAAATATACAATTTGTTGGACTCACGAAATATCTTTATTCATCTACACTAAAAATTGTATAATTTTTTTCCCTACTGTATGACATATGCAAGAGGGATCCCTCACTGAAAAAATAAAATAGCTCGCAGACCGCAACTGGTAACACCCAGAGTTTGTTCAACTTAAATTTAACAATTGTCTTGTTAACTTCTTAACTTGTTCATTTAAATTTGAACAAACTGAAATGAATGTGTGTTACCAATTGAGGTTACTTCAGTGCTCCTGTGTTGCTCCTACTAATGTTTTTAAACTCCCTTTTTTAACAGCATGTGGAGTTTTTCCTGATTTTGGTCGACATAAATACAATTGACTTGATTAAATTCACCCCTGACTCAGTCACAAATGTACCACAGTAATTATTCAAAGCACTTTTTTGAGCCAAGCCTCTTAGAAAACCCAGATGAAATAAAAATTTAAAAAATCAATACATATCTAAAGCATTTCCTTTGTACACATTGGGGAGCTGTTTCAAGTCTGATCACATAAAAGCTGTCAGTGGTGTAACCTTGTATAGTCAATTACTAAACCCCAAATGAATCTTTGACGGTAAGCTGTTTTGATGCAGTGCCATTGATGAGATTTCTGGAACTTCTCTCTGCACTGTTAGTTTTATACATTGCATTTGCCATGCAGGGACAAACGCTGTTAGTTTAAAAAAAAAAAATTAAGATAAACTTGAATTTCATCACAAGGGGCTTTGATAGACATCTCCTCAACACTCGCAAGAAGTGGACAAAATAACACACCGCGGCACATGAATACAGAGTAATGGAACCTGATAAGTCACATCAATTTGATTCTGTTGTCTGGTGCGGGTTTTTACAACCGTCAACTGTGCATGGACCCCATGAGATAAGAGACCGGCAGATATCACTTCAAAGAGTTGCCTAATCGCCTCCAACATATTTAATAGCTGGAGAGCAGCCTTACAAAGGTAAAGACTTTGACTATTTTGCTAAGATCAAACTAGTATTTACTCCAACTCAAAACTTTCCAGCTCAGTGCTGACCTGACCTGGAGCAGAAATGAGCTGCTGTGGCTCCTCAGTGTACTTTCTTTAACTACGAGCAGAAACGACCGACAACGTCCTCACTGCTGTATATTTCTAAAAACGCTCCCTTCTCATTAACGGTGTTTAAAAAAATTTTGAGCCAAGTTTTGCTCTTTTCTTTTTTTCCCTT